>NC_090928.1:571491082-571815105 GCF_040938575.1 Ambystoma mexicanum
GCAGGGGCACCCTCCACCAGGCTCCCACTCATGTCTCCCAGCACCCACACCCCCCCACCAGTCAGGGGCACCGTCCACCAGGCCCGCACTCATGTCCAACTCATGTCTCCTTGAACCCCCACCCCCCAGCATCCAGGGGGCACCCTCCACCAGGCCCCCACTCATGTCTCCCTGCACCCCCACCCACCTGCATCCAGGGGCACCCTCCACCAGGCCCCCACTCATGTCTCCCAGAACCCCCCACCCCCCACCAGTCAGGGGCACCCTCCACCAGTCCCCCACTCATGTCTCCCAGCACCCCCTCTCCCCTGCATCCAGGGCACCCTCCACCAGGCCCCCACTCATGTCCCCCTTCACCCCCACCCCCCAGCACTGTGGGGCACCCTCCACCAGGCCCCCACTCATGTCTCCCTGCACCCACACCCCCCCACTAGTCAGGGGCACCCTCCAACAGGCCCCCACTCATGTCCAATTCAGGTCTCCTTGCACCCCCCCCTGCATCCAGGGGCACCCTCCACCAGGCCCCCACTCATGTCTCCCTGCACCCCCACCCCCCTGCATCCAGGGGCACCCTCCACCAGGCCCCCACTCATGTCTCCCAGCACCCCCACCCCCCACCAGTCAGGGGCACCCTCCACCAGTCCCCCACTCATGTCTCCCAGCACCCCCTCTCCCCTGCATCCAGGGGCACCTCCACCAGGCCCCCCACTCATGTCCCCCTTCACCCCCACCCCCCAGCACTGTGGGGCACCCTCCACCAGGCCCCCACTCATGTCTCCCTGCACCCACACCCCCCACTAGTCAGGGGCACCCTCCAACAGGCCCCCACTCATGTCCAATTCAGGTCTCCTTGCACCCCCCCCTGCATCCAGGGGCACCCTCCACCAGGCCCCCACTCATGTCTCCCAGCACCCCCACCCCCCACCAGTCAGGGGAACCCTCCACCAGGCCCCCACTCATGTCTCCCTGTACCCCCACCCCCCATGCATCCAGGGGCACCCTCGACCAGGCCCCCACTCATGTCTCCCAGCACCCCCACCCCGGCATCCAGGGGCACCCTCCACCAGGCCCCCACTCATGTCCCCCTGCACCCCCACCCCCCAGCACTGTAGGGCACACTCCACCAGGCCCCCACTCATGGCTCCCTGCACCTCCACCCCCCTGCATCCAGGGGTTCCCTCCACCAGGCCCCCACTCATGTCTCCTTGGCACCCCCCACCCCCCAGCATCCAGGGGCACCCTCCACCAGGCCCCCACTCATGCCTCCCTGCACCTCCACCCTCACCAGTCAGGGGCACCCTCCCTCAGGCCCCCACTCATGTCCAACTCATGTCTCCTTGCACCCCCACCCCCCAGCATCCAGGGGCACCCTCCACCAGGCCCCCACTCATGTCTTGCAGCACCCCCACCCCCCACCAGGCAGGGGCACCCTCCACCAGGCCCACACTCATTTCTCCCTGCTCCCCCACACCCCAGCACTGTGGGGCACCCTCCACCAGGCCCCCACTCATGTCTCCCAGCACCCACACCCCCCACCAGTTAGGGGCACCCTCCACCAGTCCCCCACTCATGTCCAACTCATGTCTCCTTGCACCCCCACCCCTCAGCATCCAGGGGTACCCTCCACCAGGCCCCCACTCATGTCTCCCTGCACCACCACCCCCTTGCATCCAGGGGCACCCTCCACCAGGCCCCCACTCATGTCTCCCAGCACCCCCACCCCCCATCAGTCAGGGGCACCCTCCACCAGTCCCCCACTCATGTCTCCCAGCACCCCCACTCCCCTGCATCCAGGGGCACCCTCCACCAGGCCCCCACTCATGTCCCCCTTCACCCCAACCCCCCAGCACTGTGGGGCACCCTCCACCAGGCCCCCACTCATGTCTCCTTGCACCCCCACCCCCCACCAGTCAGGGGCACCCTCCACCAGGCCCCCACTCATGTCTCCCTGTACCCCCACCCCCCTGCATCCAGGGGCACCCTCGACCAGGCCCCCACTCATGTCTCCCAGCACCACCACCCCGGCATCCAGGGGCACCCTCCACCAGGCCCCCACTCATGTCCCCCTGCACCCCCACCCCCCAGCACTGTAGGGCACACTCCACCAGGCCCCCACTCATGGCTCCCTGCACCTCCACCCCCCTGCATCCAGGGGTTCCCTCCACCAGGCCCCCACTCATGTCTCCTTGCACCCCCCACCCCCCAGCATCCAGGGGCACCCTCCACCAGGCCCCCACTCATGTCCCCCTTCACCCCAACCCCCCAGCACTGTGGGGCACCCTCCACCAGGCCCCCACTCATGTCTCCTTGCACCCCCACCCCCCACCAGTCAGGGGCACCCTCCAACAGGCCCCGACTCATGTCCAATTCATGTCTCCCTGCACCCCCACCCCCCGCATCCAGGGGCACCCTCCACCAGGCCCCACTCATGTCTCCCAGCACCCCACCCCCCACCAGTCAGGAGCACCCTCCACCAGGCCCCCACTCATGTCTCCCAGCACCCCCACCTCCCACCAGTCAGGGGCACCCTCCACCAGGCCCCCACTCATGTCTCCCTGCACCCCACCCACCCAGCACTGTGGGGCACCCTCCACCAGGCCCCCACTCATGCAACCCCACCCCCTGCATCCAGGGGAACCCTCGACTAGGCCCCCAATCATGTCTCACTTCACCCCCACCAGTCAGGGGCACCCTCCACCAGGCCCCCACTCATGTCAAACTCATGTCTCCTTGCACCCCCACCCCCCAGCATCCAGGGGCACCCTCCACCAGGCCCCCATTCATGTCTCCCTGCACCCCCACCCCCCAGCATCCAGGGGCACCCTCCACCAGGCCCCCACTCATGTCTCTCAGCACCCCCACCCCCCACCAGTCAGGGGCACCCTCCACCAGGCCCCCACTCATGTCTCCCAGCACCCCCACCCCCCTGCATCCAGGGGCACCCTCCACCAGGCCCCCACTCATGTCCCCCTGCACCCCCATCCCCCAGCAGTCAGGGGCACCCTCCACCAGGCCCCCACTCATTTCCAACTCATGTCTCCTTGCACCCCCACCCCCCAGCATCCAGGGGCACCCTCCACCAGGCCCCCACTCATGTCTCCCTGCACCCCCACCCCCCTGCATCCAGGGGCACCGTCCACCAGGCCCCCACTCATGTCTCCCAGCACCCCCACCAGTCAGGGGCACCCTCCACCAGGCCCCCACTCATGTCCCCCTTCAGCCCCACCGCCCAGCACTGTGGGGCACCCTTCACCAGGCCCCCACTCATGTCCAATCCATGTCCCCCTGCACCCCCAACGCCCAGCAGTGTGGGAGATCCTCCACCAGGCCCCCACTCATGTCTCCCTGCACCCCAACCCCCCTGCATCCAGGTGCACCCTCCAGCAGGCCCCCACTTATGTCTCCTAGCACCCCCACCCCCCTGCATCCAGGGGCACCCTCTACCAGGCCCCTACTCATGTCCCCCTGCACCCCCACCCCCCAGCACTGTGGGGCACCCTCCAGCAGGCCCCCACTCATGTCTCCCTGCACCCCCACCCCCTGCATCCAGGGACACCCTCCACAAGGCCCCCACTCATGTCTCCCAGCACCCCCACCCCCCATCAGTCAGGGGAACCCTCCACCAGGCCCCCACTCATGTCTCCCAGCGCCCCCACCTCCCTGCATCCAGGGGCACCCTCCACCAGGCCCCCACTCATGTACACCTGCACCCCCACCCCCCCACACTGGTGGGCACCCTCCAACAGGCCCCCACTCATGTCTCCCTGCACCCCCACCCCCGACCAGTCAGGGGACCCTCCACCAGGCCCCCACTCATGTCCAACTCATGTCTCCTTGCACCCCCACCCCAAGCATCCAGGGGCCCCCTCCACCAGGCCCCCACTCATGTCTCCCTGCACCCCCACCCCCCTGCAGCCAGGGGCACCCTCGACAGGCCCCCACTCATGTCTCCCAGCACCCCCACCCCCCACCAGTCAGGGGCACCCTCAACCAGACCCCCACTCATGTCCAACTCATGTCTCCTTGCACCTCCACCCCCCAGCATCCAGGGGCACCCTCCACCAGGCCCCCACTCATGTCTCCCTGCACCACCACCCCCCTGCATCCAAGGGCACCCTCCACCAGGCCCCCACTCATGTCCAACTCATGTCTCCTTGCACCCCCACCCCCCAGCATCCAGGGGCACCCTCCACGAGGCCCCCACTCATGTCTCCCAGCACCCCCACCACCCACCAGTCAGGGGCACCCTCCACCAGGCCCCCACTCATGTCTCCCTGCACCCCCACCCCGCTGCATCCAGGGGCACCCTCCACCAGGCACCCACTCATGTCTCCCTGCACCCCCACCCCCCACCAGTCAGGGGCACCCTCCACCAGGCCCCCACTCATGTCCAACTAATTTCTCCTTGCACCCCCACCCCCCAGCATCCAGGAGCACCCTCCACCAGGCCCTCACTCATGTCTCCCAGCACCCCAACCCCCTGCATCCAGGGGCACCCTCCACCAGGCCCCACTCATGTCTCCCTGCACCCCCACCCCCCTGCATCCAGCTGTACCCTCCACCAGGCCCCCACTCATGTCTCCCAGCACCCCCACCCCCCACCAGTCAGGGGCACCCTCCACCAGGCCCCCACTCATGTCTCCCAGCACCCCCACCCCCCTGCATTCAGGGGCTCCCTCCACCAGGCCCCCACTCATGTCCCCCTGCAACCCCACCCCCCAGCACTGTGGGGCACCCTCCACCAGGCCCCCACTCATGTCTCCCTGCACCCCCACCCCCACCAGTCAGGGGCACCTTCCACCAGGCCCCCACTCATGTCTGACTCATGTCTCCTTGCACCCCCACCCCCCAGCATCCAGGGGCACCCTCCACCAGGCCCCCACTCATGTCTCCCAGCACCCCCACCCCCCTGCATTCAGGGGCACCCTCCACCAGGCCCCCACTCATGTCCCCCTGCAACCACACGCCCCAGCACTGTGGGGCACCCTCCACCAGGCCCCCACTCATGTCCCCCTGCAACCCCACCCCCCAGCACTGTGGGGCACCCTCCACCAGGCCCCCACTCATGTCTCCCTGCACCCCCACCCCCACCAGTCAGGGGCACCTTCCACCAGGCCCCCACTCATGTCTGACTCATGTCTCCTTGCACCCCCACCCCCCAGCATCCAGGGGCACCCTCCACCAGGCCCCCACTCATGTCTCCCAGCACCCCCACCCCCCAGCATCCAGGGGCACCCTCCACCAGGCCCCCACTCATGTCTCCCAGCACCCCCAAACCCCACCAGTCAGGGGCACCCTCCACCAGGCCCCCACTCATGTCTCCCTGCACCCCCACCCCCCTGCATCCAGGGGCACCCTCCACCAGGCCCCCACTCATGTCTCCCTGCACCCCCACCCCCCCCAGTCAGGGGCACCCTCCACCAGGCCCCCACTCATGTCCAACACATTTCTCCTTGCACCCCCACCCCCCAGCATCCAGGGGCACCCTCCACCAGGCCCCCACTCATGTCTCCCTGCACCCCCACCCCCCTGCATCCAGGGGCACCCTCCACCAGGCCCCCACTCATGTCTCCCAGCACCCCCACCCCCCACCAGTCAGGGGCACCCTCCACCAGGCTCCCACTCATGTCCAGCTCATGTCTCCCAGCACCCCCACCTCCCAGCATCCAGGGGCACCCTCCACCAGGCCCCCACTCATGTCTCCCAGCATCCCTACCCCCCACCAGTCAGTCGCAGACTCCACCAGGCCCCCACTAATGTCTCCCAGCACCCCCACCCTCCTGCAACCAGGGGCACCCTCCACCAGGCCCCCACTCATGTCCCCCTGCACCCCCACCCCCCAGCACTGTGGGGCACCCTCCACCAGGCCCCCACTCATGTCTCCTTGCACCCCCACCCCCCACCAGTCAGTGGCACCCTCTACCAGGCCCCCACTCATGTCTCCCAGCACCCCCACCCCCCTGCATCCAGGGGCACCCTCCACCAGGCCCCCACTCATGTCTCCCTGCACCCCCACCCCCCACCAGTCAGGGGCACCCTCCACCAGGCCCCCACTCATGTCCAACTCATGTCTCCTTGCACCCCCACCCCCCAGCATCCAGGGGCACCCTCCACCAGGCCCCCACTCATGTCTCCCAGCACCCCCACCCCCCACCAGTCAGGGGCACCCTCCACCAGGCTCCCACTCATGTCCAGCTCATGTCTCATTGCACCCCCACCTCCCAGCATCCAGGGGCACCCTCCACCAGGCCACCACTCATGTCTCCCAGCATCCCTACCCCCCGCCAGTCAGGGGCAGCCTCCACCAGGCCCCCACTAATGTCTCTCAGCACCCCCACCCTCCTGCAACCAGGGGCACCCTCCACCAGGCCCTTACTCATGTCCCCCTGCACCCCCACCCCCCAGCACTGTGGGGCACCCTCCACCAGGCCCACACTCATGTCTCCTTGCACCCCCACCCCCCACCAGTCAGGGGCACCCTCCACCAGGCCCCCACTCATGTCCAACTCATGTCTCCTTGTACCCCCACCCCCCAGCATCCAGGGGCACCCTCCACCAGGCCCCCACTCATGTCTCCCTGTACCCCCAACCCCCTGCATCCAGGGGCACCCTCCACCAGGCCCCCACTCCTTCCTACCACCCCCCCACAACCCCAGCAGTACGATTCGCCTGTGTACATGTATATCAGGGTTGCGCGTGTAGTCTGACACGCGATATCAGCAGGGTACGTGTATTACGGGGTTCGCGGAAAGTTCCACAGACGATTTCAGCAGGGTATGTGTATTTCGGGGTGCACGGGAAGTTTCACACGCAAATTTGCAAGGTACGTGTATTTCGGTGTGTGCGTGTGAAGTTACACACGCGACTGTGCCTGTGAGAGTGGGGGGGTACGTGTATTCCAGGGGTGGGCGGGATTATTTACTTGAGACTGGGCCTGGGAGAGCGTGTTACATGTATACGTGGGGTGGGCGGGAAGATTTACACGCTCGCCTACAACGCGCCAAAAAATAAAAGGACCAATCCTGAAACACGTACGCCAGCATGAAGCAGGCGCACATCCCGTGCAGCATAAAAGAGTGCGCAAACAACCAACAAGCTCAGACGCCAGGATGAATATACCGTATATGGATTACTCCCATGCGGTATTGCCTGGTGGCGTACGGACACCGCGTCGGCGGGCACCACACCTGTCTGGGGCAAGGCAAACTGTGCCTTGCTGTGCCGGCACTGCCTGAGGCTGCAGGCCTGCATCCCCCCTCTGATCTGCTGGCCCAGGAACAGGATCAGATGAAGCGGAGTGTGACCCTGCATCCGTAACCACCAAAGGCTGAACTACCAACACTGACATCCCCATTGAGGGTTCGACCCCTGGTGCAGGTGGGTTGGACAGTACAGAATCCCTCCCAGAGACACGTACCTGCGACGGCACATAGGTCTCATCAGCCGAATCGACACCTGAATAGAGCTTGGGGGAGGTGCACCCTGAGACACCCCTTGAGATGACGGCCTGTAGCAAGTGTGGGTTCTCACCCACCACCACACCACGTCCCTCACTGGTGCCCGGTCGGGCCTGAGACCCCTCCTGGGTCTGCACCATCTCCACAACCCCAGCAGTATCAAGTGCGTCATCCCCTGCAAAGACATGAAAGAAAAGAAATGGGAACAGGCATTAGCAACATGGAACACAATTAGGGCTGAGAAGCAACAGAAACAGTACTTCATTGACACATGTCCCACATGACTATAACCCTCCCATGCATGCACTGTCACTGCGTATGAAGGGGAGGCAAATGGCACACACTGATGACACCAAGATGGAAGACCAACAAATTTGCTGCATGCTGCCTAGCAGTGCCATCACACATTGGCCTGTGATTGGCATGTCCAATACACATACATGACACATGCCATCACACAGATGGCATGTACCCTAGCCATGTCACACATGTGACAAAAGGGCTGAGAAATGCCTAGTGAAAGTGGTGGAATGCAGAAAATCAGCCTGAATGAACACAGAATAACATCCAACTATGTTGTGGCAAGATGACAATTCAAGGGCAACTAGTGTGAGGTTGGGCTGAATGTCTACTGTTGCCAGAAGGGATACTGCAACACCCAAATCCTGGTGCACAGAATGTTTTGGATGAAGCACATGGGTGACCCAAACCACTCAGGCACACACCCCCTCACCTGGCACTCAATCAGAAGCACTCACACACACGCCATGCACATGGATGACACACACATGCATGTGCACTCACCGGACAATGCCTCGTAATCTGGCAGGTCTCCCACGCCTTGGATCTGTTCCTCCGTGACGTAGGTCCCAGCAACATACTCATGTGGAGTGAGTTCTATGTCCGCTGCTGGAGACCCACCTCCAGTCACTAGAGTTGCGGCATGACTTGAGGCCAGCTTTTTCTTTGCCCTGTGCTTAAGGTCATTCCAGCACTTGTAGCAATCATTAGCTGTGTGCCTCACAAATCCAAGGGCACTTATGAGTTCCGCAATGGTCTGCCAGTGTGCCTGACGTTGTGCAGGTGTGGTCTTGCATCCTGCAGTAATCACCATTTCGCTGTCATGTGCGGACACATACTCCACAAGTGCATCAAGTTTGACCCGATTGAAGCAGGACTTCCTTGGTGGGCCGGACTGTGTAGCCGTGTCTGGGGCATCAGCCTGTACTGGACGAGCACTCTTCCTCTTCCGCTTGGAAGGTGGTGGTGATACTGAGTGTCCTACGTCACTCTGGAAACTAGGGGCAGGAGCCCCGGTGGACTGTGGACTAGGAGTGTGGGAATGAACACTCACCATGGGAGTTGGTGCAGGCATTAGCTGAAGTGTGATGAGGTCAGGGGGAACGTCAGCAGGATGGACTAGGACCGACACTGTCCTGGCTGGGACACTCAGAGCTGGGGTGGATGGAGCCGCAGCTGCCCCTGCAGCCTCCCCACCCTGCCTACTCGGGGCAGCAGATGACATAGCTGCCCCTGATCCACGTGGGCTGGTGACACCAACGTGCACTGCCACACGTGGCTTAGACCTGCTGACCTGGAAGTCAGCCATGGAGTCATCCAGTGCAGGTCTGGTGCCACAATGGGCTGGTCCAACAAGGGCTGAGCAGGGATGGTGTCAGCCACGTTACCCTCAACCAGGGGGGGCATTGGTGTCCCTGACTGATCACCCACACATGGGGGGCTAGGGGTACCCTGCAAGTCCTGGCCACGTCCCCTACGGTATCCACCACGGCCACCTCTTGTGGCTTGCCCACCTTTGCCACCCTTACCGCGTGCTCGCCTCCCAACCATGGCACTGATGTTGTTGTGCGTATCGGAGTTGCAGTAAACTATTGTCCTGGGCAATTGGGGCTCAAAGGGGTAGGGTACTAGATGGAATTCGTACCCTAGTGCTCTAGCAAGGCTGTATGTGACCCCTGGGGGAATATGACGGATCACGCAATGCACAGGGACCCCCAAAAAGGTAGATAATGTGCACGCAACCCCTCCTAGACCACGTGCGTGGAAAAAAAAACCTGCACTACGCTGTGGCACCCAGAAACACAAAAATGAACGTATGCGTGTGACACGTAGCCTAGAATGACATCTGAAGTGGTACGCAACACACGGGGCAAGCACAGATGTCAAATACGTGTGCAATTCATTGTCTGCCAGGAAAAATCGTGTGTAAAATACGCGCGTGTGCGCATTGGCAACACCCCCGCCAAAAGAAGAATTTTACGGTGTCTGAGGAGACAGTACAACAGGAGAAGTGAACGCTGTTTGAGGACACAGGCCCAGGAAAAAGACAAGAAGAGAAAAAGCTGTCAGAGGTAACAGGGAGTACGAACTTGGAACGCTGTGAAGTTAATCGAGTGTGAACCGACAAGAAGTACAGATTTCACCCACTCGCTCTCCATGAAAAGCACGTACAAGGAAATGGCGTTCTACACGTACCTTTTAAACATGCCCACACGTCCAGCGTCACTTCTGCGTGTACGCGCTAAGGCCCCATCCTCCAATTACACGCGCTGACACTCTGACGTGCAGTCATTGGATGTGTAACATGCACCCGAGTACAGGGAAACGCCCGCGCACGCACGTCACAGACGCGCATACACGCTGTTGGCCTTTGGGCCAATGAATTCGCATACGTGTGCTGATGCGCTTACGTGCTAAGGCCCTTTCCTCGAATTACACGCAGACGTGCTGGATTTTCACGTGCCAAATCACTCCGTATCAAGCTGGCCACGCGTAAGCACACGGAAGACCACGCTCCTGCCAAGAAGGCCGAATTACTGCCCCCCAGAGCCCCGAACACGCTCCCACCTGCCATCTGCTGCTGCCTGATTGCCTGCTGCCCTCGTGCCCTGCCATTTGCTGCCTGCACATCAGCCAGGGGTGCTGTTGCTGTGACCACCCCTGCTGGAACCGAAGACTCCCGACTGCGATTCCATCGCTCCACAGCCCAGCCCCAGGACCCAGTTGCCCACCCACTCCTGTCTCTGGGGTTGTCATGTCGGGCACTGCAACATCTGGCACCACTGACAACCCCTGGCCAGAGAGGCAAAGGGGCACCAGCTTCACTGCCACCAAAGTTGGTGTCCTGGTGGAGCAAGTCCTGGGGCCGTATGATGCCCTCTTTGGAAGTTTGTGCGCCGACAAGGAAGGACGGACTCGGATCTGGACGGACATCGTGACTGCAATCAACGCGGAGGGGGTAGCAGTCCGCGACTTCCAACATGTCAAGAAGCGCTGGGAGGACTTCAGGTCCAGGACCCTCAACAAGGCCCGGCGCCTCTTGAAGGCAGCGGATGCTAAGGGCGCCAGGGCCACTTGTCGGAAGATCAGATGAGGATCCTGGAACGCATGTCCCCAGAGCTCCACGTCCAGGTCCTTGAGAGGCAGACCCGTCTGGAGTCGATCGGTAAGTGTACATGCATCATGATTGTAAGCTGTGCATGTGGTGATGTGCCAGTAGTGTGCAAGTTGCACATCTGTTTGTATGGGGCCGAGTATGGGTGGGGGTGTACAGGGCCATGAGGCTAACCCATGCGAGGGCTGTCATGTGTGAGACATGGATGGTGCTTGTGTGTGTAGGCTTGCATGCCAAATACAGTTGTGTGGGCACACATATTTGGATGAATGTGTATGTAAGTAGGCATGTTCGTGATGTCACGCATGTATGTTGTTTTCAGCTGCATGTATCAGCACTGTGTACATGTGCATGTGTGTGTATTTGACAAGGGTGCAACAGTGATGCAACATGGATGCATGTGACAGTGGGATGTGGAAGCCTGATTGGCAGATGTGACATGGATGAACATCTGAACACTGCGACAGTTGGCAGAGGTGTACACATGCATGCAAGTGTGGTAGTGTGTGTGCATGTGTAGTGCACTCCCTGTGTTGCATGTGATGTCTGGCTCACCTTTGCCTGCTCATGCTGTTGTATGTGTATGGATGGCGCTGACAGTTGCGATATGGCTGTGGTATGGCTCATGTGTGCAAGATGAAATGACATGTGTGTTGGCGCTTGTGATGCCATGTCTGAGGTTTGCCAATGCCACTCATGTACAACTGTCATGTGTGTACGTGTCCATTGTACAGTGCCCTGATGCTTGTGTTTTATTTCTCCCTGTCTGCAGCGTCAACTGATGAAGAGGGCGGAGAAGGTTCTGTAGAGCACAGCGGCGGGGATCTCACCGCCAGCCGGAGACGCAAGGCCCGGCTCCCCTCCCAGGTTGTGATCTCGTCGGGGAGTGAGGAGTCCGGTGCCGCGTCCCAGGCCGCAGCTTCCGGGGGGAGGTCCAAGAGGCGGAGGTCGGAGTTGGACTCCTTGGCAGCAGAAGGGGCAGCTGGGACCCCACAGGGCCCAACGGGGGAAGATGGCATGGAGTCATCCAGGTTGGTGGGGGGTTTGGTGGAGGAGGAGGCCATGCAAGCAACAGAGATGCGGTCTGGAGGTGGGGATTCCACTGGTGCTAGTAGTGCAGTGCAGGACCAGGGACAGGAGGCAGCACAGGCCGCCGTGGAGGTGCCTGTGTGCAATCATGTCCCTGATCCTGTCACTGCAGCATCTTGCACCAGTAGGGATGCCTACATCCAGACCCGTTTTCAGGCAGGAGATGAGCTCACAACAACTGGCCTTCCTGTGCCTGTGGACGTGGCTATCCGGGTCCGGGTTGAGCCTGTCCTGACTGGTGTGGCGTTGCGTCAACGGGCCATGCGAGGTGACCTGCAGTCTTTTCATGAGGAGACTGCACGTCATCTCGAATGGCTCGTTGACCGCGCCGGCCTACTGGGACAGGTCACCCAGGCCGGATTCCTCCGTTTGATGGGGCTTGCTCAGACACCCTCCTCAACTGAACCCCCTATGCGTCAGTCGTCCTCCGTGACATCTTCCCACCCATTAGTCACCTGGGTGCCCTGTGGAGCTGCCTCTGACGGTGCGGCCAGGCTGGTGGAGGAGGCATCCCTGCCACAGTCGGGAGTCGGACGTCCAGCAGGGGTGGCCACATCAACGACTGCACCCCAGCCAGTGGAGGATGTGCAGGCAGCAGGAGGCAGTGCACGGGCAGAGGCACAGCAGCAGCAGCAACGAGGTGGGAGCCATGATGGCTTGGGGCCTTCGACATCGGAGAGGCAGGCATCGGCCGGAGGGCAGGAGGACCCAGGACGGGAAGTGTCTTCCGTGTGGCAGCGGTTGGGCCACGCCATAGATGCGGAGCGGCAGCGGGCGGAAGAGGCATGGCTGACGATGCTCAGGGCGGAGAACTCCATGCGAAGGGCCCTGAGGCGGGCCGAGTGCCTCGAGGCAATCCGCAGGGAGTTGGAGGTGAACATGTCGACGGCCCTGCAGACCCTCGGGCCATGGAGGAGGACCGCCTCCAGGACATTGAGCAGGAGTTCGATGATGCCCTTGCCCGGAACATCCCGAAGTGAGCCGTCGGACTAGCCAGCTGCCCTTGTAAATAGTTCTGTAGTTAGTGTTAGGTTTCCTTTGTTTTTGCATTTTCTTTGGACCTTTTGGACAATGGGCCACATTTTTGTATATAGTTTTTTTTTATTAGGTAGTGTTATTAGATAGGTTTCATTTCTTCTGTTGGGATCATGGACCCTGGATTGTTTATCTGTATATAGTTGACTGTTGGATTTTCATTTTTTTTAATGATTTACCCATGGAGCAATGGTTTTCGATTTTAATTTTCCATTGGATTTACTTTTGTGGACTGTGACTTTGGACACCTTTCCTTTGGATTATGATTTGTGGTTTTGCATTATTTCACGGACACGCTGGTATTTTTTTGTTTGTTTATTTTTGATTCAATTTATGTTGCTTTTAATACATATTTTTTCTTCAAACTTCAATGTGTAGTATCATCTCATTGGTTTCATGCATATCATGATATGGGTTTTGACATTCACTGACACCCATTGGGTGTATGTGAGGGACATGTGTTCATTTCCAAACTTTCAATTGGGGTTCTATCATGTTATTGCCATTTCTAAGTGGGTGGATTCAATACTCGGGTGGGTGTTTGGCATTTGGAGGCTGACGATAAGGGCCAGGGATCTAGATTGTGATGACATGTTGGCTGGGGGACATGTGTGGGGGCCTGGTGGAGGGTGCCCCTGGATGCAGGGGGGTGGGGGTGCTGGTAGACATGAGTGAGGGCCTGGTGCAGGGTGCCCCTGGATGCTGGGGGGTGGGGGTGCAGGGAGACATGAGTGTGGGCCTGGTGGAGGGTGCCCCACAGTGCTGGGGGGTGGGGGTGCAGGGAGACATGAGTGGGGGCCTGGTGGAGGGTGCCCCTGACTGGTGGGGGGTGGGGGTGCAGGGAGACATGAGTGGGGGCCTGGTGGAGGGTGCCCTGGATGCAGGGGGTGGGGGTGCAGGGAGACATGAGTGGGGGCCTGGTGGAGGGTGCCCCACAGTGCTGGGGGGTGGGGTACAGTGGGACATGAGTGGGGGCCTGGTGGAGGGTGCTCCTGGATGCAGGGGTGTGGGGGTGCAGGGAGACATGAGTGTGGGCCTGGTGGAGGGTGCCCCATAGTGCTGGGGGGTGGGGGTGCTGGGAGACATGAGTGGGGGCCTGTAGTGAGTGCCCCTGACTGGTGGGGGGTGGGGGTGCAGGGAGACATGAGTGGGGGCCTGGTGGAGGGTGCCCCTGGATGCAGGGGGTGGGGGTGCAGGGAGACATGAGTGGGGGCCTGGTGGAGGGTGCCCCACAGTGCTGGGGGGTGGGGGTGCAGGGGGATATGAGTGGGGGCCTGGTGGAGGGTGCCCCTGGATGCTGAGGGGTGGGGGTGCAAGGAGACATTAGTTGGACATGAGTGGGGGCCTGGTGGAGGGTGCCCCTGACTGGTGGGGGTGCAGGGGGACATGAGTGGGGGCCTGCTGGAGGGTACCCCTGGATGCAGGGGGGTGGGGGTACTGGGAGACATGAGTCGGGGCCTGCTGGCAGGTGCCCCACAGTGCTGGGGGGTGGGGGTGCTGGAAGACATGCGTTGGTTGTCAGTAGTGCAAGGTGACATGTGGGTTGACTGGGGGCATCGGCATGGTGGATGGGCTGCCTGTGGGACATGTGCAGGGTAGTCCCCTGTGGTGTGGGCCTCCTGCAGGGGCTGTGGAGGGTGTCGGTTGAACAGATGGGAGGACCCACTCGGCGGATTCACGTGTAGGACCGACCGGCACCCCCGGAATCCACGTAGTCTGCTGGATTTGCGTGTGGAATTTCACTTGCACCTTGGAATACACGTACCCTGCTGAAATCGCGTATGGAACTTCCCGCGTCCCTTGGAATACACGTACCCTGCTGAAATCGCATGTGGAACTTCCCACACACCCCGAAATACACGTACCCAGGGCAATCGCGTGTGGAACTTCCCGCGAACCCCGTAATACACGTACCCTGCTGATATTGCATGTCAGACTACACGTGCAACCCTGATATACAAGTACACAGGTGAATCGCACTGTTGGGGGGTGGGGGGTGGTAGGAAGGAGTGGGGGCTTGGTGGAGGGTGCCCCTGGATGCTGGGGGGTGGGGGTGCTGGTAGACATGAGTGGGGGCCTGGTGGAGGGTGTCCCTGGATGCAGGGGTGTGGGGGTGCAGGGAGACATGAGTTGGACATGAGTGGGGGCCTGGTGGAGGGTGCCCCTGACTGGTGGGGGGTGGGGGTGCAGGGAGGCATGAGTGGGGGCCTGGTGGAGGGTGCCCCTGGATGCTGGGGGGTGGGGGTGCTGGGAGACATGAGTGGGAGCCTGGTGGAGGGTGCCCCACAGTACTGGGGGTGGGGGTGCTAGGAGACATGAGTGGGGGCCTGGTGGAGGGTGCCCCACAGTGCTGCGGGGTGTGGGTGCAGGGGGACATGAGTGGGGGCCTGGTGGAGGGTGCCCCACAGTGCTGGGGGGTGGGAATGCAGGGGGACATGAGTGGGGGCCTGGTGGAGGGTGCCCCTGGATGCAAGGGGTGGGCGTGCTGGGAGACATGAGTGGGGGCCTGGTGGAGGGTGCCCCTGGATGCTGGGGGGGTGGGGGTGCAGGGGGACATGAGTGGGGCCCTGGTGTGTGGTGCACCAAAGTGCTGGGGGGTGGGGGTGTAGGGGGACATCCGTTGGTGGGCAGTAGTGCAAGGTGACATGTGGGTTGGCTCAGGGGCATGGTGGATGGGCTGCCTGCGGGACATGTGCCGGGCAGTCCCCTGTGGTGTGGGCCGCCTGCAGGGGCCGTGGAGGGTGTAGAGGGAACACCTGGGAGGACCCACACGGGCAATTCACGTGTAGTGCTCCCCGTGCACCCCTGAAATACACGTGCCCTGATGGAATTGCGTGTGATACTTCCCGCGCACCCCTGAAATACATGTACCCTGCTGCTTTTGCGTGTGATACTTCCCGCGCAGCCCTGGAATACACGCACCCTGATGGAATTGTGTGTGATACTTCCCGCGCACCCCTGAAATGCACGTACTCTGCTGATTTTGCATGTGATACTTCCCGCGCACCACTGAAATACATGTATCCTGATGGAATCGCATGTGATACTTCCCGCGCACCCCTGAGATACACGTACCCTGCTGCTTTTGCATGTGATACTTCCCACGCACCCCTGGAATACACGTACCCTGATGGAATCGCGTGTGATACTTCCCGCGCACCCCTGAAGTGCACGTACCCTGCTGATTTTGCGTGTGATACTTCCCGCGCACCACTGAAATACACGTACCCTGATGGAATCGCGTGTGATACTTCACGTACACCCCTGATGTACACGTACCCAGGACAATCGCGTGTGAAACTTCCCGCGAACCACTGAAATACACGTTTCCCACTTGGCATTTGCTGTTTGGCAGCCCTGTGAACTGGTCCAGGGTTAGCGCAGCCCTTTGCGATGATTTGGGAATTTTGAAGGCTTTTCCTTGCGCGAGGGTGTTCTTGGGGGCGTAACTGGCGCTGCTGCAGGGTCGCTGGGCCACTCTGCGCCACGACTGGTTTTTCAGGCTAAAATCCCTGAATACACTGTGTGATGAAAAGGAATGTATCGCACGCGGCTGGCGCAGTGGATCGCACGGGGACACTGTGCGCCAGCCGCGTGCGCCACTTTTGTGCGAAATTCTATGAATTACCCTGTCAGTTTGTCAATATTCTCTTTGACAAACTATCAGAAGTTAAAAGGATAGGATGATCAACAGCCCGCTTCCTTCTTTCCAAAGACATGTATGTACGCAGAGAACAATTTTCACTAACTCTAGCATACGCAGTTACCATTCACAAATCACACAGTCTTACCCTAAATAAAGCATTGATAGATATTGATAGCACAGTATTTAAAGAAGGCATGAGCTATGTAGCACTAACACTCTGACGTACACTTGACGGGCTATTTTTAATCAACTTTGATGTAAGTAAAGTAAATGATGATATTCCTTGCATTCTAGAATAAAATAGACTGTGTTCACTCTACACCCCCATCTAAAAGCCTATCCTCTTCCACAAAAAGCAAAACGTTGTAAAAGAAAACTACTTCAAACTGAAATGATACAGGATCCCACTGCAATTCCTCCAAAGAAAGTAAAATAAGCTAATATTTCAACAAGTACCACAACCAAAGAAGAATCTACTGCTCAAAGTAACTCAACTACTTATTCAAAGAAGCAACACACACTCCGAACAAATGACTTCAACACAGAACTATCCTGTCCATTCAAATTTTCAAATACAACTGGTGTAAATTGCTACGCAAATGTAGCAATATATTTTCTATTCCAATTGCCACCAATTATTGACATTTACTTACACAGTACAGACCAATTGTGTTTGCAAATGTTAGTCCTTCATAGAAATGCAACCAACATTTCTTACAGTGAATTTACAGCGTTCATGGAATAAGACAAGAATTGGACTATTGTGCTGGAATGGTCAAATTCACTATAAACCCACAAGAAGATCCACAAGAATGTACTTACTACAAGTACTGGAAAACAAAAACATACCTAGAAATGAAATCTTCCAGATTTCATACATGTGAATGTGGAAACATACATGCACTTTCTGCATCCGTGTGGCACAGGAAGAAGTCCCTAATGAACGCTTTGTGTATGTATCGATACATACCTGTGAATCCATTCAATTTCTGCAACTTGTATAAAATGCAAACCATGGCAGAATATGTACTACCTGCTATTCAGATAATTGCTCTACCTTACAAATACAGACACATAGTAAATACGTAATAGTAATGCTTTTATGTTACAATGCAGATGGTACCAAAAACAACTGTGAGATGACTGGATTCACACATGGTCGAGTATCACTTGGTAAGAAAACCTTCATAACAATAGGTATAATCTACGACGCTGGAGCCACAACCAATGCAGGTCACTACACTGCATATATAAAAAATATTAGTGGATGGTTTGAAGGTGATGATAGTAGCATTACTCTAAAGCAGATATTATCAGCAAATCTTCTAAACACGTACTTAATATTCTTAAAACCAAAATTTAATACATAATCTGTATATGAACATAAGCAAAACTTCAACTTCAAAACTGTGCACAGTTAGAATACACCAACATGCCTCTAACTGCCCCAAGATTCTGCAACAAGCAAACAGATAAATAAATACCGATAAAATGTAACAAGAAATAAACTGTTAGAATATGCCAACAGGTATCTAACTGCCCCAAGATTCTGCAACAAGCAAACAGATAAATAAATATCACTAAAATCAAACAGGAAAAATACAGTTAGAATACGCCAACAGGTATCTAACTGCCCCTAAAAATCTGCAACAACCCAACAGATAGATGAATAGCATAAAAGTAGAAATAAACAATTAGAATATGCCAACAGGTATCTAACTGCCCCAAAAATCTGCAACAAGCCAACAGATTAGCAAGAAACAAGAAATAAACACTAAAACAGTGAAAGAAATATATTGTACCACAACAAAGAAGGGTTTTTTTTTAATCCAGCATGGATTTTTTTTCCCACAGACCCAATGATTTAGAAACAAACACAGAAACTAAGCAAATTGCGCAGTACATTGGTTTGAACTATAGTACTTCTAAAGTACTAAATATGAGGGTCGGAAAAATACACAAATGTCTATTATGCAATGCAATAACTCACTATGAACTACCTACACTAACATATGATCTTTTCTTTTATCACAGAGATCGAAAAAGAATGTCTGGTCCAATTACCCATGTCATGAAAAAACTGCATACAAAAAAGTCAAACAGTAAGTATATAATAAATGGACTCACAAACACTGCTGCATAACACACCCATTCAAGCAAACATCTAATCATACACCACAATCGAAAATGTTTACTTCCATAGGTATCTTATGCAGCAGTCCTTGTTACAAACTCTAAAATCTTAACTGCATAGCCTAGCCAAAACTTCACATACAAACTCTACAAATCAAACATTACACAAACTTTTGGATTGTGGATATTTGATGGGTGTTTGATTCTATGGGTGTGTTATGCTGCAGTGGTTGTGGCCAGGGCTAGAGTCTTGGGTGCATGGCCATAGGCCTTCGGCCATGCACCTAAGACTCTAGCCCTGGCCACAACAAAACATAGACATGATGGGAAAAAACTTGCTCACGCCTACAGCCCAAACCGCTGGACGGATTTTCACCAAATTTTGACCAGGTGCAGCGGCTTGGTCCCAAAAGCGTGCTTTTGCAAATCTGGTGAGAATCCGTCCAGTAGTTTTTTAAAAAAAAATTTAAATGACCAAAAGGTAGGTCACAAAGAATTAGTGATATCTATGCTCGGTCCGTGGACACATTTCCCTGTTCGCTCCGCAGATAGTGTCCTGATTGGCCAACCGGCTTGCGTCATGTCCGCGGACATGCAACGTGTTCACTGATTGGATGGTGAAGAGCGTGAAGTGCGTCAGATTTTCAGGAACGCCCACCATCTTGGATTTGCGGACGTCCGTAGACAGCACGGTTAAACTTGGTGGAAAAAATACTATTTAGTAGAGTGTGTTGGTGTGTAAAAGTGTTTGGGGAGGGTAGGGGAGAAAGAGATGGGTTAAATGTTGTATTTATTTAGGTGGTAGACCCCCCTGTTGTGTTCGCTTTGTCCACAGACAACGCAGATGTTCTGAAATGTTCTAAATAAACGAAATGGGGATGTTCTGAGGACACTATGCCTGTACGTATTGTTCAAAAGCAAGCTGAAAGTGTTCTAAGAACACTCGCTGTGTCCTGAAATGTTTGAAAATAAATGAAATGGGTGTGTTCTGAGGACGGTAACCCTGTCCGTTTTGTTCGCAGGCAAGTTGAATCTGTTCTAAGAACACATCATGTGTCCTGGGATGTTCGTCAATAAATAAAATGGAGGTGTTCTTAGGACGGTATGCCTGTCCGTACTGTTCGCAAGCAAATTCAAATTGTTCTAAGAACACATGAAGTGTCCTGGGATGTTTGTAAATAAACAAAATTGGGGTGTTCTGAGGACACTAGGCCTGTACGTATTGTTCGCAAGCAAGCTGAAAGTGTTCTAAGAACACTTGCGGTGTCCTGAAATATTCAAAAATAAATGAAATGGGTGTGTTCTGAGGACGGTAAGCCTGTCCGTTTTGTTTGCAGGCAAGTTGAATCTGTTCTAGGAACACATCATGTGTACTGGGATGTTCGTCAATAAACAAAATGGGGGTGTCCTGAGGACGGTCTGCCTGTCCGTACTGTTCCCAAGCAAGTTCAAATTGTTCTAAGAACACATGTTCGCAAGCAAGATCAAATTGTGCTAAGAACACATGAAGTGTCCTGGGATGTTTGTAAATAAATGAAATGGGGGTGTTCTGAGGACACTATGCCGGTACATATTGTTTGCAAGCAAGCTGAAAGTGTTCTAAGAACACTTGCTGTGTCCTGAAATGTTCGAAAATAAACGAAATGGGTGTATTCTGAGGACGGTAACCCTGTCCATTTTGTTCGCAGGCAAGTTGAATCTGTTCTAATAACACATCATGTGTCCTGGGATGTTCGTCAATAAACAAAATGGGGGTGTCCTGAGGACAGTATGCCTGTCCGTACTGTTCACAAGCAAGTTCAAATTGTTCTAAGAACACATGAAATGTCCTGGGATGTTTGTAAATAAATTAAATGGGGGTGTTCTGAGGACACTACGCCTGTATGTATTGTTTGCAAGCAAGCTGAAAGTGTTCTAAGAACGCTTGCGGTGTCCTGAAATGTTCAAAAATAAACAAAATGGGTGTGTTCTGAGGATGGTAAGCCTGTCCGTTTTGTTTGCAGGCAAGTTGAATCTGTACTAAGAACACATCATGTGTCCTGGGATGTTCGTCAATAAACAAAATGGGGGTGTCCTGAGGACGGTATGCCTGTCCGTACTGTTCGCAAGCAAGCTCAAATTGTTCTAAGAACACATGAAGTGTCCTGGGATGTTTGTAAATAAACTAAATGGGGGTGTTCTGAGGGCACTACGCCTGTACATATGGCCATGCTCCCAAGACTCTATGCCCTGGCCACAACCACTGCAGCATATCACACCCATAGTGGCTTATAACTTTGGGATCCAAGAACACATTTATAAGCTACTATGGGTGTGATATGCTGTGGTGGTTGTGGGCAGGGCCTATAGTCTTGGGTTCATGGACAAGATCAAATTTATAAGCAGCAAAGTTATAAGTCAGTATGGTTTTGATTTGCTGTGATGGTTGTACTTAATATAATATACTTACTGTTTGGTTTAGCAACTGGAGTACATGCATTTCTTGTTTATTTCTGTGATAAAAGAAAAGATCATGTTAGTATTGGTATTTTGTAATGACGTATAACATTGAATAATCAAAATTCTTTTTTACCCTCATATTTAGTAGATTACAAACCAGTGTACTATGCAATTTGCTCAGTTCCTGTGTTTGTTGCTGAAATCATTGGGTCTGTGGGAGAAAAAAAATCCATGTTGGATTAAAAAATAAAACTTTTTTTGTTATGCTACAGTCTATTTGTTTGTTTGTTTTCAGTGTTCACTTGTTGATTCTGGCTAATGCTCTATATATTGGCTTGGTGCAGATTTTTGGAGCAGTTAGATACCTGTTGACATATTCTAACAGTATATTGTTTGTTATAATTAAGTGGTATTGATTTATCTGTTTGGATATTGCAAAATCTTGGGGTAGTTAGATACCTGTTGGCGTAGTCTAACTGTTTATTGTTTGATATAATTTAGTGGTATTCATTTATCTGTTTAGTTGTTGTAGAATCTTGGGGCAGTTATATAGCTGTTGGCATATTGTAAGAGTTTATAGTTTTTTAATCGAAGTTTAGTTAATGTTTAAGTACAGTTTAGTTAATACATTTTGGTTTTAAGAACATTAAATAAGAGTTTGTGACATTTGCAGGTAATCTCTGCTTTAGAATAATGGTATTATCATTACATTCGAACCATCACATTTTTTGTTGATATATGTAATATAGTGACCTGCATTGGTTGTGGCTCCTGTGTGGTAGATTATACCTATTGTTGTGAAGGTTTTTTTAACCAAGTGATACTTGACCATGTGTGAATCCAGTCAGCTTGCAGTTGTTTTTGGTACCATCTGCATTGTAACGTATAAGCATTAGTATTACGTGTTTACTACATGTTTGTATTAGTAAGGTGGAGCGATTATCCGAATTGCAGGTAGTACATAATCTACCATGGTTTGCGTAAGCGTGATAGTGCTATGTAGTTCATGCCTTCTTTAAAGACTGTGTTACCAATGTCTATCAATGCTTTGTCTAGGGTAAGACCTTGTGATTTATGAATGGTGCCTGCTTATGCAAGAGTTAGAGAAAATTGATCTCTGCGTACGTACATGTCTTTGAAGAGAAGGAATCGAGCTGTTGAGCGCCCTATCCTTTTCACTTCTGAAAGTTTGTCAAAGAGAATATTGACAAACTGAATGTTGTTGTCTCGTGGGTATGTTTGAAAGTCAACAACTGTACCCAGTGCTCCATTAACTAGTCCATGATCCACGTCAAGGTTAAGTTTAAACATTACTCTGCAATTTAAGGATAATTTTAATATTTTTTCCAATCCAGCTGTGTTGGAGATGGAATTTTCTAAACTATTTAGTCTCGTTGTGGCTTGTTCACACATGGGTAGTGTCATACCATGTATGTCTAGTTTGTCTGTGGCGCTAATTTCAATTATTGTTTGCATTTCTTTTTTTTAACATTGTTTCATTCAATTTGAAACAGCTTGCAAGAGTTGGCATTAAAGCCATACAATTGACATTTCTGTGGGCTAATTGTTCCATAACATCCGTAGCACATGCATTATTGCCATAAAGTGCATGAATGTGTCGGACTTTCAATATTGCTTGTGCTTCTTGAGATAATATACCAATTCTAATACTTTTTAAGATGTTGGCATAAGTGAGATCTGCAGATTGCTGCATGTTTTCTGTTAATTCTCTGTATTGGAAATGTTGCCAAAGGTTGACATTTCCAATACTGCAAACAGTTTTACGGCAGAGTTTGTGTCCTAAGGTTTTCAAAATAGGCTCACCTTTCACTGGTGTCAATTGAAGAAGATCTCCAAAAACAATAATGTGTTTTCCTCCAAAGAGCTCTTCGTAGTTTGTTTTGAGTACTTCTGGTAATCTGAGGTGAATCAAGGCCAACATTAGGTGGGAGACCATGCTCACTTCGTCTATTAGTAGCATTTTCATTTGTTTTAATACTCTGCATAGTTCCATTGCAGCTTCTATAGAAAGTTTGTAATAGTCTAATTTGTTTTGGTGTTCTACTGGCAGGAGTATTAATCGGTGTAAAGTGACACCGCCTATGTTGTAGGCAGCTAAACCTGTGGGGGCAGTGACAACAGCTGACTGTTTGTTTGTCAATTGTTGAAGGAATTTACTGATGATTTTGATTAAGAATGTTTTGCCAGAACCAGCTTCACCACTGACGTACAGTAGGATAGGTTTGTAATTTTGGCAGGTCCATTCTTTGTTTTCATGTTGTACACCAGGGGTCCCCAACCTTTTTTGCACAATGAGCAAAATGTGCATATCAAATGAAATGGGGAGCAACATCAATTTTTGACTGAACATATCTCAACTGAGTTGGCAGACAAATGATTGCAACGCAAATTAGAAAAGTAATAAACATACGACTGCTTATAGAACACAAAAAGATTAGAGGTAATGCGTTCGAAAGATATACCTGTGTGCTTTCCAAACCACCTAACAAGAAAGAGAAATTATATCAGGCAGCGTTCACCCTTCCACAAGGCCCACCCAAAACAGGGCCTTGACACTGTTAAAGTCAAATTAGGTTTGAAAATGGTGATTTGCGCACTGCCACAATAAATTATCCATAGTATTGGGTGAAGTGTTCAGACTTGGTCTTCCAAGTAAGTATATATAGAGTAAAGTTTATTCTTGGTGCAATCAGCCGACACGTGTTTCGACCACAGAGGTGGATCTCAAGGCCTTTCCTCTTCAAAACTCGGTGTATTAACCGTTGGTGACTTTAGTCACGTGAGAGATAGTCGCGATATAGCAAAGAATCAGTAGCTGGTTGCTAACAAAGGTTTGATGTCATTAAACATCTGATGCAACCAGCTTATGATTCTTTACCGTATCGCGACTTTCAAGTTTTGAAGAAGAAAGGCCTTGAGGACGACCTCTGTGGTCGAAACATGTGTCGGCTGATTGCACCAAGAATAAACTTTACTCTGTATGTACTTACTAGGAAGGCCAAGTCTGAACACTTCACCCAATACTATAGATAATTTATCGTGGCAGTGAGCAAATCACCATTTTCCAACCTAATTTGTTTATAGAACACTTTAATTTGCAGTACTTAATAGTTTGTAGACGACGTGCAATTCCAGTAAAAGAAATTTGCAAAGCCTTTAACTTCATTTGACATTAAGTGGTTGTTTACAGAAATTGTTGAGGAAATTGAGTAGTCAGTAGTAAATCCTTAGACACATAGGGTCAAGTTGTTCAAAAATATAGTAGGACTGCATTTTTAACGTTACCAGGGGTTTCAGGTTCTCCAGCAAAATGAAATTTAGTGCAAATGTTTGGACAGTAAAATTGGTCACAAGTGGAACACTGATTTTCAGGTGTACTTTGGGGTTCTGCCCAAGGATTTTCTGGTATCTTTAGTGGCAAATGGTGCACCCCTAAGCATACAAGATCAGCAATACTGTTCCAGAGTCATTGATGACTGTGGATTGTTTTTTCTTCAGGAATGTTATGAAATTTTGCATTTCTGTTTGAACTAAGACTGAACACTATCCTCTTGAGTTAATTTTCCAATGGCTAGCGTAGGCACTACTGAGAAGATGTCCGACTGTCAGAGGGACTGGTTGGCGATGACTAAGCTTGATAAGCAGGCATTGGAAAGAATTACTCAATCACAGGAAATTAAGCTATTCTCTTAAAACTGTTAAACAGTTCAGAGGGCACAAATGAAAGTGTCAGTTTGAGTCTTTGGTTGAAACTATCCGGGACAGAGCTATAGACTAACGGCATCCCCAAGTTCAGGCAGTCCAGGTTATAGAAAGGGATGCCCCATGGTTCCATGCAGAATGTAGAATCTTGAAAAGAAAATTCCACCGAGATTTAATAAGTGGTGTGTACATGGCTGGTCAGATTTATAGATTCCAAATGGCATCTCAAAATTGCCAAAATAAAAAACGATATTTATTGGAAACCATGGGAGCTTTTTCAAAGGGCACCAACATGTGCTATGTTTAATGCAGTTGTCAAGACAGACATTATGCCATCTATTTGAACAAGTAGTCCTTGGGCCCCCTCTGTTATAGCCAATTTCCTCACTGGACATGGCCAGCAAGATATTCTCCAAATGTTTGTTGCTCAGACTTGAGGAGTGGACTCAAAGTAACAATATCTTGAAGGACTCTGGAACGGGTTTCAGGGGAGGGCTTAGTAGAGTGAACAGCTGCCTCATTCGGAGCACCGACATGGAGTAATACAGTAAGGTTAAGGGAGTGAGATTATTTTTGTTTTTTTTCAAATTTGGAGAAACCATTTGATTTGATTGATAGAAACATAGTGTAGCGTAATTTACATTTTATTGGGGTCCCTAATGTTTTATTAAATCTTATCCAACTGTGATGCGCAAACATCTCAGCGTGTGTCCAATAAACAAGATCTGTGAATTATACATTGTTTTCCTCACCAATAAAGGTGAAAAGCACGGATGTCAGTTGGCCCCAATTAGTTCTGTTCAGACATTGGGTCTCATTACAAGTGTGGCGGTAGCCTTGCCGGTAAAACTGGCAGGCTGCTGCCAAATTTGCAATTTTTTTTTTTTTTACTGCTCTTGCGAATGGGCAATTACCGTTAATTGCCCATTCGCGGGCGCTGGAAAAAAATTCTCCCCATTCCCATTTGAGCCGACTCAATGGGGAGGTCGGATGCACCTGCACCATTCAGAATGGTGCCGGTGCATACGACATGCTCAGCTCGCGGGTGCCGGTACGCCCGCCAGGTCAGAACTTGTAGTTTGCCGGTCCGGTAACAACGGTATTGGCCAGCTTACTGGTACCGTTGTGACCAAACCGGCAAACTTATAATGAGGCCCATTGATTCTAGTACTTGATTCTAGTACTTCTCTTCGGAAAGTTAATCCACCCTCTCTGAAGGGTACATTTTATAGCATGCTTCTTTAAACCAAAGAAATAGCTAATTTGGACATAAGCCCAGCAGGTCTTAAACAGGGCCTGCTCACAAATGACTATTTAGGGAACTATAGTTTGAAATTAATTATAAAAACAAAAATGATGGTGTTCAGGAAAAGAGTGACACCATGTAGCTAGTTTTTAAATGAATGTAGAGATGAGGGGTCAATCTCATTTTTATTTGAGCCCACTCTTCTCAAAGAGCAGTGCTTGGGTCAATCATATTTAGAAGACAGCTGAAAGAGCGTCATTAAGGATTAAAAGGCTTTTTTACATTTTATTTTCGAGTTTGGGGCATTCTGATTAGACAAGTGCCTGGAGGTCTATAAGGCAAAGGTCTGTTCCATGATTTTTATGGCAGCGAAATCTAGGGTGGTTCAAACTGTCGTGTCATGGAGGGATTGCAAAATACATTCCTGTGCCGCATTGCAGGTATCCCTGAAGATACACCTGGTATCGCCTTATGAGCTGAACCGCGGGTGTTCAGTTTGAAGGTGTCAGGCCAGTTAAGATTTTTCCATTATTTTGCATTGGGATTTTCAGCTAATTATAAAATGAATTTCAGTGCACATGCGATTCCAGCCTCCCCTGGTAAGGAAAATGACTTGTGGTACGGGGGTTGGGAGGATTAACTCTCTATTTGGATAGGGGGTGGGATATAACTAAATTGGGCACATTAATTAAGTCAACTCAAAATAGCTCTTAAAGAAAGAGCTTGTCCGATGGGGAGAGAGGCAGATGCCCATGGAATCTGTGAAATAAGATCCCCAGAATGCGGGATTCTGATGCTAATGGTATGTTTAAATGTACCCACCCCTCAATAAATTATGGTGTGCAGGAGGAAGCACAAAGTGTGCCTGCAAAGTAGGAGGCGAAGAAGATTTGGTTCATTTTCTGTTAATTTGTTGTTCCTCTATTTTGTGTAAGCGTGGACATACATGGCAGCTATGCTTTATATAATTATTTGTAATGATCAAGGTTGTATATATAGCTTGTTTGAATATGTTAAAGCTGCTTTTTTATTTTGGGCTTATTCTATGATAATTTTATGAAATAAGATGCATGTTTTTAAATGTTGCTAATTGTCTTGTTCAGTTACATTTATTAACAGTAACTTAATTGTATTTGAATATAGGGCAAATTAATTATGAAAAATGTGGCATACATTTACCGTATCTGCCCATTATCCAGGTGCCAGATGGGCAGAGTATCAAACGATGATGTCTTTTCCAATAGGACACTTTGTAATAATAAACATAGGTGACACTAACATCGATATTTCTGATGAATATAAGGTAGTGTAGCATCAAACCCAAACCTCCCTTGTACAAAAAGCAGTGCATGCTAATTATTTAATAAAGAAAAGTTGAATAATGTATTTATTTTTATTTATTTAATATCCGCCCAACAGCCCGTGGGCATCGGGGTGCAAACAATAACACAGGAGATAACATAAGCAGAGGACATAAGATGACAGAAATGCACCCTAGATAAATGGAAATCAGACGGACAGAAGATCAAGTGCCCCAGGAAATTACCTGAAAAGATACGTTTTTATGTTAAAGTGGCTCAGATTACCGGTCGCTCTGATTTTCAGAGATGAGGAGTTCCTGAAGGAGGGTGCAATTGCCCGTAACATCTACCTAATCCTCTGGCTCTCTTAACTCTGACTTCCTGCAGCTGGACAAGCGAGGATGATCTCAGATTTCTGGCCAGTGTGTACGGAATGACCAAAGCTTTGAGGTATTCTGGGGCCTTACCATATAGTGAGTGGTGTATTAGTAGGCCCATTTTGAACTGTATCCATTCTTGTACTGGTAGCCAGTGAAGC
This sequence comes from Ambystoma mexicanum, assembly GCF_040938575.1. Lineage (NCBI taxonomy): Eukaryota > Metazoa > Chordata > Amphibia > Caudata > Ambystomatidae > Ambystoma > Ambystoma mexicanum. Next base: position 571,519,105 of record NC_090928.1, read on the forward strand.
TCTTTCCTAATATGGGAAATGTGGGTTCTCCTTGGGATAGCCATAGCTACCCGAATTGCATCATTCTGAATGACCTGACATGCTCAGAGGTTGGATTTTGATGTTCCGCTTAACAGGATGTTACAGTAGTCTAACCGCGACAGGATTGTTGCGCGAGCGATGGTCACTTTGTTCTTTATGTTGAGAAACGGTTGTATAGCTCGAATGAACCTGAGATGGTAATTACATGTCTTTTGATGGTTTTGTACATGGGCATCCAAATTCAGGGAGGCCTCCATGTAGACCCCCAACGTCTTTACTTTTGTTTGGGTCGGGATCTTATTGCCTTGCAGCATAAAGTTTGCATAGGCTGGGTCTCATTTTGCCGATTCTGGGGGGAGCCGAAGATCAATAGCTCGGTCTTGTTCCCATTTATGCATAACCAGTTGGAAGACATTCACCCCTCAATGATGTTACAGATGTTGCTTAGCGTGAGTGAATCCTGAAGGTAGTCCACACTTAGCTCGATGACCAGCTGGGTGTCATCGGCGCAGTTGGTAACAAAGACCCCCAGGTCTTCCAGTACTGAGCAAAAAGAACACATATATAGGTTAAAGAGAAGAGGTGACATTGATGTTCCTGGAGGAGCGCCAAATTTGATGGATCAGAGAGGGGAAGCTGCTGCACCCCATTGGATGTTAGACTCTCGATATGTCAAAAAAGACTTGACCCACTTGATCTTTTTCTGGGAACAGGCCTCTTGCTGTTGTGGGCATTCGAGTAGGTTCTCAAGATCGACGTGGTCGAATACCGCCAAAAAGTCTAGCAGGATCAACATCCCTGGTTTCCCTACTTCTAGGATGTCTAGTAAGTGGGATTGGAGATCCACTAATGCGGTCTCCATGCCGTAGTGGGTGGAAACCTGACTGCCGGCCATGAAAATTGTTATTGTAGCTGCCCTAGCCAAGATTTTCAGAAGGAACTGGCTATTTGTGATTGGCCTCAGGTTGCTGGGGTCGGTATGATCCAAATGCAATTTCTTGTGTATTGGTGTAATGGTGACTTTCTTTAGTTCAAGAGGGACCAGTTAATCTCAGAAAGAGGCATTGACAAATTGTGTTAGAAATGGTACAAACAGCTCCCTATGTTCCAGAATGAGCTTAGATGGCAAGAGATTAAAGGTACATGTTGTCGGATGCATGGAAGAGAGCATAATAGACCTCTCCATAGCTGAGATGGGGAAAAGGAAAAACCAGGAACAAATGTTCCGTTCGTTTGTGATTTAGTGGATACCCCTGTGTTGGTCACTGAACTCTGGGCTAATACGATTTTATCCCTAGCCCTAGACACTTTCTCTTCAAAGGCTGATGCTAAACGGGCACAGTCTTGATCTGAGACTATAACTGGAAGTTCTGAAGCTTTAGGTTTTTCCAATGATTTTAGGATACTGAAAAGTTTACTGGTTGACCTATGAAATTTTTCTATCTTCTAGTTGACATTTTTCTTCGTGTCTACGATTAGTGCCATGTAAGATTTGTCACATTTCTTCCATTCCAGCCGGGTGGTGTCGGTGGGATGTTTTATCCATGTTAATTCTAGCAGCCTTTTTGTCTTTTTTATAGCTTCCAATTCTGGTGTGAACCAACATTGATTTCTTTTGTTATCTCTAACCTTTTTTGTTGATATAGGGTAAATTCCGTCATCATGGACTCCCCATTATCTGAGGGCAGATAGCTTGCCATGATTTTTTACATGCTGAGCTGAAGGTCAGATGAATTCACCTTTTTGACATTTCTACCTGCGATAGTTTTCAGTGTATTAGCGGGCTTGTTGAGGGGAACTGGGAGGTGCAAGGAAAAGGTAACAAAGGAATCATCCGACCAGGGGACGTGACAACTGTACCTGTTTTGATTTTTCGGGTAACCACGGAGTCCAGAATATGTAATTTCCCAATTTTAGGATCAGTGTTAATGACCTCATGGTCACTGTCCATGAGTGCTGCTTCTAAATTTAGTGCCTCTTTATCATGTGTGTCTCCTTTACAACGGTTGGGATCTCCCAGAAATACAGTTGACGAATTAGGGCTGATAAGGTGGTTAAGTAGACCTACGATTTCTTCGTTAAAGTCTGGCATATTACATGGGGGGCGATAGATCAATACTAAGTTAATGCATTTATGCAGGGAGGGGGTCATTTTAAGATGCACAATTTCACATCCTGTACAGAGATGGTCTTGGGAAATAAGCCTAAATTGGATCTTGCAATAATGGCTACTCCACCTCTGCACCCGTCCGGATGATTTGCGTTATATACTGTGTGCCCCTGGCGGAAGACAACAAGATGTAGGGGCCACTTGTATCTTGCATCCAGGTCTCTGTCACGCAAAGTACATCCGTTTTGCTATGTAAGATATAATCATGTAAGTCCTGTGCATGTTTTTACCATTGAGCGAGTGTTGAGTAGAGTAATGTTAAGAGTCCTCGGTTTTGCCACTTCCAGGGGCTGGGCCGGGTTAAGTGGCCGGATAAGTGGTGTTTTGTGCAGTCCTGGGGACAGTGGTGTTGCCTTGTTGTCAGTGGCGCAGGCCTCTAAGGTCACGTTGGGTCCGTCGAGTTTACCTCCTGTGTCGAGGGTACCCCTGTATTCCTGCTGACTGAGTATGGCTCAGCTCTACTTGTAGGGAATGTGTAGGGGAGAGTCCTTCCGGGACTCCAGTCTGTTCAACTTATTTGCCCATTATGCTACTACTAGCTGTACAAAGGAACAGAATATGACAATTCTCTCCAGGACACAAACATGGTTCAATTATTTTACTCATTAATTTGTTAGCTAGGCAAAGTATCTGAAGTGGACAGGGTTTTAACAATGACGTTGCTATAATAAGTAAGGACATTTACTGAAAAATAATTTGCATGGTGGCAAGAAACACAAATCTTGCATGTATAAAAATAAGACCACTGGAACAACAGCAGGCGTATTTGCCAAATTTCATGCACAGTCCAGGACTCTGTCCTGGCTATATTGCTACTGAGGTCTCATCCCTTCAGCACCTCCTTCTAGGCCTCCACACCATGGCCAGAGCAACTGGTGAGCAACCATTTAGGGTGCCGCGAGCAACATGTTGCTCCCGAGCTACACGTTGGGGATCACTGTTGTACACCATGTGCAATTTATTTTGTTACTTCTTCAAAAATGCTACATTGCTCATTGTTTAGTTTTGATTGCAGTATAGTTAAGTCCTCTTTATCTTCATACTGACACATGATGTTTTCTGCTTCTGTCATAGCTAATTCTGCCTCATTTTTTATTAGTGGCTCTCCCAGTGGTTCTTGGCTTCCTGTTACAGAAGGTTGACTACTGTCAGGAGTGTCCTTATCTAGTTGGGCCTGGAGTTCTTCTTCGTGTTGCTGTTCAATGTGCAACATCGTTTTGTACTGTGTAAAGTTTACATCAGTTATAGTGCTTTCATTTGATTTGAAAGTGTCTTCATCGGAGTCATAGTTATCTAGTATTTCTTCTTCTTTTCTCCATGGTTCAAATAATTGTAGCAGGGACATGTAATATAGTTCTTTATGTTGAGGAGTCTTTAATGACAATTTCATATGATTAATTAAATTTGGTTTGGTGAGTTTTACTAAGCTGCCTTCACAATTTGTCACTCTGTATTTACCTTTTTTTTCATCAGGTTTTATATTATTTTTGTATGTGAAGTTTTGGGCTATGTGGTATAGACATATGGTTTCCAAAGTGGTACTTCTGTTTGGGTAGTATGTGTCCAGTAAATTGTTTTTTAAAATATCTTGGCTGTTGAGATCATGTTTGGCTATTGTTCTATATCGTTGTATGATTTTAGAACTCTTTTTCTAGATTTAGTAGGACCAAGACTTAGCCATACTATATTTTCAGATTTTCCATACAAAGCAGTACCAGTTAAACAATCTGCTGCTTCATAGGAGCTACATATTCTATGGGAGAGCATTTTTATGCCCAAGCTGTATAATTTCTGAGACAGTGTTTTGTCTGATGACAGGTCATTCCAGAGGTCTTGGAGCTCTGTTTTTTCTGCTTTGGTTAAGTATGCTGTAACATATCGTGCAACTGCAGTGTACTGCACATCTATGTTTGCATTCCATAAGTGGGCAATGATTGCATTGCAATCATTGATATATTTTTCTTTTTCTGTTCTTTTTATCTAATATGTATTTTTAGGTGATTTACCTTAAACACTATGTCTAACTGAAGACATGAAGTTGTTCACTTGACCTGTTTTTGTAACCGGTCTAGGGAAACCAAAGCGGCATTTGGTGTAGTATTTCCCTTTGTTTTTGTATTTGCAACGACAATATTTGCCACATTTGTGTCTTTGAAATTGTAAAATTTGTGCATGAAGATCATTATTTGATGCTTCTGATGGAATTTCACAAGTGACATATTTTTCAATAAACTGTAAAACAGTGGCGTCACTGTCTTGACCAAATTTAGGAGCATCTTTAATCCATAAAAGCATATGGATATGTGGTGCTCCTCTGGCTTGCTATTCTTTTCTCCAAAATAAGTGTTGCACTTCTCCGAGTGGAGGAGCAGTTTTATTACAAATAAAGTGTAGCATAGCAATGAAGCGATGGTGAAAATATCTTGAAACATTAACAGGATCTAGAGAACAAAGTTCTCCAGGTGTCAGTATAATATGTTTGTTTTGTTTTTGTTTGATATGCGTAGGAAATCATGTAAATCTTCCCATGCATATTCTGCACAACTTAATGTAACAAACCAAGTGGGTGGGCCAAGGTTTCTTATCATACAACGTACATTTCCATGACGTTGAAACCAGTACTCTTTAGTACCATGCATATTTGCTAATAGATTTGTAATATTTGACTGTAAAACCTCATCTTTTTGTTGCACTTTTTGTAATAATTGTGTAGCTGACATATTTTGAAAGTGGGATCCTGATTTGAATGTGTGTACAACTCTGTAACATAAAGTTGCTAGTTCACTTTCCAAGAGTATTCCACATTTTGTCTAAATCTGGATCTTCATAGTACATCCGTAATGAGCGGTATTCTGATGCTGTTATTTGAATAAGTCTATCATTGTACCTTCCTCCTTTGCCAGTAGGAAAAAGTAGAGGAAAAGCATGTGCTTCTATACTTCTTTCCCATATGCTGATTGGTGATCCTTTTGTTTGACGCATTTGGTACGTTTCTAGTGCATCTTCTACGGTGTCATTAGAGTGCAATGGGTGAATTGTATAATGGTCTAAAGTATTGGATATTGTAGCAGGATCTAGGAGCTCAAATTGGCCAGCTTCTTGTGTCTCTTGAATTATTTCAGTGGTATCCTTCAGGTTTATTCAATATTAATTTCTTTGTAGTATTCATTATTGTCTTTTAGATATTGCAAGGCTTGTCTAACTTTATGTAAATCTACCAGTTGTTGCCAAATTCTTCTGTCTTTTGTAGGTACACCATTTACTAAGATACTTAAACATTGCTCCATTGGATGTTGCACTCCTAGAGTGTGCAAATTTTCTTTTAGATCTAATGGTAAATACACTACTTTTCAATACACTACTTTTCCCCGAATACCTTTCACTAATTCAGAGGGAGGTAATTTTGCTGTTTTTGGTTGAAGGCGTATTATTGCTTGAAATGGGTGCACTGTTTGAATTATGATGCTCTCATATAAATTCAGTTGTTGTAGGGGTTTTGGTAGTGGAAATAATTCCAAATTATTTGTGATAGCACGTGAAGGAGTTTGGTTGTTGTCAAGTTTGGTAGGGCAGTAACTGCAAAGTATTAAGGGGTCAGTTATTTCATATTTGTTTTCTGCTATAAGGTAGAGAGCTAATTCAAACCATTTAGAATCTTCATTGTCTTCTATTTTGTATGGTAGGTGTACAGTTTTTGTGTTACTTTTATAAACATTTCTACAGCAACAGACACACACATGGTTTAGTATTTCAGCAGATGTACTTTTAAATTTCAGTATTTCTTTTTTGTATGTGTGTAGTAGAAGGTTGCCATGCATAGAATTGTTGCTAATTTGCTTTAAAGCTATTTCATTCTGTAAGTGGCTTTCACTTCCAAAATATTTTTTCTGGATATAGTCGATTTCTTCAAGTAGGTATTTTGCTGTACCATGAGAAGAATGTTATTTAAATTGGCTAGTCCTAAAGAAGGACTTTTAGCATAGTACATTTTATAGACTAGATTTCTTATAGTTGAATGATGTGTTGATATGATTTTGATATAATGGAAGGTGGTTTTGCAAGTAGGTCCTGAAATGCAGGCCAATGAATGTCCTTGTAGTCCTGTGTACTTGCGCACTGGACAGGTATCCATATTTTGCAGTAGTTTAATTTTGATTTTGTCTTTGCCTTCCATATATTGATTGAGGAATTGCCATAAAGACTTGAAAGATTCTTTGGGAATGTTACACATTGACGTGCATGGCCATGTGTATACTAGATGTTCTGATTCAGTTGAATGGACAGGTAATTCTAAGTTTTCTTGGGATGTTTTTGAAAGCAGTATTTCTTGTTCCATTATGGTATTATTAACTTTTTCATAACCTCGTCCACTGCTATATATGGCATTTGTATTTCTTTGCTTTTGTTTGTATGCTTCTTCATTAAAGTATGGTTCTGTGCTCGTAGTGGGACTCCATTCACCTCCACAGATACTTAAGAAGTTATTTCTGTTGACATTTCATTTATTGTGAAGTCTTCTTTGTAATTTTGTCATTAGTTTTGTTAGTGGTTTCATTTTGTTTAACACTAAAATAAATAACTTTCTTTTGAGAAGGATTGCACTGTCTATCAACGCTTCTAAGATTAATTTCCTACGATAGGTTTTAAGGGTTGAGCTTGATTTCTCTCCTGTTTTTATAAGATTTTGAAGGACTCTGTGACGGAACATTTTTGCTAAAATACTTTTTTTGGTATGCATTGTGGAATTCATAATGTACCACTGAATACCACTATTTCTGTAACTAAGCTCTTGTAAGTAACAGCGCCTCAATGCCATGGGCTGCATGCGCAGTATATAAATATAAGTAAATAAATGTTTATGGTTTTGTATAAGTATTGTTGTTTCATATTTGAACATACTGTGTGCATGCAATTTTGTTTGAGTATGTTAACTCTTCATATTGTACTTTAAATATGTTAGTTCAACATGCTTTGAAAATGTGTGTGTAAAAAGAAATTAAATAGCAGATAGGTTTGGAAGTGACAGTTGATTTTAGGAGATGGAAAAAATGACAGTAAATTCATTTTATAGATTATACAAGCTAAAAGTCAGTTAATCTGTTTATATGAATCTATAAGATATGTACATGTACTATATAGAAAATATGCATACCTGTAGTTTGTGTTCATGCATATGGATATGCATGCAGCTGCAAGTAGAAAACTTGGAGACTTGTACTGTATTTATGGTAGAAGGTGCTTTCCAATGATATGGCACTTGTACTCAGAGAGATTAACAGTACGTTTAAAGTGCTGATCTATGATGATGCAGTTAGATGTAGAGGTCTTGGATGTGATTGGTGGATGTTCATGTGACTTTTTAGCTATATCCAATGACGGAATGGCACAGAAAGTGAAAAGGAAATGGTAGAAGGACTGTCCATGTTACGATATGTCTGTGGACATGGCGGTAGTCCGCGGACATCGGAGTTTACATCCGGGGATTTTGCGTTGGGGAGCCATGCAAATGAGAATGAGCAGAGAAAGGGATTGGTCAGGAAAGTTTAGTGGGTGTGTTGTGCCAGGAGAGAGTTCATCAAATACTCTATTTGCTGAGAGAAGAACAGATAGCAATGGCTGTGTGTTTCAGAAAACAGATTGTTTGGATTTTGGGAGACTCGTGGATACATTGGTTGAAGGTGCATGCAGAAAGCTGTGGAGTAGCTGTAGATCTTGTATTCTCACATGTGGAAGTGCACTGGCATGGAGTACGTGGAATGAAGTGGTTGGACTTGCTACCTCTCTGTGCTACTTTGGAGACAGAGCAACATTCAGACATAATTGTAATTCATTGTGGATGGAACAGTTTAGGACATGTGTCTGGAATTTCTTTGCAATTTGCAATAAAAGAAGGACTTGGGAAGGTCATGGACATGTTTCCAAATTCTCAAGTAATTTTTTCACGGATTGCGCAGAAACAAATGTGGCTTCGTTTTTCTTCATTTGGTCCACAAATGGAGAAAGCAAGGCACAATGTCAATAAGGCTGTTTGTGCCTTTCTAAGAGATTTTGGCATGTCCTCTTTTCACAATGAAAATATTATGTTTCGTAGGACATAATTTTCGCAGAGATGGAGTCCATCTTACTTATGCTGGCAATCAGATTTTTTAATGAAATGTACAAAATGCATTGTGACCTTTTTTGGAATTACAGAATCCATTTTGTAGTAGGTGTTGAGCATTTCAAATTTTTCAAACACAAACAAACACCACCAAAAGGCTCTTTTCAGAGCCACCACTTCCTCCCAGATAAAACTGCAATGGTTATGATAGGGTAGCACCCCAAAATTTTAGATGTCTGCGCACTGTCCACGGACTTCTAAAAAATACACAGGGACCTGCTTCATTTATTTTCACTTCTATTTTTTAACAGTGAAAGGCGGCTCTGAAAAGAGCCTTTTTTTTATTTTTGTCGTTTTATGTTTTTTGTTTTTTTTTTATACAAGACACACTAGGAGAGGAGGGGAAAGGATGGTAAGGGGGGGGCACCAACCACGGGGATAAGAAAGGGCAAGCTGAGAGAGGAAGATGTAGAGTGGGTTTCACTTGGGTAGTGAGCAGACCTTCTTGTGCTCTGAGATGATAGTCTCAAAAGCACTACAAAGTCTCTCCCCACTGCACAGTACTGCATCACAGTACATACACACAACTGTGACCCTCGAAAGGTAAGGGTCATCAGTATTGCGTATGGCCTGTGAGGCAGCTTGAGGAATACGCTGCCCAACAGGAGTGTTCCTTGTGGTGACAGGATCGGAAACGGAGGATGAAGTAGAGGAAGTCAACCTGCCACGCTCCTCGTAGGTACAACCTTGCGAATGGCCCCAGAGTGGAATGACTTTAGGTGTCGCTTCATGGTAGTTGCCCCAAAGCTGTATGAATCATGCCTCCCGCGACTGGGTACCATTTTGCACTCGTTGGTTCGCACGCGCCTTAGGACCATTACCACGAATGGTAAATAACCGCCACAACCAAGACTCACGCCGAGTGCTGGTAGTAGGGACTTCCACTGCCTCATTCTCGTCATCCTCTTCATCCTCCTGTGCATACTCACTCCTGTTCCCTTCTTCAGGCCCTTGGGGAGGCGGTGGAGGGGGTGGGGGTAGTGTTGAGGCAGATGCAGCATCAGGTGGCATGAGTGGAGCCATGGAAGCCATCAGCTTGGAGTTGAAAATCTGCAAATTGGCAGCAAAATTCGCTGTGCTCTGTAGGATAGCCAGAAACACAGTGAGAATGAGCTCTAGGGCGTGGTCTTTTATAGGGGTGTTGTGCACGGTTTGCGGACATGCGAGCTGTCCGCGGACAGATCAAACAGAAAAAAGGGTTCAAAAAGTCACAAAAAGTATGTAGAAACTCAGGATTACTATGTGGGACTTGTTCTATGGTGAGTTTTTATTGAAAAATATTGTAGATTACTTGAAAATGTAGTTTTAAATTGTTCGGGAACACGAACAATGTTCGCAATCAGAACATACGCTGATCATGGGCGCGGTCACATGATAGGTTCGCATAGGAACATACTTGAAGGATAAGTCTACACATTTAGTACGTTTACAATTTTTAGTTCCTGACTGTTACTGAAGAAAACCATGTGGCCTAGATGTGTCAGTAAAGGAAAAAAGAGGGAGACAGACATGTGATGTCATCAGTGATGTCATAAATGACATTTGTGATGTCATCTTTGATGTCGTGGGTGTTAGTCTTAGCAGTGCACGGTGGTGGAGCGAGTTATGGTTGCTTAGCTTACCATAACTGGCGAATTTCAGGGGTTTTTCGGTTTTACTTGGAACCATAACATCCCTTTAACAAAGTTTTTTCACTGAATTTCATTGGTTTTTAGTAGCGCAACTTAACCATAACGTCCCTTTAACAGCGTTTTTTCACTGAATAAAAAAAAAAAATATATATATATATATATATATATATATATATATATATATATATATAAAAAGAAAGAGGGGCACACTCCAGTTCCCTGCACAGTAAACCTTCTCAGCCACTGGTGTTCTCATCCTACCGGTTTCTGTGTTCTTCACATCGTCAGGGAGGCAGTCTAAACTTGCAGCTCAGAGCAAGTGATGGTGTTGACAATCAATGATGATTCTGCTGCAAGGACTTCTGGTAGCTGTAGTCATCAGGTTTGCAATGAACAAGCTCACACCCAATCCCACAGTGGGGTAAGGGGGGAGTCGCATACAATGAGGCACTCCAAAGCAGGGCATGTGTCACCCCGGTGCAGCACCCTATCAGATTCTGAAGATTCCACCCTTCAGAAATACTGGAGTGTCCAGCTGTAGGAAGAACAATCTTTTTCCAAGACAGCCAACATGGAAAGAGAAGGCGGTGATCCATACACAGCCCCTCTTCCCTTGCCATGGCAGCCCGCAAAACCCTATGAACATATTACCACAAGCACTTTTTTCCCTTTCAAACCTATTCTACCTTCGAATATCTTTACCACATTGACGGTCCCAGGTAGACATAGCCACTTTAACACCATTTTTCGTCCCTAGCGGTCATGGCCAGTAGCCAGATTGTCTATGCAATAACCTTATGCCATGACCCAGACAATCTGGCTACTGCCCACGACCACAGGCTATACCTCAGTCACCAAAGGTATATGACTATTTTTTGTACCTACATTATTACACTTGTCAAGAATAAAACACAGGCACATTTGCAAAACCATGCTTTAATGTCCTTGCCAATACTCCTCATGAGTTTGCTCGAAATCCGCCCATGTTTTATTTTTGAAAAAGTGTCAGAATGTATATATATACAATAGTCAAATAACTTAGCCCACTAGCCCACACTCGACAAAATCCATTCAGTCTTTTCACAAACATTGACGGTTTGGTCTATAATCTTTCTCAAAACTTTTGTCCACATTCGTCAAATAGCAACAAAGTTATAAGCCATCAAAAAATGTTGAGACCCCCCTCTAATTTCGCCCCTCTTCCACCAAACTTTAGAAAAACATTTATATCTAGATCCAAAATCGTTTGCCCAATGTTGTGCAGATTCGTCAAATGACACCACATTTATATGCCTTTACAATATTTTGGGACCCCCACTCTAATTTTGCCCCCTCTTGACAGAATCCCAAAATAATTGCAAAACCATTCAGGATTAGTTCTAGAATAAAATTGCAAAATTACATACAGTTTCATTGAGTGGCGCAAACTTTATAAGCCATCCAAAAACTGCTTTTTCCCAACCCTGTAATGCAGAAATAGGTACAGATGTCCTAGGACATCTGAAGTGTCTGTGAACACCACAGGACTGTCCCAACACATCGAGAGTATTTGCGGATCTTCGGGGGTGAAACAACCTGTTTTTTGGCTTCTTATGGCCATATCCAATCAAATCCTCATCCCCCCCAACTCCCCAGAGATTGTTTGTCGAGTTTGACAAGTGAAATGCTGCTTTTTTAAAAAAAAGTTTTCACTGCGCTGTTCGTGGACCCCAAAAAGTCCGCGAATCCAAGATGGTGGGTGTTTTAAGAAAACAGATGCATTTCACGTTTTCTTACCATCCAATCAGCGGACGTGTCCCGGTGTTCTCAGACTACGCAAAAGTCTGCAAATTTTTCTGGCCAATCGGAGGCCAGTCCGCGGACAGCACAGCCAATCAGAGGTATGTCCGCAGACCAAACAGGGAAGTGAGTCCACGGAGCGGACATAGATATCACTAATTTTTTTGCTTTACATTTTGGCCATTTAAAAAGAAACTACTGGATGGATTTACACCAAATAAATAAAGCACGCTTTTGAGACCAAGCCGCCACTGGTGCCGCAAATTGGTGTAAATCCGTCCAGCGGTTTGGGCTGTAGGCGTGAGCAAAGTTTTTCCCATTATGTCTATGGGAAAAAAAGAAATTTTGGGAACCCCCCTATAACTTTGACCTCCCTGGACCAAACCTCACCACACTTTGCAAAGAAATTCAGTGTGGGCCATATACTTATTTTTGCAAAGTTTGGTGAAGATTCATCCAGGGGGAGCGAAGTTATAAGCCACCAAAAAAGTGCTCTTCCTATGGAAACATAAACTTAACCATAACCATAACCATATATATATATATTTATATATATATATATATATATGTACTCCTTTTAGATAAGGTCCCTTTGTCTGCAGATTTGCCAAGAAGGCCCTATTTCCTTTGTGCTTGTTCTTAAATAAATGATACATCCCACCAATGTGGCAACATTGGATGCAGTGTTTTGTCGATCAAAGGGGTGGACCATTGGTTGTCATCAGATATTGACATTCCCAATTCTATTCCACTTAATGTTGATTGGTCCAATGTGTTTTGTCATGTGACAATGGGAGGTATGTTCCTCCTCCCATCGAGGTTCTGATCAGATTTGAGCTCACCTCCGTTTTCCTCCATAATTTCTGTTATGAAATTATGCTATTATTAAGGTTTATCTATGAAAAAGGTATTGAAATATGTAAATGTATTAATGTGTTCCTATTAATGTATCCTGTTTGTTTTTATATAATGGGGAATGATCTGCTGAATCCAAATCTGTTTTTAGTTTTTCAAAGCACAGTGTTGTGAAGTTATGGTTGATAAGGTGATTGCATTGTTGTACTATGTACAATGAATATTGACATTTCACTTTTTGTAAATACTTGTGCATTGGGGGTCCCCATCAGAGCTAAATATTTCTTTGAAGGCTAGCTTAGTCCACTTTGCATCCCAAGTCATGAATGAGACACGTACAGACAGTCATTAAATGCAGAGCGAAAGGTGAAGAAAGGTCAAGGCTGCCCTCAACTTAGTCCCTTTCATCAATTGTTTTCTAGGGAACATTTCTTATGGCAGGTCTTGTTCATAGAAACTGTTCCTGTACTGCAAATTCAGAATATTGGGTTGCAAAGGCTGTATTTGTTATATTTTTTACTTAAACCCTAAATAGCCAGTCTTTGTCTGTTCCTTATAACTGGTAGTTTTCTCATGAAATAAGGCATGTCATTAAACCAAATTTGATGTATCATTAATGCATAAAAGAGCACTATGTCATGTTTTCTAATGGTATATTATGCAGTCCATATTTTCCATATTCTGGATCCTGATAAGTGTTCCTCCGTGTACAGTCCAAAGAATGACACAACATTTAAAAAATATACATATATTTTTTTTTCTTGGTTTAATTGATCTACAATTTATACAAGATTTACAGTAAATGTTCTGTAAAAGTCTCCAAGTCCACTTCCTTTTTTGATTTTCTCTTTCAAATGGTCAGTTGGGAACCTAACATTTTCTTAAAATTATCATGTGTTTTAGCGAGCTCCTTTGGTCTCGTATAACTTGGGTCTTGCCCAATAAAATAGCCTTTCTTCTATATGACCCCCTTCTTTTCCAGGGCATTATTTTCCAAGTCAATATTTCAGAGAAATTGTACCACTGCCACTACGCATGTAGTTTTCTCACCACTCATTAGTCGAGTCCACCAAGTTTCTTCATCGTATGTCTTTAGGTCATTGAAGACATGACTCATGTGGGCATTTCTTGCTTCAGTTGTTCCTGTACAGGACAGCAGGAGGTGTCTGATCGTTTCTGTCTGGTTGTCTCTTTTGCAATAACGGCATGTGTTGGTATTCAATTTGCCTCTTATTGTCAGAATTTCATTTGCTTTTAATAGGTTTAGGCATTTTCTCATGAAGGTATTGCACAAGTCTTTGTGTGGGCATCTCTCCAGATAGCTCAGAGTTTGATTTATCTTCTTTGGAATTGTCGGAACGTTGCCCCTTTATTTTGCTGATCTTCTGAACTATATATTTTTTCCAAGTTGTTTTTGTTCAACATCGCCCAATTTAGTAGTGTTTTGTTTTTGTCTCTATCTATCTATGTGTAAATTATCTCTAATATCTTATCGAGTACATAGCAAAGTCTTTCTGTATAGCATTAGGGCTCCTCTATCAATTATTGTTTTCAACAATATCAAGATCAATTCGCGTCGGATTGATGCTATTGGCGTGGATGTTGGGAGATTCAATACTTTTCGCCAGAAATAGCCCTCAATCTTTTGCCAAATTTTGGCCGGTATCAATAGCATTGCCTCAGTTCCATAGGATATTGAAGGAATCACTTTGGCTTTGTAAAAGTTCAGTGTCGGGATTAAAGAAAAACGTCAAAACTTCGGATCTATTGTTTGTTTGCGCAGCTAGAGTTTTCATCTTCTCCCAAAGAGTTTCCTGCATCTGCTTTTCCTGGGGGCTGTTGTTCGGTATTACACCCAAATATTTGAATTTGTTTACTGTCTCAATTTGTATGCCGTCCAAGTACCACTTCTGGGTCTCGACTGCTTTCTGTGATTTTTGAAACGTCATTATTTTTGTTTTTTCCTTATTTATCTGCAGGTTGTTAATTCTTATATATTAAGTCAGGTTGTTCAATTGGTGTTGGAGGCCTATTGCTGTCTGATCTAGCAGAATGATATCGTCCGCATATAAGAGGCATGAAAGTTTAGCCCCTCCGATAGTGGGAGGGAAAGCTCTTACTTTTTTCTCTTGATCTTTGAAGTCACTCATATAAGCGTTGTACAGTGCTGGTGCTAAAGGGCACCCTTGTTTCACACCTCTTTGTGTATTGATCTCCTTAGACAACTGTCCTGTGTTGTTGAGTCTCACTGTCATAGAGGTTCCAGAATATAGTGCTTTTATAGGCTCGAGGATTCAGGTGAGGCAGTTCCACCCCTCTAGTTTAGCCCACAGGGGTTCTCGATTGACCTAGTCAAATGCCTGGACCAGGTCAATAAATTAAACCAAAAAATGTGATGGGTAGAAGGTTTTGAATTAATCTGAACCACTGGCTTTGCTCTGGGCAACCTTCCACACCACCATTTTTTAGCCTGTCTGCGCCATTGCAAAAGGGGTCCAGCCATAGGCAAATCAGTCAGGTACTGCCACCAATGGGAGCAGCCCTGCCTGAACTGCTAGGCCAGGTCCCCTCTGCCCGGAAACACAAGCAACCCCAGACATGTTCCGACCTTGTTGGGCCTCCTCAGTGAGGTGCAGCTTGGTTCCCTATGGCGCAGCGAGCAAGCGACCCACGTCTGGGCATACCCTGTCTCACATAGTGAGACAACCTGAAACCAAAAAAGGTGATGGGTGGAAGGTTTTGAATTAATCTGAACCACTGGTGTTGCTCTGGGCAACCTTTCACACCACCGTTTTTTAGCCCGTCTGCGCCATTGCAAAAGGGGTCCAGCCATAGGCAAATCAGTCAGGTACTGCCACCAATGGTAGCAGCCCTGCCTGAACTGCTAGGCCAGGTCCCCTCTGCACGTAAACACAAGCAACCCCAGACATGTTTCGGCCTTGTTGGGCCTCCTCAGTGAGGTTCAGCTTGGTTCCCTATGGCGCAGCGAGCAAGGGACCCACGTCGGGGCATACCCTCTCTCACATAGGGAGACAACCTGCAACCAAAAAAGGTGATGGGTGGAAGGTTTTGAATTAATCTGAACCACTGGCATTGCTCTGGGCAACCTCCACACCACCGTTTTTTAGCCCGTCTGCGCCATTGCAAAAGGGGTCCAGCCATAGGCAAATCAGTCAGGTACTGCCACCAATGGGAGCAGCCCTGCCCGAACTGCTAGGCCAGGTCCCCTCTGCACGGAAACACAAGCAACCCCAGACATGTTTCGGCCTTGTTGGGCCTCCTCAGTGAGGTGCAGCTTGGTTCCCTTTGGAGCAGCGAGCAAGGGACCCACATCTGGGCATACCCTCTCTCACATAGGGAGACAACCTGAAATAATAATGAAATGCCCTGAAAACTTAAATATGCTTAATAGCAAGATGTTTGATGTTGTCCTGAGATTCTTAACAAAGCCCGCCTGGAATGGGTCGTGACACTCACCAGTTTTGCCCATTCTTGAAGTTTTTCAAGGACTAACGACTCAAAAACCTTGCCAATGACATCCAGCAAGGCTATTGGGCAGTAGTTTGGTGGATTGTCTTTACTGCCTTTTTTAAATATTGGTAAAACATTGCCCGTTTTCCAGGATGCTGGTATAGTTTTTGATATTAGGCTTCTTTTGAGGTTTCTGCTAATGTTATGTTACTTGGCATTTATATATTGCCTTATATATCGCTGGTATGACCTCAAAGCGCTGGTAGGTTGAACGCCCTCGGGAACTGTAGTTCAGGTCAGTAGATATAGATAGTGTTGTATGGTGCGTGGGTGCACCGGATATGTGTGCAGCTGGTGTAGTTGTTGGATGATAGCTGCTTCCTAGCGATAGGTGTGGTGCTGGACATATCAGTTAGATGTGTGAAGTCTGGTGGGTGGATACCCAGACTGGGTTCTGGCTGCATTAGGCCAGAGGAATGTCTATGTGAGCAGCTGGCCGGAATGTGCTCAGCTAGCTGCATTTTATTAGGGTGATGATGTGTTCATGGGGTTGTGTTCGTATGTGGACAGCTAGGCCAAATTATCAGGGGTATAGCTGTGTTCTGGTTGAATGATAGTGTATAGTAGAGGTTAAGCGTGGTGTTATGATATGGTGGTTACCTGTAAAGCGCCTGAGACTGGGCACGTGGACAGGACATTTGGACATTCATAGCAACATATGGCTATATGGTGACAGGGTCAGTACAGGGATATAAGGAACTACAGATATATAAAGGGCTACAGATATATAGCATATATAGGGGATACAGATATATGGCAAGGAGCATGGCGGAAGCAGGAGCACAGTGATACAATGTGTGGGCGAATTTCAACAGCATCCACTCATTCTATTCTACCCCATTCATTCAGTCCACACAGTCCGTTTTTCTGCTTTGTCTAGTCAATCCATTCCATCCATGTTATCTATTCCACCTATTCTATTCATTCTGTTCATTCTACCTATTGCAGTCTGGGATATGCTATCATTCACAATTCTAATTAAGTGAGAGGTATGCTACCAATCATAACTCTATCTAGATGAGGCACATGCTATCATTCACAATTCCGTCTCAGTGTTGCACATGCTATCATTTATAGTTCTATCTAAGTGAGAGATATGCTACCAATCATAATTCTATCTAGCTGAGGCACAAGCCATCATTCGCAATTCCATCCAAGTGTGGCACATGCTATCATTTACAATTCCAACTAGGTGAGGGATATGCTACCAGTCATAATTCTATCTAGGTGAGTCACATGCTAACATTCGCAATTCCATCTAAGTATGGCATATGCAGACATTCCCAATTCCGTCTAAGTGTGGCAATTACGTCTGAGTGTGACACATGCTAACATTCGCAATTCCGTCTAAGTTTGGCACATGCTATCCTTCACAATTCCAAGTGTGGCACATGCTAACATTCACTATTCGGTCTAAGTGTGGCACATGCTAACATTCACTATTTGGTCTAAGTGTGGCTCATGCTATCTTTCACAATTCCATCTAAGTGTGGCACATGATAACATTCACTATTCTGTCTAAGTGTGGCACATGCTGTGCTTCACAATTCCGTCTAAGTGTGGCACATGATATCCTTCACGATTCCGTCTTAGTGTGGCATATGTCATCCTTCACAATTCCTTCTAATTGTGGCACATGCTAACATTCACAATTCTGTCTAAGTATGGCACATGCTATCCTTCACAATTCCGTTTAAGTGTGGGATATGATATCCTATCTTTTACATTCTGTCTAAGTGTGGCACATGCTATCAGTCACATTCTGTCTACGTGTGGCACATGCTATCCTTCACGATTCCATCTTAGTGTGGCATATGTTACCCTTCACAATTCCTTCTAATTGTGGCACATGCTATCTTTCACAATTCTGTGTAAGTGTGGCACATGATATCCTTCACAATTCCTTCTGAGTGTGACACATGGATAACATGGATTTTTTGGGTTATGGAAGTATTTTCTCCTACTTTGATCCCAATGTATGACGTTTCTTGTATGTTGTCTTATTTCCGTCAAGTCGAAGCCCAATCTCTGCAGGCTTTCCGTAGCGTCCCGTAGCTTTCCTTTTACAGTGGCTGAGTTTATGTGGAGATATACAGAATCTGTGCGTCCTTTGTCACCAAATTCCATGATCTTTAGGTCGTCAGTAACCAGCTCTCACAGATTAGGAATATAACTGAAATAAGCTGATGATTACTTTCCTGTTTAGGATCAGATTGTCTTCCTTGTCCAGGATAGGTTCTAGCCTGATTGACGGTGAGATTTGTTTACAAATGTTATTTTCTCAGTCTGTCATTTTGTGTTGTGTATTTTGAGAAGCGGGATGCCCAATCTTGACCTCTTGAGCGGATGGTTTCTCTGTAACTTCATCCTCCCCATCTATTATCTCTTCATGCAGACAGATTATAGTGGTATCGTTCTCTTCCTCTAATGTCCTGAACTCGTTCCGACTTTCGACCTTCTATTTTTCCCATTCTTGGTTTCCAAAGGTTTGTGCCTTTCTGTGCGGTGTCTTTCTTCACTTAAGTGTCTCGATCTCTCCTTTTGTTTTTTTATCCTCTCTCCTGGGAGTCAGTAATTTCCGTTTCTCATCCAATGTCAAAAACACTGGGGAGTTTGTGTCCATTATTATAATTTTCTCTTTTGATTCTGGTGACAAAGAGTTTTGGCTTTCGTGAACTGCTTTTCTTTTCTGACATGGCGCATTGGCGAGTCCTGATTCTGAGTCCTCTACTGTATATTGACTGAGGTACAAAAGGTTAGTAATTTTGTTTAATATCTACGGTTTGTTGTTAAATGATTTCACCTTCCCAGATTGAGTATTAGGGTCTTTGTGGCTTGCGTTTCCTTTTGATGAGAAAATGCCATACTTTTTAAGTTGAGTATGGCCTCCTGTTACTCGGGTATCCTTTTTATGGTTAGGAGGTGTTAGTGTCAATATCTCCAGATTAGTTTCATTTGCAATGCAACCATTGCTGCCACTTTCTTGTGTTTTTTCTTTTAGTTCAGAGTTTCCCATTTGTATCACTATTATGGACAGGTTCATTTGCATTTTCTGCGTTTGTGGGTTTGTCTTTGCGCTGTCTCTATATAGAGTGTCTTGTTGAGTTATTAGTTCCGACCTTTGCGGACAATATTTTGTTGGTTTGGGGGCTTCTGACTAGATGGATTCTAAGACTGTTTGAGATGCAGTTGAGCAGAAGTTTGTTGTCCCTTGATTACTACTTGGAAGGTTTGTGTGTTGATTCTTATCCTTTTGCTGTGGCATGCTTATGCCTTGGTCTCACGTCTTGAGCTTTTTTGCCTCCAGAGCCATGATGTACCCTTCCAAGTATGACAATTTGGTGTGCATCAATGCAGCCATTGTCGTGTGACCCTTTAAAGTATCATTGAGCGTTTCTTATATCTTACTGGAGGGGGCCAGAGCTATGGTGACTGCTGACATTATTGAGAAAAGATCTGGCTTCTTGTTCAGTGTCTTCCTACTGTTTGTGTGGGGATCTCGCTCAGCTGTCTGTAATGAGGCGGCGAGGTCAGTGTATTTGTTGGTAATTCCGGAAAAGGAGAGCAAATTCTATTTAAAGAGGGACATTGTCTGTCTCTTATCATGTTATTGCCCGTTCAGGCAACAGTGTTTGTTTTGGATTAACTTGCTCCAGTGTTGTTCGTTGGTGGCTAATATTTTGGGCCTTATCTGAGACAGTTTTCTCCATTCTTAAGTTTTCCTTTGGTTGTTAATTGGCTGGTAGGGTTGTAGGTTGATTTATTTGCTCCTGTGGTGGTTGCAGTGTTTGCTTCCATGCTTCTAAATTTTCTGTTGGTTGTTCATTGACCAATGGAAGTGTAGATTGGTTGGTAGACTCCATGAATGATGGAATTCTTGGGGTTGAGCTGATGTCCTTTTCTGGATAATTTTCATTCTTTTCTTTGGCAGTGTTTGACTGTGGCTTTCCTTTTCCGTGTGCAACAGTTGCAGAGAAGGTGAACTTAGTCGTTGAAGGTTTTCCAAAATGCCATCGAAGTGGAGTTGATGGTTTTTGTGGCAACCTCTGCTTTTCACTGTCTGGCTTCATTACCCAAGGGTTTGGCGTTGTAACATTTAGGTTGGTTTTTGCTGGTGGGTCTTCCACTCCTTCAAGGATTTCGGCATCAGAGAGCTCACTCAAAGGTAAGTTGGACTCTTTTGCCTTGTTAAATCATCTACATCAGGCATTGCATGAATGTCAATTTGTATGTTCAGAAGTGTGTTAATCCCAGTTGTTTGAATGTCATCCTTTGTCGGCATAAGGTGATTTGCTGGGAGAGCCCCTGGTACTAAGGTTATCAAACTCTCTATGTACTCTGGTGCAACCAGATCAGAGCCTCTTTGATAGTTCCCCTCTGCCGGGCCTCCCCCTGCCTTTTCCAACTCGGATGCTTCCAATTGGTTAGGGGGAGCCGGTTGTAGACTTGCTGATGGGCGCTCCCTATACATCCACTGTTGCATATTCTCTGTGGGCATGGCTGGTCCATCCTGAGTTCAAGCGCTGTCTGGGGAGGAAAGGCTGAGGCAACCCCTGCACCACTCCCTGCATCAGTCCTGGGCTGCATGGCCATGTGGGCTCCAGAGGCTTGCCGTCCCTCCCACAAGCCTCTGAATCGAGCGACAGCCCTCCGGAGAGGTAAGAAATGTTAGAGATGTTAGTGTTATGCAGACTGTTTAAACTTTGTGATCTCCGCCTACCTGGTAAATCATGGTCGTTTTTAGGTAGAATTATATGCAGTACCCTTTGGGAACACCACACACAATTAAGACTACAAGTGACAGGACAAATTCACCTTTGGTACAAGCCTATACTACAAAGTAAAGTGGTAGCGATGGCTGAGCAGCCAGACTTATCTCAAGAGCAAGTGAGCAGTATCAATTGTTACACAAAGGACAGCAATTACTATGATTCAAACAAACACTGATGCAAGGTTTCTGAGTAAAAGAATATACATTTATTTACACATCAGTTGTATAACATCTCACTAAGTAAAACAGTTGCAAAATCACACTCTTAATACACCACACCTCTCCCAATAGATTCTGGACAAGTCAAGCTCAAAAATTAAGTGTGAGCAAAATGGCACTCCAACAATTTAAAAGGGAGTGAAAGACAAAGTTAGATATAAATTGAGCAGCACCAACAGGTAAGTAAGCAGGGCAATCTAGAAAGAGGAACTACAGTGATGGAATCAAATCGAAAGGATATGGGCCAAAGTCAATAGGTCAAAAGTATTTTGCTCAAGATCACACAGTTCAGGGTAGTTCGCAGTTAAGTCCTTGCCCAGGGTTCCAGACAAAGTTGGTTGGCAGAAAAGTTAGTTCAAAGAGTAGAGAAGGACAAGCCCTCGTATTGGCGAAAGGTTTCACACACCTTCACCGCTGCTGGACGAAATGAACAATCGGATTTGCACAGTTCCTTTAAATGGAGAAGAAGCTGTAGCAGCGGCGAAAGTTCCTGGCAGGTCCTGCAGGATCACGGTTCCTGAAGCAACTGTCGGACTGACATGAAGTAGGAAGACTGGAGGGTCCTGCACTGCCCAGGGATGAAACCAGCAGCAGAGCAAAGCAACAAATAAAAGGTGCGCTCCTTAAAACCCAAGCAGGGTCTGACCTTCCTGGTTATCCAGTTCACAGTAGCTCTGTACAAGCAAATTCGACCAGAGGAGGGAGTCCTGGATTACAGTTTGGGCAAACTGGTTGGTCCCATCAGCTCAGGGGAAGAAGATTCCTGGTAGATCTTGTCTGTCGTTGGAGTCTGAAAATTTGGACCTGCAGCAGGGCTTCACCGGGCGGTTCAGTCATTATAGGGCTCCTCTTCTGTCAGCTCCTCGTTGGTTCTTTAGTTCCAGTGGCGACTCTGCCTTTCCAGACCCAGAGACCTGCTTTTTATGCAGTTTTCCCCCATTCACACAGCCTGGCTGTCAATCACAAAGCAGGGTGGCTGTCCTGGCGGGACAGTCACCTAGCCAATCAAACAGGAGTGCGACTTGGGTTACCAAGGGAAGCCATGGCAGGGGTCCTAAATCCCCTTCCTCACATCCTGCCTACCCAGACTGTCAGCGCTGCGAAAAGATGGTGAAAAAAGGAACCAAACCGGTTTTGGCGTGTGGAGTAAAACACGAGAAAGACATTTTCAAAAAGAAATGGCGAATAAACCCAGCCGGAACCGTATACAAACGTATATGGTCCAGCAGGTTTAAGTTCGAGGCTACCGGATAGCCTAAAAAGATACCAAGGTTATTTAAGATAACTGTGGTAGAAAAAATAGGGTAGTTACCACTGCCACCAGCCAAGTCTTGAAAATGGAGCGAAACAATGCTCCAAGAGAAACAGACAAAAAGGGATAAGTATTAAGCCTTTCCAGTACCCTATGTAAGATATTTTGTACTGGGCCTGTGGATTTTTAGAGAGACTAATAAAGTCAATGGCAACTTTACATGTTCCTGGAGACAGTAGACAGTCCCAGAAAATGGAGTCTGAGTTGGGAAGTCTAAAAGACAACCCTGTGTCACAGCACTGAAGGTGCTGTGTAAAACACAGTAAAAAGATGATGCCTATGGAGTGGGTGAGGCTCCACAGTCTATGAACACAAGAATTTTAAACACACACAGAAAAACACATGTAAGAGTGGGAAAAAAAAACCTTACACTCTTACCAGGTGAAAAAATAAATCCTATAAATCCAGCAAAGCTGCTGAGGGACGTAAGAGAAATTAGCCACTCTGGAGAATTCTCCCAAACAGTCCTCCTCCAATAGCTTAGAGTCTCTGCTGAGTTTAGTCTTCAATGTGTGGAGGGCTGTTAACGGTGCAACCCTCTGCATTTCTTTTGCTCTCGTTTCCTCACAGAGCGGGTGGGCACGTGAGCTGCGCAAACAGTGACCTTCTTCTTCACCAGGTCGCTGGCTAGCATCCAATGCTGTAGATGCCATAGACAGCCCCAGACTGCAGTAAATCTGCAGCAACTCCGCGGCCTGGAGCAGCTTTTAAGTGGGTCCTCCCACACAGCACTGAGAACTATGAAAACAGAAGACAGACTGGAGAGTGTAACGCGTGCTTTAGGGACTGATTCAGACTGCAATAACTCTGCAGCAACTCCGTGGCTGCTCTGCGACCCGGAGCAGCTTTTAAGTGGGTCATTCCACACGGCACTGAGAACTATGAAAACAGCAGACAGAGTGGAGAGTGTAGAGCATTCTGTAGGGACTGCCTCAGACTGCAGTAACTATGCACAACATTTTGATGATACAACATGTGTGGAGGAGGACAGTGGCATAGCTGCTTCCATTCTATGATACTGGAGACAACTATGGTTGGAGTCAGGCAGCACCACACTTTACTGTAGCAATGGGACAGATACAGGGCCATAGTCATTGGGGACAAACAGAGGGTAGATGTGGTGATACAGCTTCAATTCTGTGAAGAATAGGACCTAGAGCGGAGGCCCAATGTGCACAGTATGGGGGCCTGGAACACTGCAACCGTTAGTTCACTGAAAAGAAGAGAGCAAGGCATAACACAAGACACCTTCAGAGTCTCGTGTGAAGGAGCACACGCAATGAAAAGTGGTGTTACTCACCAAGTTTCCCCACGTCATCTTTTGAGTACAACCGTTGTTCCCTGTTCCTGCTGTGATTGTGGAATAATTATCATGGGTTATGGGGTAAACTGATGTCAGAGGACAAACACTCCATCTGTGTGTAGGGCAGGAGAAAATGGAGACGCTTCCCAAACCTCTCCAAACATGAAGTTAGATGCAGAAGTATAATGGAAATGTAAACTCTTTCACCCGTAGAAGAACGCAGCATGGCCATGAATAAAAGGAAATTTGCCCATTGCATTCTCACTATCTAAAGGTTCCATCGTTGAGTTGCTGAACACATGGATTAAAACACAACCCCATTCATCTTATTCAACGTTTGCAATGCAATAGTGCACATGCTGGAATAGCGCGTTACCAACTTAGAATGGTACACCATGAAAATGGAACTGAAACACAGAAGTCAGTATGCAACCATTTAGACGAAAAGATTGGAAACACACAGAACAAGATGTAGGGTGTGAGAGTATTTACAAATCTTATGCAAACCTGTTTCCACAAGCTTTCCCTGGTTCATCTAGTGGTAGCTGTTTATAGAGGTCTGAGGCAACACAGAAGGAATCTGGGCAGACAGGAATACAGCTTACTACCATAGTATTTTGAATAACAGAAGGTACAGGCAATGCATTTACTAAAATCAACGTTTTATCTACTGTTGCAGGAAAGGGATGGTGGTGATGCAGGAATAAAACCAAGATTTAGTGAAAGTCTGTCAATAGAACATAACCAGAATAGGTGATTTGCTGATTACCCATACATGTTCTCTTCAAGATGCTTTGGAATGGAGGGCGCCATTCCTGGGCTAATATAGGAGTGACCCTAAATTTGCCATGAACCAGTAATCAGCAGACTAGCTAGTTCCAAGTGTGCTCACCCGTTCAGCATGTAACTGACGCAAGCACAGTGTCTAAAAGGAGCAAGTTTTGAGTCATCCCACAGGGTTGCAAAAATAGTTCTTTAATAACCATAGACTACAAGCTCCACGGCTAATGGTGCTTTTGGGTTACAGTGTGCTGCCTCTATGTGATTAGTCTGTACAGAGGCTAACAGGGACGCAAGGATAGCTCTGTGGCAACGTGCAGGTCTTGGAAGCAGGACCAAGCTGAGCAAACACAGGTTCGAAACCTGGGCCATGTATGCAAAAAAAACGTAATATAAATAACCTGCCCTTCCACAATGAAACTAGCGTCTAGATGTCTATGGGTTATGTGCACTGTAAATAAATACAAAAAGTAAATCAAATAAATAAATAAACAGCAACACTCTTGAGGAGCACGAGTTCTCTGAGTGGCCATTTAGTGTGCTTACTTGGGCAAGGGCAAAACACCTGGGCAAAACATCTGTCTCTGTGGTCAAATGAAGAAGCCCAGTGAAATCAGAAGGGGTCTAAGAACAACGGAGTCCCAAAGAGCTTGCACAAAATTATTCTACAGGTGCCTACTTTATTCTTTGGAATTCATTTCTATGATTGACAATGGTTAGACAATGTAGGAGTGCAGATCCTCTGGTTGAACAGAAAATTGGGAGCGTGTGTGAATCTCAGCTTCCAGTCACATGGTTGCCTCCGTTTAATCATTCAGTACCACCCAATCAGGGGTTACCATAACATTTCATTTTCTCCCGTAATCTTCATGGCCTTTCACTCAGCTGTGTATTCAATGTAGAAGCAAGAAACCATTCAAGTATCTGGGCATGTCTGTATGGCTCTGGCAACTGCTGCCCTCAATCTCTGATGCATGCAGATGTCAGGACCATACATGACAACATCGAAATTCCACTTGCTCTCATGACTCAATGTTGTCCTGTTAGGCTCAATACTGGATTCACACAGGTGTTCCAAATAGAGACACCCACAAGATACAGAAAGCTGTATCCACTATAAAGTAGTTATACCATCTGGGTGAGGAGACTCATACAGGAGCAGGGTGTCTATTGGGTATTATTGCCCTAAAGAATGTAAGGCCTCTGGGGGACACATATGTGATTTGCATCAACTCTCATGAGGCCTTCAATGAGGATGCATTGGGGACATTCTGAAAAGCAGCAACGGAAAAAGTAAAAAACACAGGAGTCTCATGATGAGGGACAGTTTGGCGCTTGCTCTATCACATTATTAAAACTGAGCCATGGAAGGAGAAGAATTAAAATAAATTAAGGGCAAATTCTAGGAGGCTGATGATTTTACCAAAAGGTTCTGAGTGCTAAGACCCAAAGTCCAGATATTGCATTGTGGATCATCAGTTTCTTGAGGTTTCTGATGAGTCAGGACCCCTTTTGGCTGGTAATAGTCATGAGGACAGACAAGAGATTGAGCAGATGCTTGTGAACGCATAGTCTTCCAACCATTGATGTTAGAAGAAAGGCTCTTCTGATTGTGGGATATGCGATTTTTAAAGCGGTTCCTAAAGTTCACAAAAGAGAAGATGGCCCAAAATAGCATTTCTTAAAGAAGGTTAAGATCCCTCATGCAGAATAATTACAAAGAAGTGAACACAGAGCGCTTGATATCATTTTTGTTTTCCTGCATATATACTCAAATATATCTATTTGCCAATATAAGCTGAGTAGATGGTAATGAGATAGTGACACAGATCCTGAATTCTAGGCTGTTTTGATTGTGTGATGGTTTCTGGATCGAATTCCTGATGTGGTTGGACTTTGTGCAAAACACATCTTGTTCAAATAGATTAACTTTGAGAATCTATGATAAGAAATAGTCAGTGCATGAATATACACATTTTCATTTGAATTCATAGTAAACGACATTTTAATTTAAAATAAATACTATGTGGGATGGCACAGAGGGACCAACCACCTGAGTATTCTAATAGAATATGCATGTCACAATGTTAGCCTTTGCAGTGAATAATTATTAGTCATGGCTACTCTAACCACCTGAACCTTGGGTAGTTCAAGGGTCCCTCAAAACCTCAAACCTTTCTGGCAATTCAACTGAACATGGTTAGCGTTCACTAATAACAGGGCTCAACAAGGGAGGGGAGGCTGTCATTTCTCACGGGTCCCTATAATATGCTGCACTGGTTTGCCTGGGCCTCGCAGAGGTGAGGAGCATAGTCAATCTGTTCTTTTTTTGCAGCACTGTGTGTGTCTTGCCAGACAGCAAATTAAGTAGGAGAGTGAAGGGGCTACGTGTGTGCTGAGGTAAGGCAGGAGAAGGAAGTTTATCAAGGGGCACCTTCGCATGAGTGACCCACTAATATGTGTGGGTCACCAAATATTTAATGGAATGACATGGAAATATTGGTGGGTTAGTAACGGGTGGGTTCCAGTATGCCTAATAATTCCTATTACTCTTATATTACTTTATGTACATCAACTATCAATCTATTTGATTGGTGTCTATGTAACTTTTCATAACAGAATGCTACTTGTATATGGTCACTAAATTTCATAGGCTTCATGAAACCAGTCATTAATGGGTAGAGCTTAAATAAAGTTGAACTGAGGGTCTTAACTGGTTGTAGGGGCCCAACTATAGCCAGGGTAGTTAAAGAGTTAATTCTGGCATCTTGCCTCCCCACCACACAAACCCCATTCCATGCATTCTGCCACCATAGGATCATCACAATAAAATAAAATGAGTGGCTTGCTCCCTCTCAAACCCCACAAGACAAAACCTATATCAACCGCCTACTGCCACTCCCCCACAAACCAGAACAACGATACCTGTCATCCAAATTTGGAAGATATGGCAGTAAGTAAGAATCATTTTCTTATGTGGTGAAGTTGGGATTAGAGCTAGCATGCACTTTAGACGCCTGAGAACATTTCTTCTCATCTCTAGCGGACAGCACTATGTGGTTGTGCTAGTAGTAAGGCCACAATATTTCAGAAAAGGCACCAGTGTCCACATAGCAGTATGAAATGAACAAGAGTTTTCTCTTGCACTAACTTCTGGTGGGGAGATCGAGAGATACTTAATTTGGATCAAGCAATGACCTATAATTAATAATCGTTTTTTGTGGAGATGGCATAAAAAGAGAAATTAGTATGATTATTTCTTTGTTTTCCCCTTCCTGAAAAAAGGAAGTCACAAATGCAAAGTATTGTTAGTCCACGGGTAGGACACTAGTTCGTAATCCGCTTTTGAGGCTGAATACAGCCTGATGTAATTAGATCAAATATAGTTACGGTAATACCTTATAAATGGGAACCCTTCACCTATTGAATTTAAACACCTGAAGTGCAACGTACAACTTTGGATATAGATTGCTATATACGGTCCAGGAACACTTTGCAATCATTTTTTAAATGTGTTTACAAACTGGTAATGACCAATGCATAGTCATAGCCATTATTCAACAATATTAACATTAGATTCAACTGTTACGGCCTTGCAAAAAACATATGGCAAATAAAAGGCAGGTTTCAATAGCAACAACCCAATTGTACAAGCACCAAACATATGGACAACTAGCAGGTGTACCCGTCCTTCACAGAGTAATTCCTCCTTTAGTCCTAGTTTGAAGTTTGTTCAATGAACAAATATGAATGATGACATTGCTTGGTTGTTTGCGTTACCAGAATAACAAGGCATCGAGGTGATCACACGTTGTTCCTTATGGTGAGTTTGATTTGTTCCGGCAGGCCCTTCTGACTACTACTATGTTTGTGAATTGTGTTGTACCGAGAGTTATGGGGACTTTTATTTGTACCGGATGTCCCCCTTTGCCTACTGCCATCATTGGTATACTATTATCCAAGAACCAAAGCTTCTTTGTAGAAAATATTGCTAGTCGTTCCTGCAGGAGCTAGTGTGAACAAACTGTCTTTGTTTCTAACTCTGGAGCAAGTCACATAGAGCTGACCATCAGAAAAGGATGAATCCCGTAAATCGAGTCCAGCTATTTTGAGTTGGAGTGTTCAGATTGCACAGCAGCATTAGTGGTGTCCTGATCTACAGCTGAGGCTGCAGCAACCTCACTATAAGTGCTGTACGTGAAGGGCTGAGGCGTGTAAGCTTGAAGTGCCATACCCGTACATGGATGGCTGAAGCATGTGAGCCTCATACTGTTGAGATGACATACATTCATCAATTTCTGTGGGAAATGTAGTTTCTGTAATTATCATGAGAGATTTGCCATGATGTGACAGACAACATCATTGCAGACACTATTGAAGAGACATGCACTGTTTCCTGTCACCTGAATTACTACAAAATATCAATTTTGTGTCACCCACATGACTTCAAAAGTGAGTGCTGCTAATGTCAGCTAGAATGCTGAAAGTGTGGAAAGTTTAGGAACAATTAAGTGCTGAAGTTTACATAGGACTACAGCAGAACTACATCACGAAGAGCCATATGGCAGGGGTAAGCATTGTAGACCACTTAATATAAAATAATCTGAAAAAGGTATATTTCATACTTTTTACATTGTCTACACAATGAAACCTACCCACATGCCAAATGTCAGGTTTGTAGAATGTTGGGTAGTATGCTGAACATTTCGTACACACAAACACACATTTTCCCTTTTATATATATATATATATATATATGAGAGAGAGATGAAGAACAAAAAATACAATGGAGCACAGAAATGTAAAAAGTAGCATGAAACCAAATAAGATCTTAAAAGGAACATTCGCAATGTTCCCCCCAAAGTGACAGTTTCACTTGATTCTACAAAACCACTGGCAATGTAATAAAAGTGTTGAACAATATACACTGTTTCTGCATCAAAGAGCACATGATTGACACTAGGGCTCCACTACATGATACTGCAAATGTTCTAGCAGAGCGCTGGAAGTCTCTTCAGACAGACCTAAAAATAAATAATAAAGAAACATTGGGACTGGTTGGTTCTGCATCTGCTAAACACACTCACTCAACACATATCACCCAAGAAAGGTGTGGTGGTGTATATTTGTGGTGGTGTATATTCTGCCATAGGAATGGCCGAACACAGCTTAGATGAATAACACCCATTTTTTATCAGATACGCGAAATGATAATAAAACTGCTTCTCAAAAGCTCTATAATACTAATAACTGTCACAGGTAAGTTACATAATATTGAAGCCAATATAGATGTGAAACAGCATAGCAACACTAGATTTTCATTATTAAGGAGATGCTTCCCTTATTGACTTAAAAGACTGGAAAGTGATCACATATTGATGGGGGGGAGGGGTGTTATGCTGTGATACTAATGTCATGTAGTAACCAGAAGTATACATCTACACGACCACAAACTAATGTTTTATCAGTGATATGTGTCGAGTTATATTAGTTATATTTATATTGCCATGAGAAAAACATACACGTGAATAGTTTAGGCAATTATAAACTGCAAATAACTCCATATAAAGAATTTGTTTTGAAAAGTGATACGTTCCGCTTTGTATGTGTATCTATAGTTAGTTTGCAGGATTAGTACAATTGTATATCTGTGTGTATCTTCATTTAGTTTGAACAAAGAATGCAATGTTATTGTAAACATAAGTTACAAAAAAAGAAAATGTGTTCCTTATTGCTAAGAGACTCTTTCCTTGCTAAATTTAATAACTGGCACCAATTCAAGGAGCATACTCTCTACAGCACACATAGTAAATCGCTATACTTACCATAAAGAATATTACACCAATATGAATGTAATCCTTTCTAATTAATATTATAGGTGTGGATTGCAAATTAATTTACCAAACCTTTTTTAGGATACATGAAATGAGTACCATTGAGTTGGATAAGAGTATGCTTTTTTGACTGTTTAAACAAGGCAATTAATATTATACAAATGAAATTGTTAATCAACAATTGTGGAATTTGCACGTTATGACTATTGGCAGCAAACGAGGGCAATCTGCTGCTCAGGGTGAGTCCTTCAATTTCTTTACTACCTTAAGCAATGGATGAACTAGTTCATAACACTATTCGAATTTCTATAGCCGACATATTTAGTGTTGAGGCATACACTGTGATCCAGGAAGGAGTTTATACCCACTGAATGTCAGAAAGATGAGAGAAGCCTTTTCGCGGTGCTAGTGACACAACCATAAAAGCCTCGGGAACGTGTATCCTGCTTTGTTAGAATTACATTTGCTCCGACAGGACACATTTGTCCTTGGTGTTGTTTCCTGTTTAGATCAAGGCTGGATTTTGCTGCAAAGTATGCAGCGATATTCACTTGACAGCTGCTACATCAGGATTTCCTGAGAGGTGCAAACATGTGTCCACTAAGGCAGACAGCTTCTCCGGGTTCATGTTTTTCAATGTAACATCCCTATATCTTACTGCTCCTGGTGGTAACCTTGCCACCGCAACAATTGTTAAAGTTGTTTGCACTCTGACAGCCACACCATCTCTAAGGCACCCCATGCACACGAAAGTGACAGCTAGATTACTTCACGAGATTGCATTTTCTGGATGTATTTTGTCCACTTATGTCGAACATTTTTGGCATTCCTGCTGAGCTATATTGATTAAGGCTAAGTTAAGTTGTTGTTTCTTCACGTTAAATTGTAGTTTCTCCATGGTGGGCATGTCCCTGCTCATGTTGCTCTGGTGCGGGCTGTTATGCAATGCTTTGAAGCACATAGGAGATCTTTGCTGTCAGGGTGTTATCTGTATTGGTGTTCTCGATTGCTAGTAGACCCCCTTTTTCCTACTCTCTCTCATCGTTTTTTTGTTTTCATTGCTTTCAAATTTTAGGAAACATCAGAGCATCTTCAAAGGAGGATAAGAGCAAAATAGACTAACCTTTCAAGAGTATTTTTGTTGCGGGAAGATGGCACTTTCAACACTCCTGGAAATATATAAAACATTAGAGTTTGGCACGTGTGTTTTCAAAAGGAAAAGCTAGTATGCTGTAGGTGTGTTTCTTATAGATGTGTTGTTGATGTTGGAGTACTCATGCATGGATTCCATGTGCCCCGCTTTCTGGCTTCATGCCTCGTTGCACCCCTGAAATATGCAGAAGTTGTCAAATATCAGACACAATATCCTGAACAGACTTTAACTCATCTGAACAACCACAGGTGGCAGAAACCCTCTGTACAGTGAGGATGTGTGCTGTCACTGATCCTTGTGCAGAGGACGGTGTCAATTGGTAGCAGGGAATAGGGAAAGCATTTTTCATTTTGTTTTGTTTACATACACAAGTTCACTTGGATCATACTTCCTGGAAAGGCCTTGGTGATGGATTTGTGACTGTGTAGTTGACCGTTTCTCTAATGTAATAATGAGAGCCACAATTGATGAGGAGTCCCATACATGTGTATGTGACTCGCTCCCAATACATTATGGTGCATTCTCTAATCGTACAAACAAGAACAACGAAAGCTAATAGTTATAGGAATAATAATAATGATAATAATCACAGCAAAATAGCGCACACAATGTAATGCAGTGCATACAACACGCCAATGTGCCAAGCAGCAACCTCTTATGCAAGATTCTGCAACTCCTCTGCCATTCTAAACAGTTCAACATGATTCTATAAAATGGCTGCTGCTATAATATGGCTTCCACAATAATGCAGTGATTTGGCACCACAGAGCCTGAGATTGACAGGATGGCCTCTCTATTATTATTTTCAAGAACTCTGGTTGGGAGCTCAACTTCTCTCAAGCTATATCTATAAAAGCATGTAGAGTCTAGCAAGTGCTAAGCAATTTCTGGCGTGATCTGGTGCTTGAGCACACTAGACATCATGCACAGAAATTGAATGCAGGTTTTTGTAAAAACTGCATTTGTCTATACAATTCTTAAACAGATAAAACATATGACTCGATGACTGCTGCTTCATGATTCAATACATCTTGATAGACTAGATGGGCGAGTTTGTGTGCAGAGGACACAATATTTTAATCATAAAGACAATAAAATCTGGCATTTGTTCAAATTGGAAAAAGTGTGGTAAGTGATATGAATATTTACCATTTTATGAAAGAACCTGACACTTAATAATTAACTTGAGACCATTAATCTCTACCGTGCCTGTGCTTGCAGGTGCTCTTCCATCTCCTTCACGGTGACCACGAGGTGGCAGCCCTAAACGGACCTCCCAGCATCGCCAGGTAAGCCTAGTGGGCTCTGAGGTATATATTGCGCAATTCTCCATGCGCACCAACAACGATGGCACACAAGGCCCTAATTTGTCCATCGGGGCTTTTTTGATCAACCTGTGCACAACTAACATCATTTTAGATCCGTCGCTACAATCAGAATAAACCTTTCGACCAGGAAGGCTGTTTCCTTCTGAGGCTTTTTTCTTTTTTAAATATGATCAACGCCATTGCAGTGCTTTCAGGCACCGTGTGCATCATCTACCTGCTTCAGTGGACACTTTATCCGCTCTAAATACTGCCTGCTCCCTTTCCTACGTGCCCTATTTTATTCTTTTTATTAAAAGTTTTGTTTGGTTTGACAAACTTTTCATTTACACATATGTTACATCTAAAATGTGTTGCTAAATCATTACATTTCAATCATTTGTTTAGAGCCCTTTGCTGATCTCAGTCCAAAATTTGATTACTGTGATTAAAAGGCATTGATCTTGTCCTCTTAGTAGTTTTGCCCATCTTTCTTCAGTCGTCATTAGTTTTTCCAGATATCTTGAAGAAGTCTGTGTATAGATCTCTTTTTTCTTTGAGAGCTGGGCAGACCATAATCAAGTGGAAAAGTGTTTCTTGCGTGTTTGGCTCTTTACAGAAACGGCAGTCAGAGGATTTATCTGATTTGTCTGTCATAGTTAAATAGTCACGGGTCAGTAAAATGTTAAGTCGGAAGCGCAAAAAGAGATCAAGGATGTTGCAATCCGGAAATTGATTCAAGTAGCATGGTAGTTCGTGAAGGGCCCTTATTTCAATTTCACATTTGAGATGACATTTGTATCTACTTTGTTCATCTACAGTTCTTATCCAAACGTTAGTTCGAATTTTTCGTTTTGCATGCTGTGGTCTGTTTATTAGCATTTCTTCAGTGATTTCTTCTGTTTGCATTTTTTGTTTAATCTCAGAAGTCCAGTTCGAAAGAGTTGAACTCTGAAAGGCTTGTTTTTTTTCTTTAAGGATTTCCAGGAATGGTATTTTATCTTCCGAGATTATTTTCCTATGGAGGTCCATTTGCTTCCAGACAACTATAGATTGTATTGACTGGAGGGCTAATTCAAATTGGATTCTTGGCAGTGCTAGGGTTTTCCTCCAGAATATCACCTCGTAACGGGACCATTTCATTGATTGCTGGTTAATTAGTGATTCACTGGCATAGGTCAAAATCGGAATTACTTTTTGTTTATACAACATAGTTGTAGCTTTTATTGAGTACGTTCCATATATCAGATGGAAAAAACGGCCTTGTCTTGCCAATGATCTTGCTTTTCCCTCGATGTGATCTTTCCATTCTTTTTCATTCAAGGAGGGGTTAATCAGTGCACCCAGATATATTATTGTTTTAGTATCTTTAGGTTGCCTTGGTTCTTATTTTTTGGAGTGGAAAGTTTCATTACCTTAGTTTTGTTGGTATTTATTTGCAACTCGTTTTCGATCATGAAGATTTGTGCTTTATCTAGTGTTTTATGAAGGCCTGTCACAGTTTTGTCTAAGATGATAATATCATTAGCATAAATTAAGGTTTGAATGGGCTTGTTGTTAATCTTTGGAGGATTCGCCACTTTATTTTGGATTTGTTTCCCGAAGTCACAAGTGTACAGATTATATAGGCAGGCATCCAAGGGGCACCCTTGTTTCAAGCCATTCCAGGTGGGAATCGGTTTTGTCACCATACCATCATTCGTGAGTCGGACTTCAATGGAGGTGTTCGAGTAAAGCTGTTTTATTGGGTTCAAGATGGAAGAAGGACAGCCCCGTGATGTTAATTTAGTCCAAAGTTTTTGTCTGTTGACGGAATCGAAGGCCGTCTTCAGGTCTATGAAGATGGCATAAATTTGTTGGGTCTTAACTATAGCCTCGTATTTCATCATGTTCAACAGAAGATGGTTCACATTGGTTCCTATTTTGGTGACAAAACCAGTTTGTCTTTTTTCTTGCTTGCCATTATCTGCTGCCCAGATGTTAAGTTTTTTTAAAAGGTAGCCTGCAAATAGTTTTCCTAGAGGATCTGAGAGGGCTATAAGTTTGTAGTTAGCCAGATTTTTTCGGTCTCCTGCCTTAAAGATTGGGATCAGAATGGCTACTGGCAAGGTGCGTGGAATTTCTTTTGTCTTTCCTATAAACTGGAGAAGATGGATGAAAAAGGTGGCCCATTCTTCAGGAGCTGCTTTGAGGTTGATGTTTGATAGTCCATCAGGGCCTGGCGCTCGAGATGGATTGAGGGCCATGAAGGTATTTCTAATATCTTAAGGTTCCAAGAATGTCTTCTTTCTCTACGTCGTTTATTGAAGTATCACTGCTTCGTTTGTAGAGATTTGAAAAATGGTTGACCCATGTGTGTGGTTCGACTCTTGAATCATGGAATGGGCTCTAGATGAATTGTTCAACAATTACCATAGGTGCCTCGTGTTTTTCTGGTTCAACGCAGTTAAGATCGCTTCTGCATGATTTTATTTCATTATAGCTTTAATTGCTTTTATTGAGTTTGAGTATTTTTGTTTTTCTTTTTTATTTCGGTTTCGAAGTCAGGTTCTTTCTTTTTTTTAGTTGTCGTAATCATTTCTGATGAAGCTGTTTCTACTGTTTAATTTCCATGTTGAAATGATGTCTATGGGTGTGTTTTTCTGAATTGTTGTGCCTTGGTCGCGATTGGTGATATTTTTCCAGGATCCATCCATAGTTCAGTTTTAATCGAGCTTGAAGTGGCGCTTCTTCAAAGGTGAAGACTAATCCGGCTATCTGATAGTGCTTTATTCGAAGTCTATTCAACCCATTAGTAGGTTTGAGGTCTGGTAAAATTAATCGCTGATCCTTTGGTTTTTGCATTGCCCATGAAATTGTTATTTGGTGATGATCGCTGGTAGAGTGCGCAGAATTTGCAGTAGAGGTTATTGATTTCCGTAATCCTTCAGAAATGATGATCTAATCGATGATTGAAGTAGAGTTTTCTCGTGACCAAGTTGGAAGCGGGAGGCCTTTGTTGATCTTCGGTTGTTCACTCAAGGAAATGTTACGAAGGTTTAGTTCTTTAATCCATTTTTTAGCTCTATTTGACATGTCCTGAGGGTCTAGTTTTGAGCCTTCTTTGCTGAATAGATGCATATTAAAATCTCCCGCTATAATGAATTCTGCTTAGCAGTTAGCGACAGCAATATTCTTCACATATTGAATCTATGAATTTGTTGTCGTTCATTGCAGTTGGATTGCAATAGATGTTAAAAATGGTTATGTAGATGGTTTCGGGGTAATGAACCACATTGTTAGTGAAGGTCGGTATAAGTATGGTGATGTATTGGGCCCAAGAATGGATATACTTTCTTGTTATTATCAACCATGAGGGCATGATTTTCATTAGGATCATTATTCCTGATGAAGGTCTACCTTGTTGCGAGATTGTTGCAGGATTCATCAAAGTTATGAATCCGTCACAGAGTACCTCTTCATTCAACCAAGTTTCTCGTAAACAGATAATGTCCGATTCTGCAAGAGTTGCTGAACCTTTGTCAAAAAAATGTTTGTGGCCTGTCACGTTCCAGGAGCATAAAGATGTTTTACTCGAATTGGAATCTTTACATATTGGTTGTTATAGATAGGTTTTTCTGCTGCATTGACTCAAGTTGTCTCGTGGGAGGTTAAATCTTGTTTTACATTGAGGAGTCTGTTGATGGTCACGCTATATTTTTTGTCTTTTTGTAGCATCATATGTGTTTATCTGGTTGTTTCCACTGATTGTTTCACTAGACTTTAGACCACTGTCTTTTGCATGTTTCTGGGTCTCTTGATGT
Source organism: Ambystoma mexicanum (assembly GCF_040938575.1). NCBI lineage: Eukaryota > Metazoa > Chordata > Amphibia > Caudata > Ambystomatidae > Ambystoma > Ambystoma mexicanum. The sequence continues at coordinate 571,555,731 of NC_090928.1, forward strand.
AGGTGTTGTTCTGTTTGTTTGTTATGTTCGTATAGGTCATACAATGCAAGTTTCTTGGACTTTTTTTCAGCCATCAATCTGGATACAAAAATCTCTTCTGTTTTGAATCGTAGCGTTGCTAGTTGACGATTTGTAGCTAAAACACGCTGCATAGTATCTTGGGTCGACCTGCCCTATCTGTAACCCATTACTCTATACACCATCAGCACCATGCATCTTGATGTGCATCAACATTCACACTGCTACAGCTTTCTTAATGCCCTACTTCAATGAATGAACTAGAAAATGAATCTCATGACTTACAACTATTCTATTCTCTGATGTGCTTCCAACTGTGTATCCACCACCATTTTGTGCTGCTTTTAGTGCTTTGGCTAAAATCGAATTTAGGTTTGCTTCTAACTGTGCATCAGGTGTTCTTCTATCTGTGCATCCACCACCATTGTTATTGCTTTTAGTGCTTCAGCTAAACCGGAATTTAGGTGTGCTACTAACTGTTCGCCCACCATCTTTTTGTACTGCTTTTAATGCTTTTTGGTTATAATCGAATTTAGGTGTGCTACCACCTGTGCACCCAACACCTTTTTGCATTGCTTTTAGTGCTTTTTGGCTAAACTCAAATTTAGGTGTACTTGCATCTGTGCACACGCCATCATTTTGTACTGCTTTTAGTGCTTCGGCTAAACTCGAATTTAGGTGTGCTACCAACTGTGCGCCCACCATCTTTTTGTACTGCTTTTAGGTTATAATTGAATTTAAGTGTGCTACCAACTGAGAACATACCACTTTTTGTACTCCCTTTAGTGGTTTTGGCTAAAATCAAATTTAGGTGTGCTTCAAAATGAGCATCCACCACATTGTTGCACTGCTTTTAGTGCCTTTTTTTCTAAAAATCAAATTTAGGTGTGCTACCAACTGCGCACCCACCAGCTTTTTGTACTGCTTTTAGTGATTTTTGGCTAAAATTGAATTTTGGTGTGCTAGCAACTGTGCATCCACCACCATTTTGTACTTCTTTTGGTGCTTTGGTTAAAATCGAATTTAGGTGTTCTTCTAACTGTGCATCCACCACTATATTGTAATGCTTTTAGTGCTTTGGCTAAAATCGATTTTAGGTGTGCTACCAACTATGCGCCCACCATTTGTATGCACTGCTTTTTGTGCTTTTTGGCTAAACTCAAATTTAGGTGTGCTTCCAACGTGCACCCGCCACCATTTTGTACTGCTTTTAGTGCTTTTGGCTAAAAATCGAATTTAGTTGTGCCTCCAACTGTGCATCCACCACCTTTTTGTACTGCTTTTAGTGCTTTTGGCTAAAATCATATTTATGTGTGCTTCTAAATGTGCATCCACCACGTTTTTGCACTGCTTTTAGTGGCTTTCTGCTCAAATCAAATTTAGATGTGCTTCCAACTGTGCACCCACCAACTTTTTATACTGCTTCTAGTGCTTTTTGGCTAAAATCGAATTTAGGTGTGCTACCAATATGTTAACTGATCTGTATATCTCGGCATGTCCAATGTGCTCAATGATCTCTGTCTACTTGGCCGCCTGGTGTGATTCTACAGTTGCATAGTGCTTGACCCTCTCCCCTGGTATGCTTTGGCTCCCTTTACGCCCTCCTCCTTTTCCCTCCCCCATGGCTCTCTCTGTCCACCCTATCTTTTCTAACTGCTTCTCCATCTCATATCCTCACGCTCTCACTAAGTTTGAAAGAAAGACACTAAAAAAGGCATTCATGAGTTCCAACCCTGTCTGCCCATCGCAGACACCTACATCAATGGGCCTCATTACGAGGCTGGAGGTAGCCATGGAGCTATTAGTTCCATGGCTGCCTCCAAAACCCTACCGACTCTGCCCTGGTGAATGGAGCTATTACCGGTCCATTCCAAGGATGGTGGGACCGGTAATTCCCCATTCACCAGGGCCCTTCCCCATTCCCATTTGAGCCCCCATAGTGCTCAATGGGAATGGGGAAGGCGCTAATAACGGTACCGCAAATTGTGGTACCGTTATTAGCTCCTGAGTCCCTTTGCGGGTCCCATCCTTTACGCCTGGAAAAACCAGGCGTTAAGGGAGGACCCCCAAAGGGAACTCGTATTAGGGCGGTAAGGGATTACCGGCACCAGTGCCCTTACCGGTGCCAGTAATCCCTTACCGCCTGCCTCGTATTGAGGCCCAATGTCTCCTCTAGATAGACTATCATTGATATTTTCTTTGTTGTTCCTTCTTCTTACCTCTCATATGATCTCTTTCCTCTCCCCTTTCTCCTTTTCTCCCATTTATGGCAGCACCAGATGGGAAATGCTCTTGGCGCACTTTCACATTTTCCAAATGCACCATTAATGTCTATCTTAATGGCACTAATATGACCCAGGGCTCTCAGCCCAACCTCCACATTCTTGACAGGCATCTTCCTTCTCTTTTCAACAACCCTCCCTCTCCTTCCACCCCTCATTCCTCCATCCCCCTAGCCTCCAGTGGTGACCCCCCTCGCAATTCTTTTAAAGGGGGCAAGCATCTTCACTTAGCCATCCTCAATTCTAACTCTGCTATCAAACATTCCTCTGAAATCTGTCACCTCCTTGAAGACATGGACGTTGACGCCCTTGCTCTCACTGAGATGTAGTTCACAGCCAGGTCAGTCATTGCTTTTGACACTCTTCTCCCTGAAGGCTACAAGAAACTGTCCAATCCCAGGGTCCACGGACTGGTGGTGGAGTGACTCTGATCTTCCCTGAGTGGGTTCCTGCCTCCATCATCCCCACTCAAATCTACTCATCCTTTGAAAGCCTAGTCTGCAGGCTATCTGTCTCACCTACTTTCTCTCTAACTCTCGCTACCACCTACAGACCCCCAGACCATCCTCCCTCTCACAATGGGCCGATATGTCCTCCTCCCTTCTTGACTCCTCCCCCAAACCTATCTTCCTTGTGGACTTCAACATCCATCTCAACTCTCTCGATGGGGCCACTACTCTCTTACACAACCTTTGCAACACTCTATCCCTGTCTATCCTTCCTTCTGGCCCAACCCACTAGGCCAGGCACACCCTTGATGCTCTCATCCTTAACAGGCATCCCTCTCTGTAACCCTCACATGACACCTCTCGCCTGGTCTGACCACTCTTTCCTGTCTTCCCACCTAGACCTTCCCTGTCCCGCGATGCCTCCACCTGTACTGCCAGTCTCCTTCTCTGTCATTCAACCAATGAAGCGTGTGTCAGTCGCTGCATTTGCCTCTTCCTTCATCCCTCCTCCGCCGCATCGTTAGACTCCCCCCTGACTCTATTCTTGCTAACCTCCACCTCCCTGTCTCCAACACCCTTGAAATCCTTGCCCTGTCACGAGAATCCGCATGAAGCTTGCCTCCAAATGCAACTCTTGGTATGACTCTGACTTGGGTGCTTTTAAACACAAGTGCAAATCTGCAGAGCAGAACTGGCAGGCTTCTAGCTCATCTTCTCACAAACTGGCCTGTCACCTACTCCAGAGGCAATACTGTCTCTGCATCTGCTCTAAGAAGAGGGCTCATGTCCAAACCCATATCTCTGGAGCCACCAACAACACAGCTGAACTTTTTAAAATCTGCAAGGAACTTACAAATCCTACCGCAGTCTCCTTTTCCCCTCACCCTCCCAGGCCCTCTGCTCTGCACTGGCTGCCCACTTTTCCTCTAAAACTTTGGACATCCTGTCCTCTCTGTCATCTGCTCCTCTCTTCCACCCCATCTCTCACCTCCCTTGGCCCCCTCCCCCTCATACTCTCCTCTTTCTCTCCCATTGTGCCAGATTAGATCTCTAGAGTCATTCACGCTATGAAAGTCTCCTCTAAGCAGGTGCTCCCCAGCTCCTCCAGCACCATCAAGGAAAACATTGCCTCTCTTGCTCAAGACTTGGCGGACCTCTGCAACCACTCATTTGCCACTGGCTTCTTCTCCCAATCCCTCAAGCACTCTCTTGTGCACCCTCTCCTAAAAAAAGCCATCTGCTGACCTTTCTTGCCTGGCTAACTGTCGCCCTATCTCTATCACTTCTTTCTTGGACAAACTCATGGAGAAGCTGGTCATCCCCCCCTCTGACCCTCCACACTGAAATGACTGGCTGCCTCCACATTCACTAGCACGGTTTTAGGGCTGCCAGAGGCATAGAAACTGCTCTCCTGAACACCTGTGAAGACCAGCTCTCCAGCCTGGATTCCAGCCCTCTCTCTGTTCTGATCCTCATCGATCTCTCTACTGCCTTTTACATAGTCAGCCACTCTATCCTCATAAACCGTCTCCATGATACCCTGGGCATCACAGACAGGGCAGTGGCGTGACTTACCCCCTTCCTTTCAAACAGAGCCTCCCAAGTGCAAATGGGTCCTTTTCTCTCCACCATCACACTCTCTACCTGTGGCATCCCTCAGTGCTCCATTCTATCGCCTACGCTTTTCAACATCTACCTGGCCCCTCTGGCCTACTTGATCGCACTTTCTCACCTCATTTCCAGTATTATGCAGATGACACACAGCTCACCTTCAAGCTGCGATCCTCTACCTTCTCCTCCTCCTCCCTCATACCTAACTGCCTGACTGCTATTCAGGGATGGTGCTCTGCCAATGATCTCTGCCTGAATGTCATTAAGATGGAGATCCTTCTCATCGGGATGCCTGCTCGTTGTCCACACCCCACCCCTCTTGCTCTGGCCAGTCTCCCTGGGTCCTCTCCCTTCACCCACCTGTGAGGCAACAAACCTTGGGATCATCTTTGACTCCTCTCTCTATTTCTCTCCACACATCAGGGACCTTGCCAAGAAGTCCAACTTTCAGCTCCACCTTCTCAGGGGCATTCTATCTTTCCTCACCTTCCCCCAGAAGCTCAACGTCTCCAGAGCCCTCATTATCTCTAGGCTTAACTACTGCATTAGCCTCTTCCTCAATCTGCCTCTTTCCTCCCTTTGTCCCCTCCAACTTATCCAGAATAGAACTGCAAGACTTTTCCTTGGTCTCAAGGCCAGGGGCCACATCTCTCCAGCCCTCAAATCTCTCCACTGGCTCCCGGTGGCCGCATGGATTAAATTCAAGGCCCTCTGCATCATCCACAAGGCCATCTGGGGCATGGGACCTCTTTACATCCAGCTTTCCCTCCCTAAATACCTCCCGGCCAGAGTCCTTTGTTCCTCTGTCTCCAACTTTCTGCAATGTTTCTCCAAGCAGAGAGTGGGAGGTAAATCCCTTTTCTCTGCTGACTCCTCCCCCTAGAACCGCCTCCCCTCACTTGTCTTCTTTAATCACTGCACCAAAGGAACTGGTTTAGTTTATGAAATAATGTATTACCATTAGCTAGTGACAGATAGGGAGGTTGAATACCGTCAAAAAATTATTGTTTATGTGATAGTCTGGACAAGGAAGACTTTTTACATATTCTTTCGTTTTGTCCAATGCACATCCCATTCCAAATGAAGTGTCTAGTCCTTATATCGAGGCTTACCGAAATAAATACCCTGCCCTCGATGTGTACCAATCTACTGAACATATGTTATCGGAGAGAAAGGAATGTCAGGCAGTCTGATATAGACCATCTTGGATTTAATTAAGTTTGGGTGCTGTAAGGTTTTGATGATGTTATTGTGTTATCCTGCTTTAGTATTATCTTATGGTGTGTATTTTATTGAGATATGTGTTATATTGTATTAAGTTTTTATGCTTTTCAAAATAATAATTATTTGATTTCGGCATACAAATTCACAGACAACACAGCCTACTAACCTCTGGTCACGGTAAAAAGGATTAAATCCACATCAAAACGCATACAAATGCAGGATGCACAGAGGGGTCACATTTACAGGCAAAGAGCGGACGTTCATTAGTCATTAGGAAATATATAACATATTTTGTGGATATTTACAAATTTGGAATCTCCTGGCACTGTCTTGATAGCAGAAAGGACTGCTGAATGTGTTGATTGCATTTCAGAAGTGCAGATTTAAATTCTTGCTGGACCTGCAGGAATAGGTGGAAATGGAAGAAAACAGCAACAATTCACCCCCCAAATATTGCCTAAATGTATAAAATACAACACTATTGAAATAATTTCAACAGTAAATAATACACGTCCACTAAAGATTTAAGGTTGTGTCTGTCTTGCATTCCAATATTACTCTTGACCTGTTAAACAAAACAGTTCTGTCGACGTTTCAATTAGAGCTAATTAGACAGCCCTGATGCGTCAAACTCAGCAGTGTTCCTTCCAGGACACTAGCTGGGAGCCCTATCGTATACAATTTTAAATATCATAGTCACAGGTTCTGCAGAAATGAAGCCTTTTGAAAATTTCAATGCTTGATACTAAAAACGTTTTCACATGAGCAGCCTAGAGAGATGAATGATAGCTTTTTATGTGAATAATAACCCACATAGTGAAGAGGTAGAAAAAAGAAGGTATGAATTACTAATTCTACTTTAATTGTAATATATAGAGACAAAATAAACTCATCTAAATTTCAGAAAGTATAAATAATGACATCAATTTGTTTACTTTTTGTATTATGAAAGGACATTCTACCCAATCATTTGTAATCTTGTATAATTTATTTTAATACACATGTCAATGTTTTATACACTTAGTAGTGCAGGTGCCTTTGCTGACACCCCCCTCCTTCCGCTCCTCCCACACCTTCACCCCTTCCTCCCAGGCTTAACACATTATCTATGTATGTAATTCTTACGTAAATCCATGTATGAAGGTACACTTTCAAAATGGGTGGACCTCCCTGTACTCCAATCACCCATTCAAATTTCCGACGCCATCCTCACCTTCTAAATACCATATCATGGCCAAAAGTGTTGGTCTTTTTGTTTGTTTCTCTTACTTTTTTTCTTTATTGGTAATTCAAGTTAGGTTATGTGTTTCTTCATTTATATCTACCTAACTACTGTTCAGTGAAGATTCTTTTCAGATCTTTACTTTCAATGTTCTTCATTTCTTAAAATGGTTTTACTGGTATTGTGAAGGGACTCCATCTGATATGTGTGATTTTATGAAATACTTTGCAAGGGTTTTTACTATCAGCAGATTTTTAATTGGTTTATGGACTATTTAACTCAGAAAAATAAATTAGTAGTAGTACACCACAATTGTAAGATCATTAATGCAATGTTATGCCGCATAATTGTAAATTAAATGTCAACGTATATGCAGACAATCCTTCCTTTTCTAGCATGATTAGGACACATACATTTATTGCAAATATTGTCATCTGAGAAATCACACACATGGGAAATGACATTTCATCGATTTCATGGAAGTAATGTAATGTGATATAAGGTTTATTTCTGTCTGTGCATGGCGCTGTAGGAAATTATTGGGGTGAGGTAATATTTTAATCTTGCAGCAAAGCTTGCATGATAACTGCGTGATTAGAAATCTAAATTTTTAAACTAACCAGAAAAGTTGTGGAAAAGAATACCATTCATATTTAACTGGCCCCACATGTCCGCAATTAATGAAGCTAGACCCTCACTGCATTACTATCACATGTAACATAATGAAAAAGAAAACATTTTCCTTAACTGATACAGGAATTCTTCTTGCAAAAGCCACACACATATTCCAAACATTTGGGTAGTAGTCGAGTTGTAACGGAAATGAGCCAGAATCGGAAATTGTGCACTAGAAGTCCTAATTCACCAAATCTAACAATAGAAATTAATAATGTTCTGTGTAATGTTTTAGTAAACATTTTCACCATTTATTCTTGGACTCCAAGGTAGGCTTGATAGTACCGTCCCGTGCTACTGGCATTGATGTGTTGCCTTCACTCAATTCTAATGATACTACTACACTACCACACCTGTATTAGGTCTGTATGAAAGCATTGTTGCTAGGCTGCAAGAAATTGTATCTAATTAATTTTAGTATACAAGACCGAGTTGATGCGGTTAAGATGATCTTTAATAAAAGGGGTGTGAGATAGCCGGTCAGTGAAGCAAAGTGGATGAGAAGAAAGAGGACAAAAGAACTCCCCCATATCTTCAACAATAACCTTCACTCACCATCTAATCCTCAGAGAAGTAGACCAAGATTCCTTGGTGTAGCACTGACTCTCAGCTTGATAGTTTCATTGAGTTTAAGCCTTAATCTTACAAAGGCACTGGGATTTGCAATCAAAGGGGCATTGAAAAAAAATAAAAATAAAGGACTGAAGCTCCAGGCAACAGTTGAAATTTAAAAAAGTAAAAACTTAAAAGCGCAATGCCACTAAATAATAATGTAGCCTTTTAATAAAGTTAGAGAATGCAGTGCTGTAATAGGTTTTGTTTGTGGAACACTGTTATAAACTATGTGAATATATAATGGTACGAGAGCGGGCAGCTGTTGTGTTTCCTGTGCTCTAGCTTGCAGTCCAACCTGAGCTGTGTCACATAGCAGGGGCTGCTTTTGAAAATCCATTCCTGAGCGAGAGTGAAGCGAGATCAGGCAGTGAGGTGGGCTGTTACCACGTTTGTTGTGTTCCCTATGCCCTGCAGCTTGCAGTCCACTCGGAAGTGTGTTACAGAGAGAGAGAGCGGGCATAGAGGCGGGTTGTTACCGCTGTTCCTGCTAGCTCCAGCTGCTCCAGGTGCTCTTGCTGTTGTGCTGCCTATTTTGTCCTCTGAGTTCGGTGCTGCAAGGCGGAGGCAGTGAAGTGGAGGAATTCTCATCCGGCGGGATTCCAGTAGTCTGGGAGAACGCTAAAGTAATCTGAAGGCTTCTGCCTTAGCTGGCAGGGAATTGGAGGCTGGTTTGGGTGAGTGTAGCCATGTATTAAAAAAGCTGGGTTCGCGGCCGATACAGATTGGTGAACGTAGTTACTCTGTAATCATCCCGAATGTTCCTTCCCCATTCCTTGTTCCCTTCCAGTCCGCCTTGCACTATATATGCGCTGTGAAGCAAGGCCGCCTTTGATCCTGAACATTTCCCTGATGCCGATTTGGGTGTAACATGGGGCCAAGACCTGAACATCCCTGTGTAGACACGAGCGGATGCATGCAATATCCGCCCTGGCAGCTATCGCAATGCCTCAGGGCTTAGTCAAAGTGCAGTGGGTTCTCAGTCCTGCACAATGGAGGGTTGTACAAATATGCCTCCGGTGAGTGATTAGGCGATGACGGCATTGAGACAACATCAAACAAGGCCACCCCATTATTGAACTGCAAACTTAACTCAAGTGTAATTCATGGGGTTTCTGCTTATGAGTCTAATGCAAATGAGGCTATGGTTACAAATGTCTGTACTGCACAATCACCAAACGTTATTCCATCTGCACGACTGTCTTGTTCTCCTCCCCTGTTTGTATCTGATAAACCGAAAGACTTTGACCCATCCGGATCCACCCACAAATCCGCCTCCGTTAGAGCGGACGTGAGACTTTTTGCACCAGGGAGCATGGTGGGTGATCAGGGGATGGATACAGCAACAATGTTATATGTGCTGAACTTTACCCTAACTTAATCAAGTCTTATTATAATTTGTATTAGGAATCTAAACATTCAAATACGAACATGTTAATAGTTCTAGCTAAATTGAACTAGATAGAGGGTTATATTTCGGCAAGGGAAAAGAGTTGTGAACTTAAGGTACCTTTTTGAAATCTCGTGCCTAACAAAAGTATGCTGTAGGCAGACGTTGCAAGGACAATAGTGGTGCTAGTGGCGACAGTTCAAGAACCGTCCATTACAGCATCTGATTTGCATAGGTCCAATTCTAAAGCAAAGTCTGTCACAAATTGACCTGCTGCAATCAGAAGCGATTGAGATGATGAATGTGGACAGTGCAGCATCTAATTTTGAGAGTGTGACTCTGTCTTACGAGCAGAGGAATTTAAGCAAATCTGTTAGCTCGATTGAAAATGATCCGTGGGGTGGTACCCCAAATGAAGTAAAAAACATATTTTATCAAAAATAAGAACAAGGGTGCTAGGAGGTTTCTCTGGAAACTATGTATTAACCCAATTGAAGCAGCTCCCGCAGACCTAGGGGAGCCATCTCAATGAGATGAAACTAATAAAAGTGATAAGAATGTGAAAGAAAGATCTCAGAGGTTATTTTGAATTCCTCCATGATAGACCCGGTTAAGAGTGGGACCAAATTAAGTTGTAAGAAGAGCAAAAAGAAAGCCCTTAATCCTCTTACAGAGAAGACACGATCACTCATTTTCTGAAACCAATAGCTGACTCAATGGCCCCACATGAAGAGTCTATGGATCTCAGTATATTAACAGTTCATTTAGACACTGGCCCTCATTACAACACCGGCGCTAAACCATGGCGCTATTAGCACCATGGTTGGTGCCGGTGTTGTAACGGGTCTGCCATGGTTCAATGGGGAATTACCACCCCATTCCAAGGTTGGCAGGGCTGTAATTCCCCATTGAACCATGGCACTTCCCCATTCCCATTTTCGCCCCATACGGCTCTATGGGAATGGGGAAGGCGCTAAGTACGGTACCGCAAATTGCAGTACCGTACTTAGCACCAAGGTCCCTTTGCAGGTCCCTACTTTAACGGCTGGTGTAGACCAGCCGTTAAGGTCGGGTCCCGCAAAGGGACCTCGTAGTAAGGCGCTAAGTGTTTAACAGCGCCGCAGCCTTTCTACGGCACCGTTAAACACTTAGCGCCAGGGTCGTAATGAGGCCCACTGAGTCGGAGAGAGGGGAGAGTGATGTACAGCACGTCATCAATCTCTTAACAAGACCCACAATTGAAAATGTGTGTGTATTGGGATTGAACTCATGGGCTGTATGTACAAAGTGCAACTACCTGAATGAATAGGAACCCAACATTTGTTAACAACGGTCATTGTGGGGAACACAAAGGTGGATGCTCCAACGATAATACAGGGGGTAGTCAGTACAGTTACAATTTTGAAGCCTGTTCACTTAATAAGGCTATCTACTAAAGTAGTCTTGGGATCAGATTTGAATAAAAAAGCCCCCAGTATGACGTGTATATAACCAGATAAGTTCTTGTTATCACTAGTGTCAAAGGTAATAATGGAGAAATTGAGGGAGGAAGGTTTGAGGACAAGTCAAGGGGTTGCCACTGTGTAGATTCAAAGCAGTTGAGCCTGATTATTATGGAGACTACTCCACTATCCCTCCTTTTTATACTTTAGAAAGGAGACAGAGCAAGATTCCTGGCACATTCGTTGCAGTAAATGATAATTGTAGGCTAAACCTGAGGAGTTTGAAAACAGGGATAGACAGTGTTGGTAGAATTCAGCCAGATGATCGATCTCAGGCTCCTCATAGGGGAAATAAGGGGTACCTGGATATACAAACTGTGAGTGCGCCGAAGGAAATCTTACCCTCCACATCTGTGCCTTTGATGTAAAACAGGGCTCATGATTGTTTGCCATCTTTGAGTCAGGTCACTGGGTATACCCTTTCTGCTAAACATGTTCTCAATTATGGTGTACAGTTTCCACTAAATAGACACCGGGCCTCATTACGAGGCTGATGGTAGCCATGCCTGTTTGGCGGAGCCGGTAATTGCCCATTCGCGGGTGCCGGTAATAAGGCATTCAGAATGGTGCCGGTGCATCCGACGTGCTGTGCTCGCGGGTGATGCTCTGCCCACCAGGTCAGACCTGGCTGGCTGACAGGCACCCGTGAGCACAGCTCGTAGTGTGGCGGTCCGGGAACTACGGTACTGGCATGCTTACCGGTACCGTAGTTCCCGGACCGCCAGAGGTTGGAGGTGGCCTTGACGATTTTACCAGCAAGGCTACCCCCAAACTCGCATCCGCTCCGGCACCCGCGAAAGGTGAATCACCAGACCATTCCGACCTCGGCGATACCGGTAATTCCCCTTGCGCGGGTGCCTCCCCATTCCCATTTGAGCCCCCATAGGGCTCAATGGGAATGGGGAGGATGGTAGCAGCTGTACCATTTATAACGGTACCATTGCTACCATCATGTTATGTTCGCGGGTGCCGGTACGGCCATCTGGTCAGACCAGGTGGCTGCAAGGGCACCCGCGAGCAGAAGTCCTAGTATGGCAGTACGGTAGCAATGGTGCCGGTAGCGATGCCGGCGCCGTTGTTGCCTTACCACCATACTCCTAATGAGGCCCAATGGTTTTGAATCCTTCCGATCCTCTAAAGGTCGGGGGGTGTTGCAATATAATAATTCACTTGTAAAACAGAGCGATAACAGTGATACTCCGCTGTTAAGGATTAATGTCCCACAAGTCAGGAACGCTACCCACATAGTTTCTACTCTTACGGGAAATGTTGGCAATCAACAAAGTAAACAGAAGGGTTAGTCTGAAATTACACACTCATTGCATTATCATTTCTCTCAGCGGACGTTTGGATGTTGAATGAAAAAACTGAAATTAGTTAGCTGGAACCCCGTGGGCACTCACACTTAAGGTTTATGTCTTTTGGGAACTTTGGTGGTGAGGAAATTGAAATCATGTATTCATGAAACATGACTGGAGGAAGTCCCCGTAATTGATTGTTTTACTACCCATGTCACTACTGCTGAGAAAGGGCCCTTTGGAGGCTTGATATGCACAATTCAAAACAATCTGGATATTTCAGCGAAGAGAATAGAGAAGGGGTGTTTAGATATTCTGGCAGTAAAGATGACATGACCTGGGTTTGTGCCTAATTTTCCAAATAATTTTCCAAATATCTGTATTTTTGTGAACATGTATTCTAATTCATGAAGGAAATATTTGGAACGCTTTTTGAATGACATTTCAGAACTTTTATCTCATTGGTCGGGGAAATGTTATGTTATGGTATGTTATTTGTCATTTATATAGCACTCTATGGGCCTCATTACACGGGAGGCGGTAAACCAGGTGCTATTAGCACCATGGTTGCCGCCGGTACCATACCGGTGCCACCATGGAGGAAAAGGGAATTACCACCCCATTCCAAGGTTGGCATGGCGGTAATTCCCCCTTTCTCCATGGCCCTTCCTCATTCCCATTTTTGCCCCATAGGGCATAATGGGAATGGGGAAGGAGCTAATTACGCTACCGCAAATTGCGGTAGCGTAATTAGCACCAAGATCCCTTTGCGGGTCCCAACTTTAACGGCTGGTCTACACCAGCCGTTAAGGTCGGGTCCCGCAAAGGGACCTCGTAGTAAGGCGGTAAGGGTTAACCCTTACCGCCTTCCGTGTAATGAGGGTGCACATATTGGTTCTAGTCTGAACACAGTAAGGGTTTTAAGCAATGTATTTTGCACGGACATTATAAGTAGTTGGGAAAAAGATAGACTTCAAAGAAAATGTAGGTTTTTGCTAAATGAATAATGCAGTAAGAAATACAGGCACTGGGCTGTTTTAGGAAGGAACGATTGATTACAATGCAGGCAACAAATCAAGCAATGCAAGGACGTGGCTTAGCAGACTTGCATGTATTTAAGGATGGCCACAATGGCGACTGCCTTTCTAAATATGGAACGCTGCCATGAGGAGATCAAACTCCAAGAATGTAAGGCAAGTGAAGGGAATTTGAACAGATCAGCAGTATGGGATGCACATAATGCTGCTAGTATGAACTCAGTAATGGACCAACTAATGTATTATAAGCAATGTGCTCTGCACGGACACTATAAGTAATTGGGTAGGAGTCTATAATCCTATAATCCTTCGAGGTATAATACATGCAGATTTGTTTCATGTTCTTGTAGACTCAGACTGACTCAACATACAAATATAAAACGAATTTAACTTAACAAATGGGGGAAGACAAGAACCTTAAATTAGGGCGGGGATTATGATCAGTCAGTAGGGAATTTGATTGAAATTATAATGAATGAATCTTTATTGTAGAAACAAGGGATTAATCCGAGATTAGGAAGGTTCTAAAATCCATCCTTTTCATACAAGATGCAAGGATTTCAGAATGAATTAATGTTTATCCAGTTTTGAAAAAGGCTTAAAGCTGAAACACGTGTCAACCTAAGGACATACTACCCTAAGGACATATTTAAATAAATGTGCTTGGCGCAACTTGAGGAATACTACATTTCTTAACTTCTATGTATGAAGAAGGGGGTATTACTTCCTGTTACTTCCTGATGGGCACCAAGAGCGACGGGCAGCACTATATCTAAGTATCCTAGGAGATGAGTGACTCTCTCTAATACCCCAAGAATTTCTTTTTGAGTGTATTCAAATGGCTTTGTCTTGTACAAATAGATCATGGTCAAGCACCAGGCAGAAATGGTAAATTGCATCCATAAGAGGAGGGGTGGCCCACTTTGGAAAGTTACCATTGGGTGTTTATAAATCTGCAGAGCTTAATCCATTCAAGTGGCAACGGGGTGAAATGGGTTCCACAGCCTTAGATCAGCACAACAAGTGCTTCCTGTAAAGCAGCCGTGCAGTGACGAGAAATACCTTGGAGGGAAAAGGGTGCAGCCAGAAGCCAAAGCAAAATCATGATGACAGAAAGGTATCATTCAGTGTCCACCTCTTCATAGATAGCTGCCTGGAAAAAAGTTCCCCCACGCTGCGGCAAGTCGATGGGTCTGATTTACAAACGTGTTTTACAATGGCTCAATCCCATTGAAAAACGCTTTGTAAATCAAGCCCAATAGGTGTTGTTCATGTAGTGGTATTTACCCTTGACTGCCTTGCTCCGGTTGTGAAGAATGGTATAAAGACAATGGGCCTCATTAGGACCCTGGCGGTGGTGGTACAAACGTTGTGGGCGGAAGTGCCGGTCCCAAGCATTGCAGTAGCCGTGCCTGCCATACACGCACGGCTACCACCATGCTCATAGTGAGGCCCAATGTGCCAAGCTAGGGCAGCTATTTCCAGGGGGCTCTTGCTATGTTGACTCCAGTCAATTTGTGGGCAGATGTGGAGAGCTTCCCTATAAAATGAACACCTCATTTGCTAGACTAAGTGATAATGTAATCTTGCCCTGACAAAAACAAAATAGTGTTATCCTTTGCACGTGTGACCCTACATTGAAACATTTCAAGACCGTGCTATACCCAAAAGCGTGCAGGTAAAAAGAAAGATAACCGTGTTTATAAAGTCTAGGTATGCATCTATGTTATGCTTTTCAAATGCCTCAAAGTATTGTGGTCACCCAAAAGGTGCCAAATCTTTACTTGTCTCTGTCATTTTAAGCACTATGGAGAAATGGAACCTCCTTGTGCCTACCTCCCTGTAACATCTGCTGGTAATACCAGACATCACCTGTGTTTATCCTACCTACCCGTTGCCAGCATGAGACAGCCAGGGCCACTTGTCTGCCCTATCTAAAGATTTTACTTCTATTGAACATGTTTTGTAAAAGGTAGGACCTGGAGCCCCAATATCCACGTTCACAAAAAAAACAGGCCTCAAAACAGCATCCCTTTCAACACGTCTCGATTATTATTCTGGATGGGTCGTTACATTAAGTGTGCTCATAAATAGGCTTTGCTAGGCTCTACCTGAAGCATTCAAATTCCCTAGGCCCCGGAGATTGTTCCCATCTATGTATCTTGCAAGGGAATTTGTCTGGAAGTCATTGGTAGGTGCTTCCACAATCTACCCAAACCTCTTATTAAAGCAGAGGATATTACCTGCCACCTGCTTTAAAAGAGCAGTGCTTTTGGACACCAGTTGTGTCCAAGAATCCAATGATTAAAGGTAAGCACCGAAATAACTATACCATGGAACAATCACAAAATGTGGTCGCAGGGCTCCTTCTGTAAAACAGAATGCAAGCTTGCCACTTTAGCTGTATGTCCAAGCAGCTGCATGATTCCTTAGTGAGCCACAAAGTCCTGGCCCCACCGGGGGCAGCCTGCTTTAATGTGCCATTTGAAGCCTAGATTTGCATAGTCCTAGTGCTATAGTTTCCTATACAGCTTTCGTGCATACCTCATCCGATATGAATATTCCTGCAGCTATTCCAAGATACAGGTGGCAGGACTCCCCCTTCAGCCTCTCCACTGGGCATCACTGTAGTTGCATGGCTGAGTACCACTACTTTGTTTTGTGCTTCATTCTGTTGTGCAGCAAACGTTTCCCTCCATTAGAGGTGGACATCATATCACCTTTTCCAGATGTTTTCTTTGGTGGATGAATACTCCACACAGCTGATTCAGAAACATATTTGACGTTTAACCACCACTGGGCACATCTCCCTAAGTGCTTCTCCTTATTTCGTTTTTCCTCCAGAGGAGGAGTGTTCATCTTCTCTGGAGATACAGGCGTCCTGTGCTTCCTCTGCTTTTAAGGGTATCTCCAGCTCGTTAAGGTAGTACCATGTTGCTGGCGCTTAGATACGTTGCACTTGATGTCAGATGTGATCGCCTGGCAGCAGGCGTGCAACGTCATTGAGCTGACCGGGCTGAATCCACCACCCCGGTAATGTTAGCTGAGGGGTGGGGCTTCCATGCCCTTTAACAGTTCAAAGGATCAGGAACATGCTTCTGGGCACATTTTGTTTTTCTGAGGCAAATGTACTATCTGCTGGGCTCAGATGATGAATCACTGCCCATTTCCCAGTCACAGCCCCCCTGAGACACACAGGGTGCATCCCTGGCTCTGCAGCCAGTGTCTCAATGAACTCAACACACGTTTCTTTGACATCAGCACCAGAGCCTTTCCTATGCATGATGGTGAATTTCCAACTGAAAGACATCTAGTCACCTTGCAAATCTATGACAGTTAAAGCGAGCAACACAATAAAGCACCCTTTGAAAATGTGTTCATACCCATAAAGTCTAATAGCTTGATATGCTAAAAAGTTAAGTTTGCTTTGATGTCCTTAGTTGAATGTTCTTAAAACAACGCTGGTGGTTTGTGACGAATCTCCAAACTTAAGTGAGTTCATGACACAACTTATTTTATTGTGTGTCTTAAAACCCTGAAAATAAAGTGGGTAAATAGATATTTTGCCTTTTGCATCTTAGAATTTTTCATTCAGAAAGTGGAAAATAAAGGTAAGCCGATGTTATATTGGCCCAACATGCTCCTATAAAGGTGTACATGATGTCATGATGGTTTACTATGCAGGCAGACATAGGGCCTCATTACACGGAAGACGGTAAGGGTTAACGGTCACCGGTAATGGTACCGGTGACCGTTAACCCTTACCGCCTTACTACGAGGTCCCTTTGCGGGTTGGTACTTTAACGCCTGCTTTTTAGCAGGCGTTAAAAACCAACCCGCAAAGGGACCAGGGTGCTAATTACGGTACTGCAATTTGCGGTACCATAATTAGCACCTTCCCCATTCCCATTATGCCATATGGGGCGAAAATGAGAATGGGGAAGGGCAATGGGGGAAGGGGGAATTACCGCCCCACCAACCTTGGAAAGGGCGGTAATTCCCCTTTCCTCCAAGGCGGTGCCGGTATTTTACCGGCATGGACCAAGGTGCTAATAGCACCTTGGTCCACCGCCTACCGTGTAATGAGGCCCCTAGTCTCACCAGCCATTCAGTGCACCAGAAATTCTAATATAGCGGACTAACTGTGGTAGAACCAACATTACATTTTCTCTCCTGTTTCCCCCCAGCCACTGAAGTTGCTTGGGCCATCCACAGTACTGCCCCACACTCTGCAATGTCCTGTTGTGCTAAGATATTGAGTATTTCATTGCACACCATCTGCCATTTCTATATTTTCTAGGACCTTCAGGATCTGCAAGAAGTGGGTATTTTCAGACTTAAAGGAGAGAGTTAACTGATTGTAACACTGAAGCTGCACTATAATAGTATAATTACAATGAGTAAAGAAGTTAGATGCCCCAACACAAGTAAGTTTGCCACTCCTCCACCGTCTCTGAAGATAGCGCCTCTCCCAACATTTGAAGTGTTAGCCCCCGCCTAGATTTTAGCCTAGGTGCACCCCTTGATGTATGCATTTGAATTTTGTTACGCAGAGAGGTGAGCCTTTCCCTGAAACTGGTGGTGTTAAAGTTCCACTGTGTTTGTTCATAAAAATGTACTTGAACAAACGCACTAAAACTTTAAAGCTGCTACATTCAAGAAAGACTTTCATCGCCTCTCTGCATATTGCGCTTTAAAATGTACTACTTGATAGTTGGTCCACACACCAGACCAAGGAGGCGGAGGGGGTAGAACAGTGGGGGAGGAGCATCCAAGTTTGCCCCACCTATTTTCTGAAGTGGCCCCTCCTGTCACCACTTAGCCTCAGGAAATATAGGTTTCATTACGCCCCTGTATGAGATTGTGTGTAGTCCTCCTGAACTACCGGTGTGATCTGCACACACCTCTCCCTGTTTGTAACTGCAAGACTGATTGAAAGTGTCATCAAATGAGCAAAGGGAAGAGTTTCCAAATGTTGACATTTGCCAACTCTGTAAAGAAAATGGTCATGACATTTTACGCGCAGGTCACCTTACAGGTCACGTTATTTGTGAGTCGCTAAGATTCTCTAAATTTGCACTGATGCCTGAACATTTGGTCATTCTGGCCAATGTGTTGGTCGTCACTTATTCATTGAGTAGCTTGTTGCCAATTATTCGCCTTCTTAATTTCTTACCTTACAACTCGTCCTAATGTCTGCTTCTTTCTTAGGGACAAGTCGATCTATAGCTTGAACTACTTCCTTCAAGAACTAGATCAGAACTAGGGGCATTTCTGGCTAGACATGATTGACCATTTGGCAATTGATGTTGAACATTTTTATGTTTGCCATTTTGTGTAGGGTTTGGTAACTTCTGTTCATGAATAAATTGACCAATTGCATGAAATAAAATACTGTGCTATGTCCTACTGCAACATATTTCAGTGAAACTGTTTTTCTATGACACATACTAGCAGAATATAGAGACAAGGATTTATATATTTTTCCTGGCATCTTACTGAATACTACCTCCATGTAACATGGCAACACACTACTTAAATAATGCCATTTTGTAAACGTAAGGCACCTTGAAAGAAACAGTTCCGCATATTATACAAAAAAATACGTGTTATGATGTGCCACTGCTAGAGTGTATTGGCGAAGGAACAACACAGTCAGTTATTTACCATCTATTGAAAAGAAGCACTTAACCATTGAGCTCAGCTCTGAGTCTCTCCTGAATAGCAGTTATGTCCCCGCGTACAATAAGAATAAGTGCTACAGTAGAGACCGCCGGAATGTATCAAGGTTTAACTAATAATTAAAAAGCGGAGGATGCTAATGTCTAAATGTGTTATATAGCATCATGCAAGAAGCAGAGGTTTAGCCAAAATAATACCACTGGCATGTATTCCCTAATTCATTTGGCACTAATTGCAGAGCAATAAATCTCTCGCAATGTTTAACATGAGATCACATTGGCTATTGAGCTAATAAAAAAATGATTTGTACTAAAGGCCACTGACCATGCAGCGACATACCTGTACAATGAGAGTCACGCTCTCTCAGTTTTGGCAAAATTAAATTGTTCCTAGCATAAGTATTAAATTATTTCTCTGCGATAATAGTTCTTGTTCAAATAGTGAACATTTTTTATTATTTTGGGTGGCAGTTTTTCAGTTAATTTTCACTGTATTTACATATGATGGACATGTTGGTCTATTTACAAAAAAATATCAATGCTGCGACTAACACTAACAGTACATGATTTTAAACATATATATCCATTATACAGGAGGCTAAAGAGGTATGTGAAAGTGTGGTTCCATATGCACAGTACACATTATGCCCCACCACCTCGTGCATAGGTCAGCTCCAACAGGAACCTGAGTTGTATCTGCAAAGGACCTCTACCAGACCCTATCAAATACACAGCTTCCTACATAGAATGAGTCTACACATCTCCCAGACACCACACTGCATAGGGCATAAGGCCGTCAAACATCAAGAGAGTACCTATCCCAGCACCTGTGCAGCAAAGAGCACTTTTACAGCAGCAGCCCAGAGAAGCTACACCGACCCTTCAAGGGGGGAGCCAACAGAGTGGCGTTTGAGACCCAGGAAATACATTCAATAACAACCTTTACATAAGGGAGACCCTTTTGTTGTGTATAATGGGTTAGCACTAATATCTTTACACTGATATGCCCAACAATTTCTAATTTTATTTGTATACAATTTTTCTTCATGTATGTTGCAATAAATTAAAAACAATTCTTGGAGCTCACTATATATACACCAAATATATTTTTTATTGGTATGTGTTTTTTTCCTTAAATTGAACATTCACAGTTTCTGGTTGTCATTTTCTTCTTTTGCAACCATTCTCTATTATATGCACATTGTTTTTAACTGATTTCTTTCCTACAAGTATGCATAGTTTGAAGTCTATGTTTATGAACAACCATTTTCTCAATACAAAACATTGTAGCATCAACAATCTGAATACAATCCCAAAACATTTCTCACTATCACCTTCTATTGGGATTCCTCTAAACACCTCAGTGACAACTTGTATGAAATCTACACAACAAAACTCTCTAAACATCTAAATGTTGATAAAAACAATGCATTTATTTACAATGGGCCTCATTCCGAGTACGGCGCTAACCAATGGCGCTATTAACGCCTTGGTTGACGCCGTACCCGGACCGGCAGCACCTTGGTGGATGGCGGAATTACCGCCCCATTCCAAGGTTGGCAGGGCGGTAATTCCCCATTCACCAAGGCTCTTCCCCATTCCCAAATGAGCCCCCATAGGTCACCGTTATTGGCTTGGAGGCCCCTTTGCGCCCTCGACTTTAACACCTGCTCAAAGCAGGCGTTAAGGGCGAGGGCGAAAAGGGAACCTCGGAGTATGGCGGTAAGGGATTACCGCCACCGGTCTCGTTACCGGTGGCCGCTATCCCTTACTGCCATACTCGGAATGTGGCCCAATCTGTTGATCTCTATGTAACTCAGGCACTGTTTGATAATGTGTATATTCAACTAGCTTAAGTACCTGGCTTCACCGGTTATGTCCATTTTCATATTGTTAGCAGTGGTGGACATGTTCACTGCTAAACACACACTGCCAATAATCAGAGTAAGCATACAAATATAGCATTCATGTGAGAATTTCAATCGCAGGTGCATACAAATTTGGTTTTCATTTAATTAGTGAAATTAACATGTATTGAGTTTGTTGCAAAACAAATCAATGGCAAGAAAGACACGCTAACGCTCTTCTAAAATAAATTGACAAAACAAAAATGCAACACCAGTTTAGTACAGACATCACAATTATTACCACTTTCTACAAATGACCTGTAGATGGTGCGCGAAACACCACAAAATGTAATCCCAAAAAACAAAAACAAAAAATTATCTTGGGAACGAGATGACCTATTGAGCTAGAAAAAGTTGCATTAATTTGGCAATGAAATAAAGAATATTCCATGCAAAACTCATGATGCAAGGCCTCACCGTTCATGAGGAGTTACATCCCCAAGACCAATGCCATATACAAACCCACAAACAAACACAACTTTATTTTATACATATAGATAACAATGCATTTGTTTTCAATGTGTTGATCTCTATGTAACTCAGGCATTGTATGGCTTAAACATTGCATGGGCTTTATTGAACACTTCTCTCTGGCAATTATGTGCTGAAGCCATGCTTTTTTGCCAATAGATAACTTGATTCAAATGTTGCTTAAATCATTTCACTGCAATAGTTAAAGGTTTTTGCAATGTGGGCTTCAGCAAACCATGTACCAAAGTCAGGAATGTAGCCATCCATAGTCAATTTTTGTGCGAGGCAATGTAGAAGATTGAATCAGCTTATTAAGAGTATGGTGGTGTGGGAAAACGTGGTGGGAAAATAATTACTGCCACTTTTCCTGATCCACCATAGTACAAATTTGTCCCTGGAGTGGCAGATTCACCTCCAGCATCGTGCTGGAGGTAAATCCTCCCACTTTCTACTGACAAACTGGCAAAATTGTCAGAATTACTGCTGCAATAATTCTGCTAAAATCCCCCATGGAGTCCTGTGGACTCCAAATTAATGTGGACTAACACCACCACAACCACTTGTAATCAGGCAGCAAATTCACCAAACCAGGTGGCAGTAGCAGTAATTCTGTTGGGCTGTATTCCAGCAGATTTACCACCAGAATACTGTCCAAACCATAATGAGCCCCAATATTTGATGTGCTTAATTTGATGTGTTTACTGAAGCAACTGTGGTACTGCATTGTTGAGTCTGCCAATGTTGCAATGGTTTAGTGACAAAACACTGGAACACTTATTTTTTGGGGGGCGCTATTGATTTCAGTCTCACAATATGGACATTACTGGCATCAGTATTTTCTATTGGCAGCATCACAATCAATTTTACTGAGACAACACCCCCTTTGAATTGAAGAGACTGGCATCCCACCTTTCTGGTACAGTAGGTGCTAGCATGATAACGTGTTTACTGGGGAAACACTGAAACACTGGCATTTCCTGTTTAAAACATTAATGTACTTGGCAGTATGTGATAACTTTGGGCAGTTCTAAATTAGTGTGCCAAACTTTAACCTGTGGGGCTAGATTACTGAGCATACATGAGTGCACCACAGAGGTAGGGTATTGCATCAAACATCCTTTATGTGGAAGCATTCTGCAATGCTTAAGCAACACCCTGTAATCATGCACAGCACTCTTCAAATATATAAGCTACAAATACTTTGGCAGTAACCACATTTATTGCCAGCAACCTTACATCTAATTATAAATAGATGTGTCTTCCAATTGTGATTTTAGTGCATTAACTAGTACAGGGTAAACAATGTGCCTTAAATAATAACCCACCTTGCATAATATTAAAAACCCTCAGTCCACTTTCTTCTAAGGAACAGTACCATGTGAGGCACCAATATAATTCTTTTTGCTGTGCGTAGGCCCACATAATGATCTGCTTCTGCTGGATACATACATGGTGTCTACAATATCTCAGGCCATGTGATAGCTTCCTGAAATATGTACATTTTAAATACAGTTAAAATGGGGCCCCACTGTCCACCCTCCCTCTCCTTCTCCTTCAAACAGTTCTCAACCATCTCACACTCAGCTCCACTGTCAGGGTATTCTGATTCCACCCAGGTTTCATTTCTAGAAATCAAGTAAACACTGCAGTTTCCTGCCCTGAAATACTCCTGTGATTTATTAGTGAACCGCATCTGAAGTGTTTGAATATTTAATTTGCTCCACTACTTGATTATAGTGTGATATGTTGTTGGGAAGGAAATTAGCCTATCCTACCCCCCTAGGTGCTTCCAAGTTAAGTGAACCCCCTACGAAGCGGAATAATCCACAAGGGGGAACAGCCCCCACCTAAAGGGCACATATAAAGGCCCTGTAGCACATAGAAGTAGGCGAATAGCACTAACCCTGTCTCTGCCCCACAACTACATTTTGTATTAGGCCAAGAAAAGCACACTGATGGCCTGCGATGCACGCGTCCCGAGTTCACGCGGAGGTGCCAAGCTCAACATCGGCACACCATACCTGTTCCGTTCGAGCCCTGTTCCCATGGAAGTCTATTTCCCTCCTGTCCCTTCATTGTTGCGAATCTCTAGAATCGCTTCCAAGAGTGCACCCTACGAAGAGCATGAGACAGTACCAGGCACCAGCGTTGTGTCCATCCATTTCCACTAAACTGCAAGTGGGCCTCTGACCCCCACCCAGCCAGCCCGCAGCCGGCCACACTTCATCGACCTGACCCCCAAAACCTAACCTCCCTAAAGGACTCACCACGGATCTAAAGGCTGCACAACCGTATATCTCTCCAATAGCAACACATGCCTTTTCATATGAAGAAGCACCGGGAGGGTAAATCATAGATCAAACCCCAGGGGGAGACCTTGGGTGCAGGGACTGCGGTATTAACGAAGCCCTGGATGTGGGGGTCAGCACAACTGTATTTTATCCTCCCCACTTGCTGGCACCCCTTTCCTGTGTTGCCCAGGTGCCTGTTATAATGAATGAATAGCCGGCTTCAGTTGTTTAGCTTAGACTAGATATATTGGGCCTCATTCCGAGTAGGGGTCAAAGGGATACCGGGCACCATTAAGGACACTGGTGCCGGTAAACCCTTTTCGCCCTACTTGGGGATCCCTTTGCAGCCCCGTCCTTAATGCCTGCTTATTGCTGCAAAGGGACTTCAGAGCTAATAACGGTACCATAATTTACGGTATCGTTATTAGCACCCTCCCCATTCCCATTGCACCCTATGGGGGCTCAAATGGGAATGGGGATTGACATTTTCAATGGGGACTCACCGGTCCCGCAAAGGTCGGACTAGACCGGTAAGTCCCCGTTGAACGAGGGCGGACACGGTACCGGTAATGGTGCTAGTCATGGTGCTAATAGCGCCATGACTAGCATCAACCTCAGAATGAGGGCCATTGTATCTTATGCATGCCCTGACCGTCACAGCAAGGATGAGCCCAGCTGACCCACTTGCACCAAGATCGATGGAGAAGAACCAGCCAATTAGCGCCTAGCATCCCCGATGGAGCAGGCTCAAGTATATGTCTACACCAACCAGCAATGCGGATTTATATTGTATGTAATGATGTCACTGATGACGCTTTGGACCTTCTTAATGTGCTGCTCTTGTAAATTTTGGCAGAGCGCTCTCAGGCAGCAGAGTTCTTTGCTGACACTTATATTTTATATGGGTACAACCTTGTTATCCTTGCACAACTATCACTTTGCAACCCTAGTGGGTTGTATTTACTCTGAAGTGTGCACACAGACGTAAATGCCTTCATTGTCTTGGTGCTTTGGGTGTGCCATATTTTGTGTTATTGGCACTTCATGGCATAGACCATGCTTGGCATGCTCGGTGTAGGTGTAGGTGGCAGCTTACCAAATGATGCACACCATGAAGATCTCTGAAAGCTCTTGAGCATGCTGAAAGTCTCGTGATAGATGACTTAACTTTTGACAACAGGCAATGTATCAATCACCCATAAGCTCAGCCATCTGGCTGCACATGCCCAAGTGGATTCAAGTAACTGAAAAACGGGGTGCAGGATCTAAAAACGAATGCAAGAGCTCACAGCACCCCAGGTCCACTTTGAACCACACACCAAGGTGCCACCATCATAAATTCAACACCAAATGAAGGAACCTCGTAGCACACAGCATTTTCAACGTTCTATACACCCACTTCTACACTCGGTGAGCTGCATACCAATATGCTGCAATTTCAGAAACACATCCACAAGAGTTGGACATAGCACAAAGCCACTGGGCAATCTCACAAGAGTGGGACTTCTTTCAGAACCAGTTGAAGAGGGGTCCTACTGTAATTACACCCACTAGAATTTCCATAAAACACCCAATATGCTGTGGCCACCAGCTGTCTCATGGTAATTTTGTTTCCTTTAATATGCCCCTTGGTAATTGTTTCCAGGGAGCCCTATTTTGGTTTAGCCCACCAGTATCTGCCACTATATTTTTCCATGAGACTTGCCACTTCGATATTATCCTGGTCCACATACAGTGATTAAGCCCTGGAGAAACAGTCCCTCATTACTCCACCCAATGCTCTCTTAATGTGTTTCCCTCTGTCCTCACTGTAATCCAAGGTGAGGCACTGCACCTAGCCCGCAGCCAGGGATGACAGCCCACTCTAGAGAACTTCTAGAGAACTTCAGTATTCTCTTCCCAGTTACTGCGCACTACCACTAAGACTTTGCCATGACATGGTAGCTTCTGATGCCCATATGGGTCTACTGTGAATGCTCCACACACTAACATTCAGATTATAAGCACCTACACATTATATCTATCGACTAAGACACCAATCCATGGCAATTGGAATAACTCCCCAAAAGACATCAAACATGAGAATACTACATGTTGTTAAATGAGTTATACACCACAGCGTTGTCTGATCCACCCATCACCGGCAAATAAGACTCCCCTCTGGCCACAGATACCTTGAGGTCTGTAGACACAACCCGCCTACAAACAAACTCACATTCAGCATCCCGCTATTTCTGACTGCCAACATCAATTCAGCAGCAAATGTTTCAGGCAACATTCCTCTCTCGATCCCTACAAATCTACATACACTTCCACTTTTTCAGGTCTACCAGAGCACCAAGAGAGTATGCAAGTGTTAGCGGGGTACAGTATAAAACTCAATAACATTATATAACTAAACTGTCAATAAAGCACAGGCTGTTCATTGATTTTCTTTGGACAATTGTGTTGTAAAATATGCAATCTAAACACATACAGAAACAAATAGAGGGCAAACCACAACTATCTCCTTTGAGTAGAATCAAGCGTCCTCCCTTCATTCCCTCACTTGCACCTTTTTGGCCCATTATATATACCCCACCAGTTTGAAAATGCACCAGTCTCTTCTGAAGTTTTGTCAAAGAAGAACTTTACTGAGTTCAAGTTATTGGGCCTCATTACGACCCAGGCGGTAAGTTACCGCCTGGGTCGTACCTTTACCACCATGGCGTAAACTACGTTTACGTCATGGTGGTTGGCGGACATACCGCCCCATTCCGAGGTTGGCGGGGCGGTAAGTCCCCAATCCCCATTTACCCTTCCCCATTCCCATTTTTGCCCTATAGGGCATAATGGGAGTGGGGAAGGTGTTAATTACGCCACCGTAAATTACGGTGGCGTAATTAACATCAAGGTCCCTTAGCGGCATGGATTTTAACACCTGCTAAAAGCAGGTGTTAAAACCTCCATGGCGCTAAGGGACCTCGGAATCAGGCGGTAAGGGTCGGCGCTCTTTACGCCGCCGTAAACCCCTTACCGCCTGAGTCGTAATGAGGCCCATTACGTTTTATATCGATGTAATGAAATGACTATCATAAGAGTAGATCAATTTTACCAACATTGAGAACATTTCTATTGCATTATACAAATGTATCACTCTCGGAATGGAAGCCTTTGCTGCAAAAGCAGAATAGTGACTATGTCGTGCCATGCAACAATGGGAAATTTGACTGGTAGCACTGATTAGTATTGTAGACAGGTTCTTAGATCTTTCTTATGTAGTGGTAGATGGTGGAACAGTAGACCCCTGGTCATCTGACTTTCAGTCTCGTGGATTAGACTGCGTCTGAAACCTTTGAACGACGTAAAACATTTGTGTTTTTTTTTTCTGGGTAAAAATGTTCTCCTTTTGCCGCTAATTGCTCATTACAAAAGCAACACCCCTACCCTGATCACATACTGGGTCTCATTACGACTTTTGCGGAATGGGTCATAACGGGTGCCGATAATGGTGGTGGACCCGTTCATCCCATTCTGCAAAATTACGAGGTTCCCTCGCAGGACCCGGTAAGGACGCCTGGTAAATCCAGGCATCGTCCGGGGTCCCGAGAGGGGACCAGGGAGCTAACAACAGGCCAGTCGTTATCCCTACACTCATTCCCATTGAGCCCTATGAGGGCTCTAATGGGAATGGGGAAGGTGCGGGCCCGGGTTCCCTGAGGGAGGAATTACCGGGCCCCCCAAAATCGGAATGGTCCGGTAATTCCCCATTCAGGGAACCCGGACCTGGACCCGGTTTTAGTGGCAGCCATGCCGCCACTGACTTTTATAAACCGGACTCCGCAAGGCATACAGTTCTGTGTAAAGAACCTTATGTTCAAGATGTCCCTGTTGCAATACAACAAAATGTCTTATGCCTGCACTCTACCAAATGCTTGAAAATTCGAACTAGGCAGACTGAAAATTATAATGCTTGTCAATAGTACAGGGGTTATGCAATTGTAAAGCAGGTTCTATTTCTGCAAGCCGATAGCACACCCGTGCATTCAAGGAAATTGATTGCGTCTGCTTGACTACTTTGATAAAGTATTGATTTCCGCAGGATAGCTTCCGATAAGGAAGTACTCTGAGAGTTGAGAGCAATCACAATAAACTTAGGCAACTCCTCCACATGCCAAAACTATCATTTACACAATGGTGCCAAACCACAACATCTATAGAAAATGACCTAAAAAGACATGCGATATAGGACCAAACTGGTAGTTCAAAGAAAACAATGGCTGTAGGTAAACCTCATAGTTGTACAATATTAAAGTTAGAGGAGGAAGTCTAGTTGTTTTCATTACCCCTAAAATATGCCTTTAAACAACACTTTGAACGTTACCATGTCAGAAGCCTCACTACAGAAACCTTACACCAGTGCTGTATAGTCATATATGGAATTGAAACTAGAGCAACAACGTCCATTTTGGTCTTTCTGCTAGACAAGCTGCATCTCAGTCACGATTGTCTGTTTTCTGTGGCTTGGTAGATTACCTCTCCTGGACAGTCGATTATAATTTGCAGCTCTTGTTGCAACACCATTTAGATTTTGGTCTGTGAGTGGGACTACTTTCTTTGAGCCCCCTCATGGTTTCTAGAGGGTTGACTTTATCTTGATCTGATATGAAGAACCTGGTAGCAACCTGGTATTTTGCCATACAATGTGTTTCCCTTGCAGATGCTGCTCTCTTTACTCCTTATTTATATCCTGTGCCTGTCAAAGGAGGGGGTCCTTCATTTGCAACATGGCCCTAAAGCACTGAGGTCAAACGTTTTGCTTGTTGTTTAAGCATGACTTTTATATCCCTTTCGTGACAATTTTAAAACCGTGATTTGGTTCCCAGTTCTTCAAACAAGATGTCTCTAAAGGTCTGCACCATCCCCACATTCGGTTGTTCGATTATGTTCAGCGCTGCTCATCTCTAGGACTTACTCCTGCTTGTAGTTTTCTATCAGTATCATGCTATGGCACGCTACATATCTCTTTGCAGGCCCTTTCACTTTGTGGCTTGGCCTCTGATTAAGACTCCTGGTCCACCGAGTACTGATAAAGGCTAATTAGAAGGGAAGGGGGCCATATGAACAATAAGCAGCAAGCACGATTATTTACAGACTTGGTCCTGGGGACACAGGAGAAGTGACAGAGTTGTAATGCCATCAAAAAGATGCTAAAGAGCAGGCCGACATCCTACAGACGGAAATATTCAAGTCGCCAGGGGAAAAAAAGGAATATGTGTTTGATCCAGAGCAAGAAGAGCCTGTGTAGAACAAAGGTGGAGACAGGGAAAGGGTCCTGTAAAACAAGGTTTTGTGTTATCTGAAAAGGGAGATGTTAGATGCGCTGCGCCCTGGGGAATCACCAAACATTCTCTGCACCCTCTACAAACTCCCCTAAAGCTTGGCAGCAGGGAGCCAACAGAAGAGCCCAACTCTTCAGATCTAAGCTGGGCAGGGATCCCAGCACAGCAGAAAGATGCCCTGTCATGTGACAATATAATATATTCTGGGTGGATCCCTCTTTTTTGTTATTAGGGTGCCCGATTCATGAGGGACTAATCAATTGAGCAACACACACACGTGAGTCCAGGCTGCACCATCCTTTGACACAAAAAGGTCTGGATAGTTGCCAGCAGATAGACTGAGGTTCACATGCATCTGTCTTTTTGGTCAGACATTAGTCAAAGTAACTGGTAGGCAAAATGAAGTGTACTGAGAATTAATGCAGTACACTAAATCTCATAAGTTACTAACCACACATTTCCTGTTTTCCCAGATTCTGTGAGAATTACACTGGATATATCAGTTATGTTATCATCTGTATAAGTATGTGTTGTTTTAATTTTGTGTATTTTTTGTATACATTTCGTATCATTGAGTGTGAATACATTTTGTTTTACCAGTTACTCTGGCTAGTGCCTGACCAAAACGACAGATGCATGTGAACCTCAGTCTATATGCTGGCAACTATCCAGACCTTATTGTGTAAAGGGTGGTGTAGCTTGGGCTCCCTGCTCACTGTGCTCAGAGATGCACAGCTCCACCTCACTGATGAGGCCCGACAAGGCTGAAACACGTGTATGGGATTGCTGTTGGTACTCTTGTTCAGAAGGGAATTGTTATAGCATTTCGGGACAAAGGCCCTAATTACAACACTGTTGCTAAACCATGGCGCTATTAGCACCATGGTTGGTGCCGGTGTTGTAACGGGTCCGCCATGGTTCAATGGGGAATTACCACCCCATTCCAAGGTTGGCATTGCGGTAATTCCCCATTGAACCATGGCCCTTCCCCATTCCCATTTTCGCCCCATAGGGCTCTATGGGAATGGGGAAGGCACTAAGTTCGGTACCGCAAATTGCGGTACCGTGCTTAGCACCAAGGTCCCTTTGCGGGTCCCTACTTTAACGGCTGGTCTAGCCGTTCAGGTCGTTTCCCGCAAAGGGACCTCGTAGTAAGGCGCTAAGTGTTTAACGGCGCCGCAGCCTTTTAGCGCCAGGGTCGTAATGAGGCCCAAAGACTCGTATGCAAATGGGTATTTCCCATCTGTGAAAGGTACAGTGAGCAAAAAGCAATGGCTGCAAACTCTCAAAATGGGAAAAAACCACAGAACAGGTTATCATGCCATGTTCTTTCTGGAGAGGGGTGCCTGCTACCTTTTTTTGTAAAATGTATGCCCAGTTGTATGCATTCCATCGATTCCCAGCAAGCAATGCGTAGCAGCTCGTGTGTATGTATTCTCTCATTATGCAAATACCCCAAAAGCTACTTAGCAAAATGTTCACAAAATCCTGAACGGCAACATCATCATCATCATCATCAACAGGGCTGAGCAACACATTGTCACTATAACTGCCACAGCTGCGTACATTCGTTTCTGTCAATCATAATTACCCTTCTCCCAGAAATCTATTACCGAAAGTAAATTAAGAGCCTGCTGCTCTGCAAAGGCCATTTTATCACAAGGGTGTCATCTTCAGAGGAAAGCAAGCGTCCAGTGCCAACACCTATGCAAACATTATCAAACATGCAATTAGTGCCTAGAGTGAGCTCCATCAATATCAATTAGTAAGGAGTGTCTGTGTCTGTAGTTACATCAGATGATCAAATTCTTCTTTAGGCCTAATTACGCACTCTAATATGCTAAGGGGGTTGATAGACATGTTTTACATCAGTAGTTAATAATATATTCATGTTTAATCTGCATACGACGTGGCAGGTCATACTGTTCGTTTTGTATCCTCAACACGTGCCATGGAACGTGTTTCCACAAATATATTGAGTTCAATCCAGGATACCTCAGATATTGTTAACATAAGGATATATCATATATTGTTATAATAGATTTGCATTCTTTTTCATCTTTCCATTTCACTCAAAAAACTCACTTTATACTCGGCAATGGGGAATAGATGTATGTTTGTAGCATTCCTTTGGCAAACAGCTCCTTTTTTCACTAGCTTCCTGTTTCCAGCCATTTTGAAAGAATTGCATCACTCCTAACTGATCGTTATTATGAATAGTATCTGTATGTTATCCTAAATTACCTATTTATCGTATTGCGTGTATTCTGTTGTATGTAATTTGTACTATACCGGGCACCTCAGTGATGCGCCCTTATTATGTCTGTAACCCATGCTATGTGCCCGTATGTCCTTGAGCCTGGAGCGCTTTTTAAATAAAATAAATACAAATACAAAATACAAAAATACAAAATACTATTACTATTTTATACTAAAAAAAGAAGCAAATCTGTTTTTTTGAATCTTTGTATCCATTGAATATTGCATATTGTAAAGACAAGAAATGAATTCTGGAAACCTATGCATACATAACACAAAAGTATGTTTGCATTCCCATGTTAAATATTTAGACAGAGTCAAGAAACTAGCAATGCTTGCATTGCCGCTGCGTTTCCTACTATCACCTCTCAAGACATCAGCCCATCTGCTGTTTTGGAAAGCTGCTAAATGATTTGAGTTGCAAATACTTGAACTAGTTTGCTTTATACAGTAATTAAATTTATTTATGTATTTAAATACGTTCATAGCCATCACTGGCTTTATATATTACAAACACTA
Organism: Ambystoma mexicanum; assembly: GCF_040938575.1. NCBI lineage: Eukaryota > Metazoa > Chordata > Amphibia > Caudata > Ambystomatidae > Ambystoma > Ambystoma mexicanum. Next base: position 571,587,500 of record NC_090928.1, read on the forward strand.
TACAAATGCATACTTGCTGCGATATCTAAAAACAAATCAGAACAGGTACGTTATACAAAGATGCCAGCAGACACATTTTTAAAAATAGTTCAAATCAGCTCATAAAATGTCATCATATAAAAGATAAGATTAATAGCATTACTTTCTACCAACCACTGCCATGTCACTTCTATATTATCTAGTATACTAGCGTTCTTATATTTTTTCAAATAGTTATATCTCAGCTGATGAAGGCTGTCACAATTACACAAGAGATGTTTAGCAGTTTCTATATTTACAATGTCACATAGTCTACATAATCTAAACTTTCTGGCAATACTGGCAATACTGATTTTGGCACCTAGTATCTCCATCGTATCACATTTACTAAATGTAAACAGAAGATAAGATCTAACCGTGCAATGATGGGGAAACACATATTGGTATTTAGGTTTTTTTGTCTCTACAGACCAATGCTCTAAAAATTGTCCCGTAGTGGACTTAGTAGCTAGGTATATCATATCTCGTTCTTTGGCACAACTATAAATAGATATTTCAGTAAACATTTCAACTTAGCATGGGAATAGTAGAACCATGTAGAAGCATTGGGCCTCACTACAACCACGCTGATTCTGATTTTAACGCCTGCTTTTAGCAGGCGTTAAAATCCATGGCGCTAACCTGCCATGGTGCTAATTACGCCGCCGTAATTTACGGCGGCGTAATTAGCGCCTTCCCCACTCCCATTATGCCCTATGGGGCAAAAATGGGAATGGGGAAGGGAAAATGGGAAATGGGGATTTACCGCCCCACTCACCTTGGAATGGGGCGGTAAATCCGCCATCCACCATGGTGTAAACAGAGTTTACACCATGGTGGTAAAGTTGGTGCACTTAGCACCAAGGTTGTAATGAGGCCCATTGTCTTTTGCCCATCTAACATACCTCAGATATAATAAATAAATTGAGTTAAGATTGCGATGATTGTGTCTCTCTGAATATTTTCATCAATTCCACGGCAAACATATTATTAGTAAGAGTACATAATTTCACAAATAGCATGGTAGATTTGTATTCTAAGATGTCTCTGGCATATCTAAAATCATATTCTAATAAAATATATTCGCAAGTTACAACAGTTGGAAACCTGAAAAGCCATCTTAAAATTTTTCCTTCCAACTTGCTAATTTCGTTAAAAAACTTTTCCCCCAATATCTCTGCCGCATAGAGGAGACAAGATACAATTTTGGTGGAATATCATAATAAGACAGTATTGACTGTAAAACCTCGCTGTCTTCCAATAAACTAACTCAAGGCTCCTGCTATTTTTATACATTTCAATTTTGTTTCAAGCCAATGTTGTTTCCATGTTAATTTATGATCCATGATAATGCTGAACTGGATGGTTTCCAAACAGCCCTTTAAGATGAGTAGCAGTACCCTCGAGATAGATGGGGATGCAGATTCATACTCATGCATTAAATAACTATGACATCTCAATAGTAAGGCAAAGTGAATCCGTTTAATGACAAGTTCATACAACAGGGAGTACAACGAACATCAGCAACCGCTCGATCTTCTCGCTCTCTTCACTTTTAGAAAAAACATTGTTTATAGCAATCATTCGTCATTGCTGACATCATTCTATGTGGCAACTTGTAAAAACCAAACATGCAACGTGATTGGTTATAGGAAGGTAACTTAATATAGGTACTATATCTATATATGGTAACAGGGAGAGGGGATTGGCTAATCAATGTCAGGTGGGACAACTAAGCCCGTCCTTCAAAATGGCCACTATGAATTTCACTAAAAGTACAACGTCCCATTGGCTCTATTGGACCGAAGACTACACGGTCCACTATGATTGGGTTGCCATCAACCCCACTCACAGAAAGAACATCCAGGTGCAGAGGAGCTCACCTTCACCCCAGCTCCCCACCAATTATGTTACAATCAATCATCAGTTCAGTAGCCATGTGTCAATTACTGCTTTGTATTTTGGCATTGAGTCTGCTCTGTGGTCTTGAGAACATTCAAGGAGTATGGGCATGGCGGAGATACATGCGTAGGTGTGAAAGTCTCACTCTTCCAGCCTACCTTGTCACGTGACTGGACACCATGAAATTGGCTTTTTCCCTGTGTCTTTTGTATATTTGATTTAATTTTACTAGTCATCTGGCCATCTGTGGTTTATCCTGAGCTTTCTGAACAGGATCTTCTGTTCTTTTCTTCGTAATTGTATCCAATGTCGGCCTTTTCCAGCCAGATAAGACCTCAGCTCCTTGACATGATCATCCTCAGCTGGGGTTCGTGCTGCCTTGATTTTCGTACTGTGACACTCCCTTTGAGGCCTTTAATAACCTTTTGTTCAAGTCTGTTCATGTGCGTAGTGGAATTATATTTATACATAAAGTGCTTTTGAGGTATATACTTGTACATGTTGGCGCTTGCCGCAATCTATTTACTATTAAGCATAAGCAAGCTTCACGATTTCTTTGCTTCTTGCGGTTATTTGCATCTGTACACGTTTAAACTGACTGAATATCGTCATCATTTATGTGGCATGACTTTCTTTATTTTAACATCAATTTCATAATTGCGGGCTCAAAAATGTCATTCACTCATGGTCTCTCGTCTCTTGTCAGCATTCTCAAGTCCTTATATCTTCTATATATGTGTCAGTGCCATATTTTATGACATCACCATTCATCTTCCTTCATGATCTCTTGGTTACTTTGGATACTCCATTCTGACAACCGTCATTTTGTGTTGACTGTAACAATGGCTTTCTCAATGGAACCTTACTGTCCATGTTTTCTCAGTGTCGGTACATCAATAGGTAATGCTATTCTGATAGGTAGGTACTGATGTGCTGCTCTCTGCTGGTTTATCTGTTCATCATACGGCACATATTTTGGTGTGAAGGTACCGGGCACTACAAGGGGGGCAACTGGAGTTGGGGCAATACTTGACACTTCCTCTTCAGCGCCTAGGTATTTATAGCATTCAACAAGCTCAATTTGTTTATTATTAACATACCACTTATGGTTGTTAGAGCGAGAATGCTTAACTTTGCCTAAGAATGCCATAATCTTGGTTTTAGAAATATTTATTTCCAGGCCATTTTTTTCTACAAATTGCACCAAACCATTTAGCCTATTTTGCAGACCGATGGGCATATGATCCAACAATACCAGATCGTCGACATATCCTAACCAGCATAGCTGTAGGTTGGCAATCTTAATCGCATCAACAGAGAATACCCCTATCTCATTCAGACAATCATCCCGATAGAGATCAAACAGCATCGCCGCCAACATGCAGCCCTGTTTAACTCCTCGTATGGTGGGAATAGCTTCAGATAATTCACCTTCTCCATCAAGACAGATTCTGACAGATGTGTCAGAGTATAGCAGCTGAATCATATAGAGTAAGCCTGGCGGGATCCCCCATTTTCTTAATTTTATCCATCATTTGTCTCTCACAATAGTGTCAAATGCTGCTGTGAAGTCTATAAATACAACATACACAGGGAGTTTCCGGACCACCCACGAGTACTACACAGCAGACACTAAATTTATACTATTGTGGACAGTGGATGATTGAGCTTTAAAACGTGATTGGTTAATTTTGAGGATCTGGTTATCAGTAATCCACTCATTAAGATCATTGAGCAGCACTTTTGTGAATATTTTGTCAGGTATATCCAGCATAGCGAACATTCTATAGTTTTTAGGTTCTTTCCACTTCTCTTTCTTATGTATCGGGAGAATAATGCTTTCACGCCATGACTCAGGGATAATACCAAATTTGCCTATCCAATGGAACAGGATAAACAACGCAATTGCCCATTCCTCGCGGGGCATCCGCAAAAGAGCATTGCAAGTCGCATCTGGGCCGGTTGTCCTAGAAGTGTGTAGCTGTTCTATCAGTTTTCTTAGGCTGGACACTGTATAGCCACCATACCACTTAGACTTGACTACATCATTCCTTCGCCTCCAACCATCTGTTTACCAAGAGTATTTTTTACATGTATGACCCATTCACTTTCTGCAACACTATTAATGGGTAAACATCTCCTCTTAGCGGCATGTATTGACCCCCACATGCCGTGGTGATTATTTGTCTGAGCACATGAGTTAATGTCACGCCATGTTTCTTCTGCCTTATCTGTTTGATGGTGGAGTAGCCAACTTACATATTGCTTTTTAGCACGTTTTATCTGGGCTGTGGCATCACTCTTATGTGAGTTTATTATTTCTTTAATTGATTGCCTAAATTGCCGTTTTGCTTTACATCCCAATCAAAGGTCTTATGCTTTCCATGTGAAAGATATTATTGTACTAATAGTTATGCATTTGTGTTTTTACTCTGTGGGTGTGCTGGCCTGGAGGTGGTTGACTTGTACGCGGTCCCTTAAGGGAACTTGAGGAAGTATCATTTCTGCTCTTAGCTATGAGTTGCACTTGGCCTGTAGCCTCTATCAATCTGACAAAGGCTTGTGGCTTTGAGGTTAATTGAGATCGTATTAGACTGCTAAATGATTGTGGCCTGTGTACAAACAATTGGTTTCATATGTTGTCACTAGTGGTGGATGGCAACAGCATCTATGTGGTTCATTGTCAAATGGTGGGTTTCCTATATGCTTTAATGACATTTTGAAGACAAGTTAAGAAAAACCCTTTGTAGCCTCTGTTGATCACATTTTAGATTAGAAATGCGAAGCAGACCCTTACACGGTCTAACGCTACGTATGAGCCTACCAACAGTGTTTGCGTTCTTCAGCTATATTTGGCAGGCATGGATCCTTATGCGCAAACACAAGTACTACACTCTCTTCTCGTGGAGGGGAATCAGCACATAACATCTGACCCTTTGGTTGCATTTAGTCAAAACCATTCTTGGGGATGCTGCTTGTGATTCACACCCAACCTATATGGTTTAGTTGCATGCTAGTGAAGATAATTTGTAATAGGTCAATAAGAATGCAGGCAGCTAATCATTACCTTCCCTCTACTGTGTAGTCATTGTCAAGTGAGGACACATGCCTTTAGCTTCCTCCAATCCACTGTGATGCGGGCACTCTTTCCCTCTCCAATGGAAAAATCTTTAATGGGGTCCAACATGACCAACATGACCACAGGTATGTCAATGCTAAAGGTGTTTCATATGGTGGACTGTTGGCATTGGAAAGACTCATAATGGGCACCAGTTGAGAATTTTTGGTTAACATTACCCCTACTTGTCATTCCTATTGGTCACAGAAACCTGGATCTCAGATAAATGTGCAACTTTTTTGAATACCCAAATGCGACTGTGGCAAACAGCTCTATGGCCAACCTATGATTCCTTTGAACAGATGGTCTCAAAATGTATCCTGCATCTGAATTCAGCCATTACATTAGTAATGGTCTATAGAAATGAGGCTGTAGCACAGCCTTCATAGATGAATGTCTGTACTTGTCATTTATTTTTACTGCATCTAGCAGAGTGATTTTGATGTGTTACATCAACAAGTGGGTTAACAAATCAAACAAATATACTACAATCAGCATGAAACCTACTGGATTATATGTCCAATTTTAGGTTCATCCAAATCATTCAGGGGCACACTCATAAAAGGACTACACCTGGGATATTGTATTCATGCCGAACCCAACCTATCTTGGTCGAACTACAAACTGAATAACAGTCACCTTCAAGTTCCAAGAGAAAGGTCAGCAAGTGATGGGTGGATAACGTGAATTAAAAAGGTCCCCAATGAGGTATACACATTCAGCCAGCGTGCAATAACTACTCCTGAAAATACCACAGCCAAACCTAAAGCCATTGAATTAAATTCCATGACAACATTACTAAAAACCTTGACCTACAAGCCCCTCTTGCTACCAACAGACATAAACTGATAGGAAAATAGCTAACAGACCATTCATCAACAATCTTGCTTTTCTAAAAAGGAAGTGAGGAATATTGGCTAATTAGATTGAATATTGACTGCACTTGTCTCAAAATACAATTCTACTCTACTCAAATCCAGAAGTGCTAAAAATAAATCTGTGAAACTTTTAAAAATATATAACAAAACAGGAAAACGAGATTGCCATCAGCAATAGGCCATCTCAACAACTAGTCTAATGCTTTGGCATATCACTTCAGAGACCAAGTGCACTCTATTAAACTGAATGCTTCAGTTGTACCTAAACATTATTCCCCACCAACCAGGGAAATTGCCCAGACATTGTTATCTCAAAATGCATACTGATAATAGAAGAACTGGCTCAACTGGTAAACATTATATAAACCTCCTCTGACCAATGCTTCCACTGCTCAATCTGTCTGTGAAAAAGAACACCATTATTTTAACTCAAGCTTAACCAATCTCTGTAACACCTTACCTAGGTCAGGAATCACAACATACCCTTGACATCATTCACCATTATCCCCTCTTACAAAACTACCAAAGACACATCTAGCATGGCAAAGTGCCATGGCAAATCCTAATGAGAACTAGCACACAATTGCCAAATTAACCAAAAGAATCGCTAAGTCTCAGCTCCAGCTACTCAGTGAGGAAGAACACTTATTCCATAATCACAAGTCTGGGTTTAGAATTTACAGAGGAACAGAGTCGACATTTCTGTAATCAGACAATAAAATCCCACTCTTAGCTGACAGCAACCATTCTGCCATACTTAATCCATTAATTTATCACAGGCATTATATATAGTTGACCAGAAATGTCACTCATTGAATACAACATCAAATGGGCTTTAGGGAATAACCATATCCATAGAAGAATGACAGGGTAATTCATAGAATTCAGCGCACAAGTAGCGCACGCGGCTGGCGCACAGCGTGCGCGTGCGATAGTCTGCGCCAGCCGCGTGCGCCAAAACCGAATCCGGCGCACAGCGTATTCATGGATTTTAGGCTCCCAAACCAGCTGTGGCGCAGAGTATCGCAGCGACCCTGCAGCAGCGCCAGTAACGCCCCCAAGAACGCCCTCGCGCAAGGAAAAGCCATCAAAATCGCTAAATCATCGCAAAGGGCTGCGCTAACCCTGGACCAGTTTACAGGGCTGCCAAACAAGGAACGCAAAGCGGGTAACGTGCATATCAGGGGTACGCGTGAAGTTATACACGCGATTAGCCAGGGTACGTGTATTACAGGGGTATGCGGGAAGTTTAACATGCGATTAGCCAGGGTACGTGTATTACAGGGGTACGCGGGAAGTTCAACACGCGATTAGCCAGGGAACGTGTATTACAGGGGTACGCGTGAAGTAGAACACGCGATAGGCCAGGGAACGTGTATTACAGGGGTACGCGGGAATCATCACACGCGAACAGCCAGGGTGCGTGTATTACAGGGGTAGCGGGAAGTTCAACACGCGATTGGCCAGGGTACGTGTATTACAGGGGTACGCGTGAAGTAGAACACGCGATAGGCCAGGGAACGTGTATTACAGGGGTACGCGGGAATTATCACACGCGAACAGCCAGGGTGCGTGTATAACAGGGGTAGCGGGAAGTTCAACACGCGATTGGCCAGGGAACGTGTATTACAGGGGTACGCGTGAAGTAGAACACGCGATAGGCCAGGGAACGTGTATCACAGGGGTACGCGGGAATTATCACACGCGAACAGCCAGGGTGCGTGTATTACAGGGGTAGCGGGAAGTTCAACACGCGATTGGCCAGGGAACGTGTATTACAGGGGTACGCGTGAAGTAGAACACGCGATTGGCCAGGGTACGTGTATCACAGGGGTGCGTGGGAATTATCACACGCGAATAGGCTGAGTGGGCCCTCACAGGTGTACCCTGTACACCCTCCACGGCCCCTGCAGGCAGCCCACAAAACAGGGGACTACCCTGCACACCTGATCATGTCCCGCTGCACCCCCATCCACCAGGGGCACCCTCCACCAGGCCCCCACCCATGTCTCCCACCACCCCCACCCCCCAGCAGTGCAGGGGCACCTGCCATCAGGCCCCCACCCATGTCTCCCACCACCCCCACCCCCCATCCACCAGGGGCACCCTCCACCAGGCCCCCACCCATGTCTCCCACCACCCCCACCCCCCAGCAGTGCAGGGGCACCTGCCATCAGGCCCCCACCCATGTCTCCCACCACCCCCACCCCCCATCCACCAGGGGCACCCTCCACCAGGCCCCCACCCATGTCTCCCACCACCCCCACCCACCAGCACTGTGGGGCACGTGGCCAGCAGGCAGTCAGGCAGCAGCAGATGGCAGGTGGGAGCGTGCTCAGGGCTCTGGGGGACTGTAATTCGGCCTCCTGGCCAGGAGCGTGGTCTTTCGTGTTTGGACGCGTGGACAGCCTGATAGGGAGTGATTTAGCACGTGAAAACCCCACACTCAGCGAATCGCGCGAAAACCCGTCACCAGCATATGTGCGTCTATAGTTACCTGCACGTGCAGTGTCAAAGCGTGTGATTGGTGAAAATGGATCTACACGCAGGAGTGACAAAGCGTGTGATTGGTGAAAATTGATCTACACGCAGGAGTGACAAAGCGTGTGATTGGTGAAAAGTGAGCTACACGCAGGAGTGTCAAAGCGTGTGATTGGTGAAAAGTGAGCTACACGCAGGAGTGTCAAAGCGTGTGATTGGTGAAAAAGGATCCACACGCAGAAGTGACAAAGCGTGTGATTGGTGAACATGGGCCAAGCACGTACACGCCGTAAGTGACGCTGTACGTGTGGGCCTGTATATAAGGTAGTGTTGAACACCATTTCCTTGTACGTGCTTTTCGTGGAGAGCGAGTGGGTGAATTCTGTACTTCTTGTCGTTTCACACGCGATTTACTTCACAGCGTTTCCAGTTCGTACCCCCTGTTACCTCTGACAGCTTTTTCTCTTTTTCCTCTTGTACTGGTTTACCTGGGCCTGTTCCCTCAAACAGTGTCCCCTTCTACTGTTGTCCTGTCTCCTCAGACAGCGTACACATCTTCTTTTGGCGGGGGTGTTGCCAACCAAACGCGCTCATTTTTCACGCTCTTTTACCTGGCAGACGGTGAGTCACGCACGTATCTAACTTCTGTGCTTGCCCCGTGTGTAGCCTACCCCTTCAGAGGTCATTCTAGGCTGCGTGTGACACGCATACGTTCATTGTGTTACTGGATGCCACAGCGTAGTGCAGGGTTTTCCATCAGCACACGTGGCCTAGGAGGGGTATTGTGCACGTTCCTTAACTTTTCTGGGGTGCCTGTGCGTTGCGTGACCCGTCATCTTTCCCCAGGGGTGTCATATAGCCTTGCCACTGCACTAGGGTACGAATACCATCTGGTACCCAACCCCTTTGACACCCAATTGCCCAGGACAATTGTGCACACCGACTCCCATACGCACAATAACATCAGTGCCATGGTTGGGAGGCGTGCAAGCCGTAAGGGTGGCAAAGGTGGCCGAGCCACACGTGGTGGCCGTGGAGGATCCACTAGGGGACGTGGTTGTGACTTGCAGGGTGCCCCTGTCCCCCCCAGTATGGAGGACCAGTCAGGGACACCCATGCCCTCCCCCCCCCCCCCAGTTGAGGGTCATGTGGCTGATACCAACCCTGATCAGCCCTTGTTGGACCAGCCCATTGTGGCAGCAGACCTGTCCGAGGGTGATCCCATCGCTGACATCCAGGTCAGCAGGTCCACTGCACGTGCACCGGTGCACATTGGTGTCATCAGGGCACGCGCATCTATGCCAGATAGGTCATCTGCTGGCCCCCGTATCCAGGGTGTGGCTACATCCACCCCACCTCTCATACACCCTGCCAAGACTGTGTCGGTCCTAGTTCATGCACCTCAGATCAGGCCTGACCCCATCCCACTACCCCCAATGCCTGCACCTACTCCCATGCTGAGTGTGCAATCCCACACACCCAGTACTGAGTCCACCACGGCTCCTGCCCCTAGTGTCCACAGCGGCGTAGGACACTCTGGATCCCCACCCCCTTCCAAGCGCAAGAGGAAGAGTGCACGTCCGGCACAGGCTGATTCCCCAGGCACGGCTGCACAGTCCGGCCCATCAAGGAAGCCAAGCTTCACAGACGCCGAACTGAATGCACTTGTTCAGTATGTGTCAGATCATGATAGGGAAATGGTCATCGTTGCAGGGTCCAAGACCACACATGCCAGACGCCAGGCACACTGGCAGACCATTGCTGACAGAATAAGTGCCCTTGGAGTAGTGAGGCGCACAGCTAGTGATTGCCAGAAGCGCTGGAATGACCTTAAGCGCAGGGCAAAGGATAAGCTGGCCTCAAGTCATGCCGCAACCTTGGTGACTGGAGGTGGGTCCCCAGCACAGGAAATAGAACTCACACCACACGAGTCCGTAGCTGGATCCTACGTCACCGAGGGACAACTCCAAGGTGTGGGAGATCTCCCTGATTACGAGGCATCATCCGGTGAGTGCACATGCATGTGTGTATTATCCATGTGCATGGTGTGTGTGTGAAGCATCCATGTTGGGTGCCTGTCAAGGGGGTGTGTGGCAGAGTAGATAGTGGCACCCATGTGCCTCATCCAGTATGTTCAGTGCAACACCATCTGCCCACAGCACTATCCCAACTGGCAACAGTGCACATATGGCCCTACACCATGGAAGTTGCCCTTGAATTGTCATTTTGTCACTACATTGTTGCTCATACTCCCCTGTCTATTCATCTGATGTCTTACATACCATTCCTATACTTTCCCCCAGCCAATCAAGTTTCATCTTCACATGCCTGACATGCAATGATACCACATGCTAATGCGTCCTCTGTATATAAATGCCAACCAACATGCTGTCATACTGTGGATGTTGCCTTGACATCCACCTCCTACCTGTGTGCTTTGGTACCGTCTGGTTTCGAGCCCCATTCCCTCACACTCCATGCTGCTCTTCATGGTCTATCTTCCCTGACTTCTACAGTTCAGACCATCGTGCCCTACTCACGACACCTGCTTGCTAACAGTCAAATGAGGGCACCCTGCCCTCCAATGCGACCCACCCTATTGCTGACAAGTGCATCTGAGCCTACTCAAAGCCAACTCTCACTGACATCTGCTCATACATGCCTTTGCCTGTCCCATAGACCCTTCACATGGTCCCTGTCCTCTCTCCTTGCTCCTCTTCCACCATCAATGGTGGGACCCGTTGGGGTGTACTCCTGGCCTCCTTCCAATCCTCAGAGGCCACAATTGATGTGCATGGTAATGGGAGCATCTCAGTCCAAGGCCCTTAGGCCAACCTCATTCTCCTTGAGAAATGCTAGCCACATCTCATCAACTTCCTTACCTCTCCTGCTGTCCCCCCTCCTCTCTCCTCATCAATCCTGCACTGCCTCCCTGCACCCTCCCATGATCCTTCTCCGCCTCCCACTCCAACTCCTACACATGCTGCACCTCTGATCTCTAGCACTCCCCGTAAGTCCTCCAAGGCTGTCAACCTCCTCCACAATTACACTCCTTTCACTGCGGCTGCATCAGGCATTCCTCCGATATCTGTCACTTACATGAGGTTATGCACCTTGACATCCTTGGTCTCATGGAAACATGTCTGACGGCCAGCTCTGTCTGCATCCTTCACACACTCCTACCTGATGTTCAGGAGACCCTCTCCTTTGCCCGCCACTACTGTGCAGGGGGTGTGTGCCCTTGGCTTCCCTGAGGGTATTCCTGCCACTGTCACTCCTACTTAGACCTACTCCACTCTGGAATGGCTTGTGTAACGTCTCTCTCTACCACACCTTGACATTCACAAACTGTGCGTACTGTGTCTGGGAAAACTGGTCAAATGTACTACTTCCTTTCTGAGTGTCCTCACCTCTCCTCCTCACTCATGTCCCCAGACACAGAAATCCTCTTCCTTGTTGCTGTACGCATCCACCTGCATGCTTGTTGACCCCCCCACGTGACCTTTCTGTGACCTCAGCAACTCCCTCTCACCCTCTAGACTCCCGTCTGTCCCTACTCATTCTGCAGGGCACACTCTTGATGCTCTGATCTCATCTGACTTTCCCCTCTCCGTCCATCTCTGCACTCCTCTCTCCTGGAGTGATCACATTCTCCTCTCCTCCCAGCTCACCCTCACCACACCAGAGGCAAAGCCACCCTCACCACTGTCACACACCTTCTTGGTATTCCAACCCATGAAGTGTGTGTCAGTCGAGGCTCATGCTGCCAAAATCTCCCCCCCATCCAGCTCCCCCTTAGGCTCACTCCCATCCTGACAGGGCCCACTACATGCTCCACTCTATGTCAGGTACACTGGATGTCTTTGCCACGGTCATGACCACCTGTCTGAAGCCCCATGCCAATGCAGAGTCCTGGCATGACTCGGATCATGTGAACCCAGACCACAGGTGCCGGGTGGCAGAGAGGGAATGTCCTGCATCATGCTCATCCTCTGGCAAACTGGCCTGCCACATGCTCCAAAGGCAATAGCGCCTCACCCTTTTCACCAAGATGAGATCCCCAATCCAAGGGCACATATCTGCGGCATGTGACAACTCTGCAGGACAGATAGAAATCTGCAAGGACCTTGCCGAGCCAGATGCAGTGTGTACCTCCCCTGTCCCCTCCGAGCCCACAGCACTGCATGATTGTCTCTGTACCCCTATAGGCCACCCCCCCAGCACTTGTCTGCGCCTAACACCATCTGCCCTTGACGTTAAGTCCTACTTACCTTGTACAGCACTTCCAGCCGCCACTTCCCCTTGCACATCATTGTGCCACCCACCCCTGCACTTGCGTGACATGAATGACACCAGCACCAGTAGGATTGTTGACTGGCATCCCCTACTGCCCCACCACCCCTCAGTGCTCCGCTGTACCTTCATACATTTCTGGACCGGTGCTTCACGAATGCTATATGATTCCTTTACAGGTGATGGGGAGGTGGAATCTCATTGTTTACTGCATTTTGTTGATGTAGACAAGGCACTGTGCATCGTGGCCAATTTGGACTAGCAGATCCATGTACAACATGTCAACTTATTGATGTGATGATGCAATGTCAGGACCAGAGTGGTAGAAATCCAAAAAAGTTGCCCTCCTCTCCCTCTTCACTTGGTGGCTATGTCACATGCCATGTGTGTGATGGCATGTGCCTTTGACATGGCAATCACCGGCCAATGTGTGATGGCAGTGCTAGGCAGCATGGTGAGCAGGCGTTGCTCTCCAATCTGTACATTGTATGCCCTGAGCCTCCCCTACAGACCCAGTGATGGTGAATGCATAGGAGGTCTCCCAGTCATGTGGGACATGTGTCGTAGAACTACTGCCTCTGTTGTTCATCAGCCCTTGTTGCATGCCATGGTGCTAATGCCTGTTTCCATTTTTCTCTTTCATGTCTTTGCAGGGGACGAAGCACTTGTTGATGCTGGGGATGTGGTGGTTGAGCCGTCCCAGGAGGGCAACCCGGGCCGACCTTCCACAAGTGAGGGACGTGGTGTGTTTGTGGGTGAAAACCCACAAGTGCTGCAGGTCGTGCTGTCGAGGGGTGTCTCTGGGGGTTCCTCCCCCGAGCAGTATTCAGGTGTAGACTCGGAGGATGACACCTATGTGCAGTCGCAGGTGAGTGTTCTTGGGAGAGAATCTCCTCTGTCCGACCCACCTGCAGCCGGGCCATTGCCCTCAATGGGGATGTCAGTGTCGGCAGCTCAGCCTCCGGTGGTTACGGATGCAGGGCCACACCACACAATCTCTGATCCTGTTCCCAGGGCTGCAGATCAGAGAGGGAATGCAGTCCTGCAGCCTGAGGCCTGGCCGGCACAGCAAGGCGCAGTCCGCCTTGCCCCAGGCAGGTGTGGTGCCCGTCAACGTGGTGGCCGTATGCCACCTGGCAATACCGCTTGGGAGCAATCCATCTACGGTATGGCCAACCAACAGGCAGCATCATCCGAGATGATTGCACAGGCCATGGATAGGGTGGCCACTTCCATTGTCCCCCCAGAAAGGCTGATGGAGCGACTGGAGCAGGCTACAGAGTCCATCAGCCAGGCACACAGGGAGGATATGTTGGCGTCCAACAAGGACAGGCGGGCGGCACTGGCGACTCTGCGGGAATCACTTTCCATGGAGTCCCAGCGCCACAGGGAAGGCCTGAGGGAAGAATTCCGTCACCTCAGGTCGACCCTGTTAGAGCTTGAGGCTTCATCCCATAGAAGGACAGAGGAGCAGCTGGAGCGTCTGACACGGACGCTCTCGGCCGAGATGCAGGCAACTCGTGCGGAGGTCAGGTCATCCCGGGAGTTACTGCATGGGGACCTCCGCATGATTATAACCCAGAACCAGAACTACCAGACCCGCCTGCTTGCAGCCATGGAGGAGCAAACTCGTGCTTTGCGTGGGCTGCCTCCCATTGTCACACCATCTTCTGAGGCAGCTCCCCCACCTCCTGAGTCAGCTGCAGGGTCTGGCCAGAGCGATAGCGACTCATCTCCCACAACAGAGTAGCCGTGTGGGCCACAAGCCTATGGGGTGTTTTAGTTTCCCATGATCCACACAGGTGGATTGTGGCGTGCATCCTGTCCTCGGACCTCATAGGTGGCCCCCCCCCCAGCCGGCCCTTTCATGGCCATTTTTTCTCAATTTTCTTTTTTCTTTTCCAAGAGTGTTGCCTTGTGTGGGTACCTGGGCATACACTGTATTGTGGCTGGGCACATGCAGGCTTGTCCTGAGTTTGGTTTAGATGCTTGGGTAGCAGACATCCACACCCCTCCTGCTTCCGTTTCCATGGGCTTGCAAAGGGTGTGCCCAAGTGACAGCAAATTACACGGTGACATTGGACTCCCATGAGCTGTTGGCCAGTCCATAGTCAATACTGTGTAGACATTCATAGTGTACATTGTTGTTGCACCTAACTATGCATGATGGTTTGATATGTGCCTCTACTTACATATGTTGCTCATGTTTTGCAGGTATTTCACACAGTTCTTCACACGGGCATACTCTCTGGAGTCAGACTACATGTCGGTAGATGTGCACTGACACTTTTGCGTGGCGCCATCACTGTACATCTGGACGGTGAGGACATACCAGCAGAATCAGGTAATGAGACTACCATTGATTACATGCATTGTGTCTTGTTTGGGTGGGCTTCAGGGTGGGTTGGTGTGTAATTTGATTGAAATTACTCTTACACAGGTGTGTAGTAGTGGCTCCAGCGCGGTTAGCTGTTCAAGTGCGGCTATGTTCCATTTGGGGCACTGCTATTTGTGACACCGGTGTCATGTTGTGATGGCCAGTTTGTTTGCTCTCACATACCATGACATGGTGTCCTCAGTGGCGGGACTGTGAAGGGAATGGGTGACATGGCAATGTTGTCATGTAGTGAATCGCCTGTGGCAATGCATATTTGATTGATGGAGTTGTGTCTTCTCGTTGTGATGCATTGCTGGTGTATGTGTAGGTAGGGGTGCACACATAGTGACACTTCCATGTTAACAATCTCAGGCTGATGTGTATCTGACAGTTTATTGTCGAGTAATTTCGTGACATTGTCAGGTAGTGTCATCATTGATTGTCAGATGGTATGTGCCAGAGCAGTGTGCACTAGCCAGCACTGTGATTCCTAGGTGAAGAAGTTGGCCACCAGTTGCGTACGGGCTGCCACCCCCCGTGCCCTTTCCCCTCCCATGCGCAGCGGGCGTGCATGTGGTTGTGGATGTGGGGGCACCACCATGTCCACGGGCAGGCCCCGGCGTGTTGCAACGTTGTGCAGGACACATGCTGCCACTATGATCCTGCACACTATTCGGGGAGCATATAACAGCTGCCCGCCAGAACGGTCAAGGGAGCGAAAGCGTGACTTCAGCACTCCGAATGTGCGCTCCACTATGCCCCGTGTTGCAATGTGGGCTGTGTTGTACCTTACCTCGGGTGGCGTGGTGGGGTTCCGGATTGGGGTCATCATGTGGGGGCTGATAGGGTAGGCACTGTCCCCTGCGGAGGTGGTGATGGGTATCATTAGTGGTGTTGTGTCATGACCCAGTATCTGACATGCATGCATGTGCAGTGGCATTCATGCTCACCAAGCAGCCATGTATCTCCATGCTGGCCAGCCTCCAGGTCCCGGCATAGTGTAGACATTCTGTAGATGAAGCTGTCGTGGGTGGACCCGGGATAGTTGGCATATACTGATGTGATTATTCCCTTGGCATTGCATACAACTTGCACGTTGATGGAATGCCAGTGCTTGCGGTTTCTATAGATGTGCTCTGTTGCCCTGGGTGGACGTAGAGCCACATGTGTGCAGTCAATTGCACCAAGCACTTTGGGGAATTGAGCCACACCATAGAATTCCTGGATGCACGTCCGCCTTTCTGCATGAGTCCTGGGGAGATATATGTGCCTGCGGACTGATGGCCGTGCAGTGATGATGTTCAAGACCTGGTGTAGGCAGCGTGACTGCGTGGCCTGTGACACACCACCCACTATGGCACTTGTCCGCTGAAAGGATCCAGTGGCCAAGAAGTGCAGTACATTCAGGACCTTCTGCAGGGGGCTGAGTGCTTGGGAGCACAGGGTGGGTGATGTGAGGTCATCCTCCCACTCACTGACCAGGTCCAGTATGATGTGTGCTGGAAACCTGTACCTCCCATACACCTGGTCATCAGGCATCCCGAATAGGCTGGTTCTGGGTGTGAATATTCTGGCCCTGACTCTCCTCCTCCTCCTCCTTTGGTAGCCCACTGCCACTGCTGCTAGGAACGGTATGTTCATCCTGGCATCTGGCTTGTTTATTGATAAGTGCGCAAATTAATGCCTTGTGCGTGTTCTAGGCGAGCGTGTGACCCTCGCACCCCTGGAATCTAGTTCCCACTCCAATAGCGTGTGGAAATTCCCACGCAGCAGGCATACAGGTGCGCTGACGTACTTGCGTGTGTAAGTGCCCGCGCACCCCTGTAATACACGTACATAGGCCAATCGCGTGTACGCGCACTTTTGGCCAATTACACGCGATGTAATACACGTACATTGGCCAATCGCGTGTACGCGCACTTTTGGCCAATTACACGCGATGTAATACACGTACATTGGCCAATCGCGTGTACGCGCACTTTTGGCCAATTACACGCGATGACACTCTGACGTGCAGTATTTCCACGTGTGCTCCGTCATCACGTGCTGAGTGGGGAACGCCCGTGCGGATCACGTCAGACGCGCTTACGCGGTGAGGGACTCTGGTCCAATAGAATCGCGTATGCGTGCTGATGCACTTACGCGCTAAGGCCCTTTCCTCGGATTTCACGCTGACGTGCAGGAATTTCACGTGCCAAATCACTCCGTATCAAGCTGGCCACCCGAAAACACACGGAACACCACGCTCCTGCCCAGAAGGCCGAGTTACTGCCCCCCCAGTGCCCTGAGCAGCCTCCCACGTGCTATCTGCTGCTGCCTGCCTGCCTGCCTGCCTGCTGCCACCGTGCCCTGCCATTTGGTGCCTGCACATCAGCCATCTGCAGGGGTCCAGTTGCTGTGTCCACCCCTGCTGGAACTGAAGACTCCCAACTGGGATTACATTGCTCCACAGCCCAGCCCCAGGACCCAGTTGCCCACCCACACCTGCCTCTGGGGTTGCCATGTCGGGCACTTCGACATCTGGCACCAGTGGCAACCCCAGGCCAGAGGGGCAGAGGGGCACCAGCTTCACTGCCACCGAAGTTGGTGTCCTGGTGGAGCATGTCCTGGGGCAGTATGATGCCCTCTTTGGATCGTCCCGCGCCAGCAAGGAAGGACGGGAGAGGATCTGGGCCGACTGTGTGGTTGCCATCAACGCGGAGGGGGTGGCAACCCGCAACGTCCAGAAGATCAAGAAGCGCTGGGAGGACTTGAGGTCCAGGACCCTTGTGAAGGCCCGGCGCCTCGTGGAGGGGGGCCGGGGCCGCATGAGTTCCATCCAGAAGAGGGTCCTGGAACGCGTACGCCCAGCGCTCCACGCCCAGGTCCTTGAGAGGGAGGCCCGTCTGGAGTTGAGCGGTAAGTGTGCAAGCATTACTGTGTGAGACAGGGCATGTTGCGGTGTGCTGGTTCTATGATACTTGCCTGTATGTGTGCCATGGGCCATGTATGCATGTATGTGTGCAGGGACATCATGGTAATGCATGTGCGACCAGTGATGTGTGACCCACATGGTTGTTGCATGTGTTGAAATGTGGCATGGGGAGCCCTATGCAGATTTAGGACATGAGAGCATGCCAGTCTCTGTACCTGGACATGGATGGGGGTGAAGGATGGGTGCTGATGCCAGGTACATATATGGTAGCCATGTCTGTGTGCCTGACCTGCGTGTCTGTGACTTGTGCATGCCATGGATGCATGACACATGTGTGTGACAATGCACAGATTCTGTGACGCACCCAACTAACCCTTGTTTCGCCTGTGTTCATTGTGTTTGGGGCCAGATGGATGTGACTGAGGTGAAGTGTGTGCATGTGATATGCATGAGCCATGATGCATGTGAGTCACATATCATTGAATGTTTCAAGAGTCAATTGGACATGCATGGAAATGTGCATGGCATGCACCATGCCTGTTACTGTGTGTGTTTTGCCTGGACTGACCCATGTGTTGTGGAGGGACATGATGGAAGTGTACTTTGACAGGGGTGCTCATCTGCTATTGCTTCCTGTCTAGGGGACCATTTTACAGTAGCCTGATGCTTGTGTCCTTTGTCTCCCTCTACGCAGTGGCTAGTGAAGAAGAGGGCGGAGACGGCGCTGTGGAGCAAGGCGGCGGGGATGCCCCCACGGCTGCAGCGGAAGGGGTGGGTGAGCCCCCACAGGGGCCTGCTACGGCGGGAGACGGTGAGGAGCCATCCAGGTTGGTGGTTTGCACAGAGGAGGAGGAGGCCGACACTGGTGCACACATGGGGCCTGGTGGGAGCATCCCTGCTGGTGCAAGTGGTGCAGTCCAGGGCCAGGGGCAGGAGGCAGCACAGGTCACCGTGGAGGTGCCTGTGCATGTCGCTGTCCCTGACCCTGTGAGTGCACCACCATGCACCAGCAGGGATGCCCCGTCCCAGGCCCGTCCGCAGGTAGTGGGGATGTCCATGTCAACTGACTCCCCTCCACCTGCGGCCGTGGGAACCCCTGGCCGCGTGGAGCAGGTCCTGATTGGGGTCGCGATGCGCACGGCTGTGATTCGTGATGACGTGCGTGCTTCCCGGGAGGAGCACGCACGTCATCACGAAGTGCACCGTGCCGACGTGGCCCAATTGGGATCGGCCATGTTCGGGGGGTTCCTGCATGTGTTGGCCAATCTGACGGCCCTCTCCTCCTCTGTGCAGGCTATCCAACGGTCGTTCTCCTTGCCGTCTTCCGGCCCAGATGCCACCATGGCCCCCTGTGGACCTGCCCCGACCAATGCAGCCAGCTCGGTGGGGATCCCATCCCTGCCACAGTTGGGAGTCGGAGGTCCAGCAGGGGTGGACGACACAGCAAGTGGACCCCAGCAGATGGAAGATGTGCCGGCATCATCGGGCAGGGCACGTGCACGACGGCGTCGGTGGTTACCATCAGCCTGGATGCCGTCGTGCTGGCAGAGGCAGTGGCGTCGGAGGCAGCAGCGGGCTCGACGTGGGAGGCATCATGGCTCAGGGCCATCAAGATCAGAGGGGCAGGCATCGGCCGGAGGGCAGGGCAACCCTGGCATGGCGGTGTGTTCCGTGTGGGAGGAGTTTGGCCAGCGGATAGGTGCGGAGCGGCAGCGGGCGGAAGAGGAGCGGCTCGCCATGGCCAGGGCGGAGATCTCCATGCATCGGGCATTGAGG
The DNA here is from genome assembly GCF_040938575.1 of Ambystoma mexicanum. Classification (NCBI taxonomy): domain Eukaryota; kingdom Metazoa; phylum Chordata; class Amphibia; order Caudata; family Ambystomatidae; genus Ambystoma; species Ambystoma mexicanum. The sequence continues at coordinate 571,607,257 of NC_090928.1, forward strand.
CGGGCTGAGTGCCTCGAGGAGGCTCGCAGGGATTTTGGTGAGCACATGGGGTTGTCCCTGCGAGACCTCGGGGCCAGGACAGAGTCCCGCCTCCAGGACATTGACATGGAGTTCGAGGATGCCCTGGCCAGCATCACCAAGTGAGCCGCAGGACTAGCCCGCTGCCTTTGTATATAGTTTTTTAGTTAGTTAGTGCTAGGTTTCCTTTATTTATTTTTATTATTTTGGACCGCTCGGACAATGGCCAATGGTACATATTTATTTTATTAGTTAGTATTAGGTTTCATTTGTGCTGTTGGGCTCATGGACCCTGGAACATTCCTGTATATATTGATATATTTTGGGAGATACATTTTTTAAATTTTTTATTGTTTACACCATGACGTAATGGTTTTTCTTTGATTTCCTACTACATGGTTTTGCTTTGGACAAATTATATTTATTTTTTAATCCTTTGTTTTTTGGTTTATCATTTTTGTTCTCGGACATGGACCTTTTATTTACTTTGCCACATAGTTGTAAGTTTTATTGGTTTACTTGATTTGTGTTTTTAATACATTTTTATATTATCTTACACTTGTGTTATTTTCTCTTTGGTTTCTTACATGTCATGATATGGGTTTTGACATTCACTTGCACCCATTGTGTATGTGTGTGTGACAGACATGTGTTCTTTTGCATACTTGCCTTTGGGGTTGTGTCATGTGATTGCATTCACTATGTGGGTGCATGCAATCCTTGCCTGGGTGTTTGTGCTGGGTATGCTGGCCATTACTGCCATGATTGTGTATCGTCAGGACCTGGGGCCAGGGGGAAATGGGTGGGGGCCTGCTGCCAGGTTCCCCACAGTGCTGGGGGTGGTGGGAGACATGGGTGGGGGCCTGGTGGAGGGTGTCCCTGGTGGATGGGGGGTGGGGGTGGTGGGAGACATGGGTTGGACATGGGTGGGGGCCTGCTGGCAGGTTCCCCACAGTGCTGGGGGTGGTGGGAGACATGGGTGGGGGCCTGGTGGAGGGTGTCCCTGGTGGATGGGGGGTGGGGGTGGTGGGAGACATGGGTTGGACATGGGTGGGGGCCTGCTGGCAGGTTCCCCACAGTGCTGGGGGTGGTGGGAGACATGGGTGGGGGCCTGGTGGAGGGTGTCCCTGGTGGGTGGGGGGTGGGGGTGGTGGGAGACATGGGTTGGACATGGGTGGGGGCCTGCTGGCAGGTTCCCCACAGTGCTGGGGGTGGTGGGAGACATGGGTGGGGGCCTGGTGGAGGGTGTCCCTGGTGGATGGGGGGTGGGGGTGGTGGGAGACATGGGTTGGACATGGGTGGGGGCCTGCTGGCAGGTTCCCCACAGTGCTGGGGGTGGTGGGAGACATGGGTGGGGGCCTGGTGGAGGGTGTCCCTGGTGGATGGGGGGTGGGGGTGGTGGGAGACATGGGTTGGACATGGGTGGGGGCCTGCTGGCAGGTTCCCCACAGTGCTGGGGGTGGTGGGAGACATGGGTGGGGGCCTGGTGGAGGGTGTCCCTGGTGGATGGGGGGTGGGGGTGGTGGGAGACATGGGTGGGGGCCTGGTGGAGGGTGTCCCTGGTGGATGGGGGGTGGGGGTGGTGGGAGACATGAGCAGGTGTGCAGGGTAGTTCCCTGTGGTGTGTGCTGCCTGCAGGGGCCGTGGAGGGTGTACAGGTAATGCCTGGGAGCACACAGCCATATCGCGTGTGGGACTTCCCGCGCACCCCTGAAATCCACGTACCCGGCCATATCGCGTGTGGGACTTCCCGCGCACCCCTTAAATCCACGTACCCTGCCATATCGCGTGTGGTACTTCCCGCGCACCCCTGAAATCCACGTACCCGGCCATATCGCGTGTGGAACTTCCCGCGCACCCCTGAAATCCACGTACACGGCCATATCGCGTGTGGAACTTCCCGCGCACCCCTGAAATCCACGTACACGGCCATATCGCGTGTGGAACTTCCCGCGCACCCCTGAAATCCACGTACACGGCCATATCGCGTGTGGAACTTCCCGCGCACCCCTGCAATCCACGTACCCGGCCATATCGCGTGTGGGACTTCCCGCGCACCCCTGCAATCCACGTACACGGCCATATCGCGTGTGGTACTTCCCGCGCACCCCTGAAATCCACGTACCCTGCCATATCGCGTGTGGTACTTCCCGCGCACCCCTGAAATCCACGTACCCTGCCATATCGCGTGTGGTACTTCCCGCGCACCCCTGAAATCCACGTACCCTGCCATATCGCGTGTGGAACTTCCCGCGCACCCCTGCAATCCACGTACCCGGCCATATCGCGTGTGGAACTTCCCGCGCACCCCTGCAATCCACGTACCCGGCCATATCGCGTGTGGAACTTCCCGCGCACCCCTGAAATCCACGTACCCGGCCATATCGCGTGTGGAACTTCCCGCGCACCCCTGAAATCCACGTACACGGCCATATCGCGTGTGGAACTTCCCGCGCACCCCTGAAATCCACGTACCCGGCCATATCGCGTGTGGAACTTCCCGCGCACCCCTGCAATCCACGTACCAGGCCATATCGCGTGTGGAACTTCCCGCGCACCCCTGCAATCCACGTACACGGCCATATCGCGTGTGGGACTTCCGGCGCACCCCTGTAATCCACGTACACGGCCATATCGCGTGTGGAACTTCCCGCGCACCCCTGCAATCCACGTACCCGGCCATATCGCGTGTGGAACTTCCCGCGCACCCCTGCAATCCACGTACCCGGCCATATCGCGTGTGGGACTTCCCGCGCACCCCTGTAATCCACGTACACGGCCATATCGCGTGTGGAACTTCCCGCGCACCCCTGAAATCCACGTACCCGGCCATATCGCGTGTGGGACTTCCCGCGCACCCCTGTAATCCACGTACACGGCCATATCGCGTGTGGAACTTCCCGCGCACCCCTGAAATCCACGTACCCGGCCATATCGCGTGTGGAACTTCCCGCGCACCCCTGTAATCCACGTACCCGGCCATATCGCGTGTGCAACTTCCCGCGCACCCCGGTATGCACGCACACGTTTATTTTTTCTCTCAGCGCGTGTCTGTGTTTGTGGGTACCCCTTTGTACGTCATTTGTCCTGGAGGGCCACAGTATTGGACATTGATCATGTCTGTATATAGGTGCTATTTGTTGGCGCACCTTTTAGCGCACATTTCTTGCAGGCGCAGAGACGCTACCGCCTGCTTTCTTGTGGCGGTCGTGTTTGTGCCTGTTTGTGCCTGTGCGCTGCTTTGAGCGTGCGCTTTTTTGCCCTATTCTATTCCATGAATACGTGTTGTATGCGAGCGTGTGGGCGTTCCGCGCACTTGCCTCCTATACTTTCCCGTGCCGCCCACATTCTTCCCCATTCCGAGTGTTGTGCCCCATTTTATTCCCCATTCCGAGTGTCCCGCCCTGTGTTCCGCCTACTTTAGAGCTGTGCGCTGTGCTCGGAGTGATAGCGCAGTGGCCGTGGCGCACGACGTTGGTTGACCTGTGCGCCGGCCTGCGCCGCGCACTTTTTCCGCGCACGTCCTCTGCTTTTCTTGCGCACGGACTTCCATGAATCGACGGCTGGTTTCCCTGCGCTTTTCGCTAATTTTCGGCGCAGCGCACGTATTGGCCCCTCTGCGCCGGGATTTTCGGCGCACATTTATTCCATGAATCGGCCTGCAAGTATTTTATTGGGAAGTACATTCCAGTACATTCCATTAAAAACATTAAAAAAACAACATTCAAATCCCCCAAAGTTCACCAGTACACAAACAATAATAACATACAACCTAAAGATACAATACAGATATTACAGTATCCTGTAACATTGATCTGCTATTTCTATAAATGTCTATCTAGCTCCTCTTTAATAAAAAATTAGCTGTATCAATTACTATGCATACAAATGGCCATTGCATCACCACAAGTCCTTAATTGGTTCTCGATGAAATAAGGCCTTAGCCACTGTTTCCTTAAATTGATCATGAATTTGCAATCCATTAAAAAATTCAGAAGTTCTTCATCACAACCCAAAACCACATGGGCAGGCATTTACATGGCCAGCTCATTTTCTGTAGAAATGAACAGTACGAGATAAATCTGGCTATTACACCTGTCATTTTCTCTGGCTATCAAATGCAGTATCACATTTGTCTTGGCAGCATCATTGAGATTGCAATACTCCCTTTAGATGATTCCGAAAAAAAGATCAATCTTGATCAAGATACCATTAGAAAATACATGAATGGACAATTGTCTGAAATCTATGATCGCTGATTTGCATGCAGTTATCATGCTGTGGGACACTTTGCATCCGAATATTCTAGTACACAAAGGTAAGGTCTTAAATAAACAAGATATTACTCTGAGGCATATATTAACAATTCCAATCATGCGAATTATTCTTATTGGAAGAAAACATACTAGTAGTAATATTTTGTATTTGCTTTAAATCCATATCAGTAGGTTAATAATTCAATAGTGACCATTAATTTGAAGCTAACCGAGCAAAATACTTCCTTGAAACTTGATTTGAAATAAGTTGAAATTGAGATTAATGTAAGCTCATTTTATATGTAAAACATTTTGAGGAAAAACAATCCAACATAAATATACAATATTTTCCTACAGTACATTCATTTAAGAACAGACCAAGAAACATGTTTCCTGAAATCCACTTGTGAAAAATCATTTTATTTTTATTTTTTTATTTTTTTATTTTATTTTGGTTGGCTGAAAAGAAAATTCAACCTTTCGAAAGTCATGACATACAAAATCAGATTCTCAATCAATTTCATCATACATTGTATCATTCACATGGATTCTTACAAGAATGTATTATCTATTAAACAATTATTGAGATAAAAACAAAAACTTGAGGATTAAAATAAAATATAATAAAATATAATAAAATAAACATCATCTGTGCAAAAGGCTGCTCACAGTTTACATTGTTGTCGTGTGTTTTTCAAATAATTGGAGGCGAAAAAAGCATGTCAAGAAATTGTACCAGGGCAACTTTAACTGACAATCTATTAGTGGAAAAAAGAGCATGCCATATATCATTTGATGTACAAGTGCAAGACAAAACCAGAAGGTTACTGAAAAACAAATTCCGCTTTGTCTTCAGGGCGACACAGGCTACCACCAAGTGTTGCATTGCTTCTGTGAGCCCAACTTCTTTACAAAAGCGACAGGAGATAATTTCCTTTGAAATTATACCTCTCCTAATATGTATTTCGTTTGTAGGCCATAAATTGATTCTCAATCTCATGTACTGGTTTCGAATGTTTGGAGACTGACAGCGCACTAAATAATCTGCCAGTTTCTTATAGCTAAAAATGAGTAAAAATGATTTTTCTCTCGTACACACCCAATCGTATCTGTGAAGTTTCATCTTGAATTTATCTGGTTTAACTAATAATTCATCAATTGACAAATCAGGGGAAGCAATAATATCAAACACCATGTTACGCCAAATAGTTGGAAACTTGTCCTTGGAAGCCAGCATATAGCAGGCTACAGTAGATAATGTAGTGCAGCAATCAACACCCACCATGCATTTCCTAAAAAAGTCACACAATTTCCAAGCCACGTGCATAGCTAGGGATATAAACCCAATTTCGTACCTGATTAAGGCCATCGGGACACAGTTAGGTAATCTCAAGATAGCCCTCCAGAAGCGAGCCTCAATTCTTTCCCATTTTGTTGGTTTCCATGGCAACATTGCCTCTACACCATAAAGAATGGTAGCAACCACTTCCTGTTGATAGAACATTATAATATGGGAGTAGGAGAATTTTCCAGATTTATGGGCAAGAATCTTGGCTTGTGAGATTAGGCTTTGTAATTTCAATTCAACTGATATAAGAAAAGTTGGGCTAGCAGTGTGACCACTAAACATCACTCCCAGATATTTGTATTGTTCCACAACCATTAAGTTGGACTGATATAGCTTCCATGAAAATGTAGTTGACTTCCCTGTATTTTCTCCACAAATTACGATCTGCGTTTTTTCAATGTTAATCAGCAGATTGTTTTCATTAGTATATTCTTTCCAATTTAATTAATAGGTTTTTTAGTCCTTATGGTGTCTGTGATAGCAAAACCAGGCCATCTCCGTAAAGTTACCAAGCCAACTTTTGTGAGCCAAGCTTGGGAGCATCTGCTAGGGCCTCATCTAAACGCCACCCAATATCTATCAAGAATAAGTGGAACAAAGTGGACGCCAAGATGCATCCTTGCCGTAAACCTCAATGTGTTTGAAAGGTAGTGGCCAACAAGCCCTGCAGAGTAAGACGCACCTGCATGGAGGTATTGGTATAGTAGTTTTATTAGGGTTATGAGTGAAGAAGGGCATTTGTAGTCACTTAGTTTGGTAAACAATTTTTGTCGATCAACTGAGTCAAAGGCGACACGAAACCCTACAAATGCCATATAAATTGGCTGTTTTCGCTCTGCCCCTTTTGCTCTGACCATATTTAGGGCTATGATGTTAGGAATGGTACCAAGACCTGCCACAAAAACTGCCTGAAAGGGATCTCTATTTTTGGATTCTACTGTCCATTGGTTAAGTTATTTCAACACAATGCGACTATACATTTTCCCCGGTGTATCAAGCAGAGCTATTGGTCTGTAGCTTTGGGGTTTGGAACGGTCTCCTTTTTTATAAACAGGAATTACAATAGAGTGCTTTCAAGAGGGGGGTAGCTGTTGTGTGAGGTTTATGTGGGTGAATATCTTAAACAAAATGTCAGCCCAAAGTTGTGGATTCTGTTTCAATGTGAAATTAGAAAGTCCATCAGGTCCCGGTGCTCTCGATTTGCTCACCTTATTTATGTAGTTGAGGATATCATCTTTGTCAAAATCTAGTTTGAAGTGTTGGAGCTCCTCAACTTCTGATGAGCAGTCCAGTCTACTTGGTTTGGCATAAAGTTGTTTAAAATGTGTCACCCACTCTAGTTCAGATACTCCATTTACCTGGGCACTGAGTTGGGAAACTGAACCAGTCTGATTTAAGGTCTCCGGCATACGAGCCGTATTTTTAACTTGTATCAGTTCCATTCTCTCCCCATCTTGTTGATATAAAAGAGCCTTATGTGCTCGCATCCAATTTTTATGATTAGTTTTGATCTTAACTAGAGCACGTTCCCTTATGTCAGGAGGTGGCAACATTTTCTCTTAACTGCACAAATGCATGCTTTTCTTCTCTGAATCTCAGGATTGAAACTGTGAAGTATTTTTTTTTTGTGCGAAATAGAGGATGTGTGATTATGGAACAGTAACATAAGATAAGAATAGTTAATGGCTCCTTCATTAAGATTGTGTTTGGGTTTGCTAACAACTGTGTCTAGTGCAGAGTTGAAGTGTCCCAGAGTGGTTTCTGACCATCTTATGCGATTTGAGGCATTGTTTACTTGAATCTCGCCTTTTCCTTGCAAGTGTTGGAGGGTCAAATTGCCATTGCTTGCACGCCATATCAGCCTAAGCATGTTGTGGTCACTTTGTGTGGTAGGTAATACTTGAAGCTCAATTGAAGCCCTCTTTTCAACGTGTGCTTGGGTGGAATGTCATTTAGACACACTCTATTGACCATGTATAAACCACATGATGTTGTAAAATGTGACCATTGCAACATTCGAGTCTGATTCTGGGTAGTGACAGGATCCAAACAATGTAGATTCAAATCACCAGCAACTATAGTGTGTGAAATATCAGATGACAGTGCTATTTGTTCGAAAACATCATTTAGATTGTTAAAGAATAGTTCTGTAGAAATTGCTCTAGGGTTCCAGTAAAAATTAATGATTGGCTAACTAGTTGGATGAGCTACAAAATTTGTTACTTGGATATGCGCATCTCGAGAGGAATGAAGAGGAAGAGAGGATTACATTTGAGTTGATCTTAACACCTGTCAGGAGGCCCGAAGTTGGCCGTCCATTTAGACCCCTCGATGCTGGTATTAACAATACATCATGATTCTCCCAAATAGGGACGTTAGTCAGCCAAGTTTCTTGAAGAACCACTATATCACAACTCTCAATGCCATTATTGGATTTGTTTAGCAGATGCACAAAATCACAAGTGTTCCAGCAAGCCAATTAGAGTACCTTTTGGCTTACGGTTATGTCTAGTTAACTTATTCTTGGCATAGTTACAACAACATGTATTTAGTTCTTGCGGCCTTTGTTTTATATGAGATTTAGGGTTCAAACTTAGGCAAGCTGGAGCTGTTGGAGAATTGGTGTATGACCCTGTATTGTGTGTCATTCACTTCTCCAAGCAGAGAGTTGAGGGTAGATCTCTTTCCTCGGCTGGGGCATCCATCTGGAACAGCCTCCCTGCCACTCTGAAACTTGAGGAGAACCATCTCTGGTTCTGGAAGCACTTCAAGACCTTCCTCTTTGCTTCTGCCTTCGCTCTTCCTCTGCCCTGCTGATCTGTGCTTCAGCACCGTGCACCTGATACCCTCTGAATTCGGACCCAGGTCACTGCCCACCCAGCCACACACCACACTGCCTGCTGGCAACCCTTGCACTTGGGTATGTATCTGTAACCCTACAGTCCCCTTACATGCACTTGTTAGACACCCCTTGACTGTGCTTTAAACCTTGCACTTGCCACCCCGGTGGCTGCATTACCAGTTGGTTTGTTTGTAACCCTTGCTCAGCACTTTCCACTTCTCCCCTCTCCCATGCACTTTCCCCCTTCCCTCTCCCCTGCACTTGCGCATTCCCAATGTCACTGGGACTAGTAAGATCATTGTTTTGTCCTCCCTTATTCCCCTCCCTTCCCTCGTCACACTATGAAACACTTGTGTATGATAGCATATCATTTAATATCAGTAAATGCTGCACAAGAGGATTACCATGGCACCCTACCTGCTGATGCCCATGATTAAATTGAAATTACAAAAAATGAACAGGTAACTACTATTATGCACATTTATTTATTTATTTATTTATTTATTTATATTATAACACGCCTAATACCATACCTGAGTTTGGATTCTGAAACCAGATCTGGTTGCTCTACGTGGTCTTACTTCACAAGCGATCAAGTATAGTACACTATTCCATTAATAGAAAGGATAATACATACATTCAGGCTACTTCGTATAAATATATCACTTACATCAGCAACAAATATCCTTGTAATCCTTGCCAAGGAAATGATTACTTCCATGGTTACAATACTAATGTAACCCTGTTTGTGAACACTCGTTTTACTGCCTAGGTTAAAAAAGTTCCCAAAACCTAGGCTATTTCATAACCTCCATCATCAAAAATAACAACGATCTCATTTGGAGATGTATGTCAACATAAAAACAAAGCAGAGTTTTATTATAATTATTTCACATTCAAGACATTATTGAAAAGCAATATGTCAAGAAAAAGAAAAATGGGAAAGAAATATAAAACAGAAGTTTATCATTTATTGTCTTACTCACTAAGTAATCTGAACTTCAACAAGTAAATAATGTACTTAAATAAGATATTATTGTAATACACAGATGGTACCAATCAGCTTTTTCGTCTTTTTAAAACTAATCTATTCTAAGTTCCCAAGACACCTATCTGATTTATATATGTTAAGCCCGCACAAGTGAAGGGCGCTCGCATATCACGGCTGTTTGGCTGCTTTTACCCGTGTTTTGGCCCGTGAGGCGACCCTTGCCGTCATTTCTGCTCAACAAACTCAAAGACCTGGAATAACTTACTGCGCCCTTAAGAGCCGTGGGTCCACCCCGTCAGGAAGAGGAAGTTCAAAACGGACACTGCATCACCCTTGCTGCGTTAAGCCCGCACAAGTGAAGGGTGCTCGCATATCACAGCTTTTTGGCTGTTTTCTGGGAGCTGGATGCTCTTTTGAGAGGGCCGCTCCAACTAAGACACAGGTAGGAGCGACACATGTTTGTTCTTTACATCCAAAACAACCTCTCACACTCGTCTAAACTACACACAGTCTTCAAGCAATACCTTGTCTTACATTAATTCCAGGCAATTACGTAAAGCATCCTGCATGGTCTATACTGAGACGGACCCCAAGTCTTGGTCTCCGTCAGGCTTGCCTTCCACCATAGCACCCGCAGACTGCGGGCTTTGAGCCTTTGATCTGGGTAGCGCTGGTGGGTCTGGCTTTAGTTAAATCAATTTAGTCATGGATATCCAGTATATAAACACTGTGAAACTGTCAGCCAGTATCTCACTTGGATGGAAACTCTGGCACTTTTCTTATGACACAGAGCTATTTTAAAGTGACAAACAGCCTTTGTACTTAGGCAGACTCTTGTTTGCTATACTTTGTGACCTGCTCTGTGTGTTGCTGCAAAAACTACCGATATTCCCAAAGACCTTGGAATTCGTGAGTCAATATGAATCGGCTATGTTCTGACATGCCGGTGATGGGCAGAGCCCAACAAATGGGGCTAAAGCGAAAGCACACAGAACTCCAAATGACCTACTAAAAGTCAGCCCACATTGCTTCTACTCCTGTGCCTCGGGTGAACAAATCTAAAAAATTGGGTAATGGCAAACCAATCTTGAATGCTGACATACGCTCTTTTTCTCACGACATAACAACAAGGCAGCTCAGCACCAAAGAAGGGGTTTCTGCCTTGCCGGTTGTTGGCCTTCCCGATATTGACATGGAAACAACTGCACATGGAACAGCAAATCGCCTCAAACTCACACAAATGGGAATCTCTAACCCTTATGGTCTCTCCCTTAAAAAACGGTCAAATGTTTCTCTTTCTGACAATACTGTTTTACAGGGGGGCCCTAACCGCCCAATTGCCGATTTTGACTCTATAGATGCTGACTTACCACTTTCCCCTAAGGATATAGCAGTCATTGACCTTGACTCAAATAAATCAGATTCTTTTTTGGAGCAAAGTTCTGATAAATTGCAGCGCTCTCCTGAGCTGTTCCGAGATCTCACTCCTGAAGCATCTTATACCACCCACTTCGCGGAGAAGAGAGCTTTGGAATTAGCCACCAACAAGCGAACCCATTACTTCTCTTATTCAAATTACACTTAATTCTCTAAACCTAACTATAAATACACTGGTTAAATTTTTTGAGTCTCTGGAAACGAAAATCAATCTCCAAGTGTCACAATTGGATACCATTTTGGACTGGCAGAAAAAACATGAACCTGACCGTTACATCACGCCAACCCTTGACACCTTGCCTAGTGGTGTTGGTGTTCTAAATAACAAAGTTACTGGTTCGAATGCATCTTTTATCAAGGACAGTAAAGTTCCTACAAATTCTATTGCTGTACAGTTTGATTGCATTACTTCACTCCCTGTCATTGATAGCATCATCACAGTGGATTCACAAACCTCTGCATTGGCGGAAGTACATGTTCCCACAGAGGGGCCTATCATAGCTGAAAAACAGGCTTTTGCCATTTTTTCTAAAGACGGTGAAAACAACACAACGTCACGGTCTTTAAAAATGGGGAAAAACCCTGTCTCTGAAAATAGATCAACCATAGATACACAACAAGTGATAGCACCCTATGCTCCATTGGATGACCTTGTGAAAGCTGCAGACACTATGCAAGGGTCGTCTTCGGCTGCTGTAAGTTCTGTTCTGGAACCAAACCCAACTCAAATAATGACATTAATAACAGACAAGGAAAATATTGCCTTAGATGCGTGAAGAAAGGAAATTCGAAAATAAGTAGATGCCTACATGGCAGGGTTAAAACCTGTACTACTTGATAACACTCCAAAACCGCCCAAACTTTTTGAATCTGTTGAAACTGTAGAAAAGCTGGCTAATTCCTCAGCTCACAAAAATAAGAATTCTATCCCAATTAGTGCACAAGATATGTAGTTGCAAACTGCGAGAATTGATAATCTAAATTACGCCTCTGGTTAACTTTCTGCTGGCACTATGACTTCATCAACCTCTAACAAAATTTCCAATGAATGCTATCATTCTACATCAAGTTCTGTGACAGGTTATGCGACAGGTATGGCCAGGGAGGTAGATGGTATACTGCAAGCATTAATGTTGCACAAACCTAAATTACCGCCCATTATGCGAAAACCCAAAGAGGTGGATATGAAAAAAAAGATTACTCCATCTAGTGGCTGTCCATTTTCGATCCTTATCGGATGCAGACAGGCCCCTTTCACTCAGTATGACTTGAACCACCAGGGTATAATAGAATTATTCTCTGATGTCCTGGCCTTAGAAGACATAGGGTCCTCGGACATTGATCAGGTTGAATTTCTTAATGATAAAACACTGTCTCTGGTAAGATTGTGTTTGAAATCAAGGGTTGTACTAAATACTATCTGGCGAGCTAAGCAACAACTCTTTGAAATGGGTGGAAGAACAAAGTTCTCGAGTAGGAAGGTATTAATGGAGGGAGAGTTGAAGGTATTTTGGACCCAGGCCCCAGAAAGCCTTGTGGACAATGCAAAGAGTCTTGAATTTAATCCTTGCAGCCACTGGGAGCCAATGAAGAGATTTCAGGACTGGAGAGATACGATCCCAGTACTTGAGGCAAAGGACAAGTCTTGCAGTCCTGTTCTGGATGAGTTACAGAGGGCGGAGATTTAAAAAGAGGCTGTTGCAGTAGTCCAACCTAGAGAGAACCAGAGCTCTAGAGACAGTAAGCTTCTGGGGGAAAGAGAGGAAAGTAAGAATACCTCTGAGGAGGTGCAGTTGGTAGTTTAACTTCTTTGAGATGTCAGAGATGTGAGGAGAAAAGGAGAGTGTGGAGTCGAAGATGACCCTGAGGTTCTTAACCTCACACGTTGGTGCAGGAAGAGGGCCAGGGGAGGCCATCCAGAGAGTGATAGGAAAGGAGGGTGCAGGTGTGCCGATGAGAATCCGGCATTGTATATAGACATTTGGGCAATTACTTAATATATACGATTAAACTGAGTGCAAAAGAGGGAATTTGGTGGTTCCTGCAGAATAATATATGAAATGAGAATAGCTGTTTTAAATAAGTCAGGAAAGATCCCAGCTGATAAAGAAATATTAAAAACAGTAGTTAGGAATGAAGAAAATGAAGGTAAAACAGGTTTAATTAGGAAAGAAGGAAGTGGATCGGGGCAGACGTATGGTTAGAATGAGCGATAAAAGATGTAATTCTACTTATACAAATCGGAACAAAAGAAGACAATGTATTAACACGGTATAGATTTAAACATCCAATCTATTAGATAGTACAGGCGAATTAGAGTGATCTGAAGATGATCGTAATCATAAGGCAGGTTGGCGTGAGTCATCTGAGTGTCTATGTACACTGATGGGAGCAGGTAAGCAGTTCTTCTGCAGAGAGGTCATGCCAGTCAAGAGCCTGTACATGGAATGTGTCCACAATACGGGGCACATTATTGCATCAGGATACGGGCTGTCAGTGTTCTTTCAATGGGCCGCTGAAGCAGTCAGTCAACTGTATGGATCCGCTATTCTATGGCGTGTAGACGGTCAGACTCCTGTCTTGAAAGTAGCTGGCTGGTGTAAAGAAAAAGTTTTGTGGACACATTCCATATACAGTCTCTTGACTGGCATGACCTCTCTGCAGAAGAACTACTTACCTGCTCCCATCAGTATACATAGACACTCAGATGTCTTACGCCAATGTGCCTTATGATTACGATCACATAGGATTCTTCACTCATAAGAATGTATCCGTCCTGATGAAGGCCTACTAAACCACAGCTTCTCAGGTTTAGCTAAATGGCCGAAACACTGTCATGTTGACCTGTTTCATGTTGTCTTTCAACTTTTGATTGTTTCACATATATGTGCATCTGACCAGGCAATTACAGTATTTATTTCTCATGTCACCCCTACTGGGATGCATAGAGAAGCTAATTGTTTAAATTTGTATCCCGAATATTGTTGGTTTGGACACTGCTACACATGTACTGTATATCATGTATGTTTCATGTCGAATATCCTATGTTTCAATGTTCATGTGTATCATAATACTAACTGCACACAAATTAAACAAGAATTGCAGTATTTTTCAAATTTGACTTTATTGAAATCCAGAAGTGAGAGGGTCTAATCTTCAGTTGGACTCCTCTGACCTTTCTCAGTTGTGTCGTTATATACTGTGCACTAAAAGTACATGTGACATGTACCTTACCTTTCCACACTCCCCAGAGCACATAGAAGTTCACAAGGGGACCTTCTTTGACATTCTCATGTTCCAAATGATCCTCTTTGTCCATGACGACACACATCTGTCCATCAACATTCTGTCACTGGAGTAAATGTCTGCTACATCTGTCACATCAGTCTCATCATACATGTTCTGTGTGCTTCACGTGTATCATTCAGTGCCAATTAAAACAATCCCTGCCACAGGCATATTTGTGGCCATTTGGGTGTTAAAGGACATTCGAAAAGGTGAATGCAAGGCCTGTGTGCCGCTGTTAGGTTAGTGGATGTTTAAAGATGTGTAGGACACAACATGCACCTCGTATCCCAACAGCTCACTAGATCTACAGGTGCCTATCTGCCTACATACAGACAAGGGCTGTGCAGTCAAGTAACAGCACGTTCCTCTTTCACTTGCAGGTGACGCAGGGTGCCTACTGAAACATGGGGCCTGCTGCCACATTACAGCCCAACTACAACTGAGGCAAAGCACTACAACAGGGCACAGCCACACACCAGATGCTCTATCGATAGGGCCTTTGGCATTTTAAGGAAACGCGTCATCTGTTTGCCTTAGGGCATATTCTGTCTGAGTTGAAGACATGCAACACAACATTGACATAGTTTCCCACCTATCCATAAATCACTAGCACTGATGGCCAATGCTCAATGGGCAATGTAAAATGTGCAAAGCCATGCACACACATCCATCATAACAGCAGCATCCAAGTGTCCCTGGATAACTCAGGAGAACATACATCATCTGGAGTCTCACATCTGCAGCCATTTGCCCTGACGGGCCCCCCAGTGTCCTCCCCCATTCTGACACCACCTGATCAGTAGCTTTGTCTGTCTCCATATCACGTGGGACATTCAGGGGTGATCTGCCTATCATCATGTTTAGCTCTTCTATTGACATGCCTGTGCATCCGCAGCATCCTAACTGTGCCTAGTAATTTGAAGACCAGAAGCATCAACTTGAGGGCCTAATGTTACCAAAGCCAACTTAAGAGGAGACTTGGCCGTGTTGGGTGTTAAAAAGAGGCATGGACAAAGTGGGCAACTGAACAGTTGGGATGCTTTGAGTGCTGAATTCCCCTGGTACAGATGGTGGGTTCTCCTCTTCATGGCTCACTTTACTGGCCTCATGCGCATCTTCATGCACATCAGACAGTGTCTGCTGTTCATGAAATAAGTTCCTCACTTCTTCCAATAAAGACAGACTTTCCCGGTATACAGACAAGAGGCTGGACATGGCCATTGATTTGGTAGCCATTGGGCCTCATTACGAGGCTTGCGCACCTGTAATGAAGAGTGCTGGTACGGGACCGGCACTGTTCATTGCGGGATGCCTGATTACAAGGTCCCCTAGCGGGACCCGGAACAGACGTCTCGTAAAACCAGACGTCCTTTCCGGGTCCCTCGAGGGGACCAAGGAGCTAAGAATAGGCCCGCTATTAACGGGCCCATTATTAGCTCCATCCCCGTTCCCATTGAGCCCTATGCGGGCTCAAATGGGAATGGGGATTGGTTTTGTGCATGAGGAATTACCGGGTCCTCCAAGGTTGGAATGAACCAGTAATTCCTCATTCACAGAACCCGGTACTGGAACCCGATATGGAGGCATGGCTGCCTCCATACTCGTAATGAGGCCCATTGTCTTTCTTGTCTTGGACCTTCTCAAAATCCATGCTCAGACCTTTGATGTCGTACGCTACCCTGTCTCTCGAGCACTCCCTGTCTCCCATGAAATACAAGCTTTCCATCTCACACATGTATGTCCTGTGCCCCTGACAATGCCAGGCCAATAAAAGCATCACCGTCAAGAGCATTGCCACCCATCCCAGCAAACTATATCATCTACATCTTGGGGTCCCCCGCTACCCTGGACCACACTGCTGGTTGGCCTTTATAGTTTGGTAGGGGCAGAGATGCTACCATCACCATGAACTCTGTCTACGCCCACTATCCCAGGCAGGGAACCAACACAGTGTCACACTTCTCAGCATAACCCCAACCCCAACCCCGAGCAGCAGGTCCAAGTCCAGGTCCAATTCTTCACTGGTATTCTGGACACATGTTGATGATACTTCAGTTCAACTTGCCATTTGTGCACTGCTGCTTGGCAGTTGTTCCTTCTGAATTATGACTTTTTCTTGGGAGGAAACCATAGGAATTTGTTTCGAATATGTGTGGTTTAATAGGAAGTGGTCCTTTACATGGCTTGACAGCTAAAGGACTGTCAAACTACAAAAACGATAAGCCTAATAGCTACAAAGCAGTGACATTGCAGAAACTCCCAGAGAGCATGTAAATACCCTCTATGATGGATGTAAGAGGTAACAAGTAAGCTAATGGCAATGGGGGGTTTGGCCACAACTCTTGTTATGTTATTTTGTGCCGTATATACCAATATACTAGGTAAATTCATACCTATGCCTTCCTCACTTATCAGAGTTCACTGTGGAATGCATAGACGCTCAAGGATTGTTAAACGGCAAATCATATCGTGCCTCCTTTCTCGTATATATTGGCCTAAGCCCAGTCGCTCTACGAAGAACACCGCCTTGCAACGTTCCAATTGTAGTTCTACTTCGCCGCCATTTTAGGTTCATCTGCCATTTGGATTTCTGTTTAAAAGTAACTCTGTTTCTAAACTGGTGGACAGTGTTTCCCGCTTGTAACTGAGCCTTCCTGAACTGGGCACTATAGTTAATCATTAGACTGTCCGTTGGCCGAATGTTTGGGTTGAGTAAAGAGACCATGTCCCATGCCTGACTTGTGGTCCTAGGGCTGTCTGTACCAATAAGTCTGATCTACGGACATACATCAAACACAATTTGAAGCAAATATCCATTGTGGACACTGGCTGAACTGCATTGTGAGGGGCATGTGCTAAGGCTTACTGTTAAGTCCAAGAATACACTGTTGCCATTGTGACTTGTTTGTATGTAAACCGAGGATGATCCATGTGCATATTGTCGTACAAGCCATAAGTGAACTTGGCACAAACTCTCGACCATGGATTATTAACTTGCAGAGGGGCTGGACATTATTACCAAAAATGTATAAAATGCATGACTGTTTAGCTGTCCAGTACCTCTCACTTCTCACACTGAAGGGCTGGTATTCACTGTGATGTACTGAGGGCCAGAAAGCTATTTGTTTTGTTTCTTTGTAACTGTGCAGTAATAGAATAAAGATCTGTGAATTTTTATAAGCCTGTGTTTGGTGTATTTCCTTTTGTGGTACTCAGCCTCGATATTTCCTTGCTTTTACAGATGGCGCCAGAATAGGGACCCTCAAGATTGATGCCATCTCGTTGAAGGTTGACGCGGCTATCGAACTGGGATCGGACAGTGAAAAAGGGGGCCCCTTTCTTTCATGAGATGCAATACCTCAACAGTACTGCATGACCCGATCCCTGGACGGTGAGCCTGCGGTCCGAGACGGCATCTTGACGAGGATCCATATATCGAGGTGGGCAGATTTGCTGAAATCACCAACCACGTGGGTCCTTTGAGTCTTAAGAAATCTGATCGGACCTCCTTAGTACTTTGATCAGGTGAGTCGTGGCCCGATTCTTAAATATCCTGATAATTTGTTTTGGTGTATTGCACTTGCAAGTACAATTATTGACCAGCTAACACCAGTAATCTGATATGCCTGGGAAATTGTCTGCCTGCTTCAGGGCATTATTCTGCAGTGACGGACAATCTTTGGAATTTGGCCGACCGGCACCAATGGAGGGGTCGCCGGCGTGTACTATGTACTGTAAGCATGGCATTGGTAGTATAGTGTTTAATGATATTTGGCACAGACAAACTAGACGTGCTTCCAAACTTCAGTGGCCAATCAATGGTAGTTTTGAAATTCCTCGCATTGAATACTTAGAATCTATATAATTAAAGAAAAAGGCTAGACCTGCAGCATTTGATGTATTACAGAATTGGAAGAAAGAAGCTATGCAGCAACTTAAAAGTACGGAAAAACATGCGCGCCGTCATCGGACCAACGCTGAAAAAGAGTTGTTGTATGATCAAAATAAACAGTCTGAGTCAGTTAGGAGTATGGATAGGGCTTTTTCACTTGGTATCCAGAAAATGTATCCGTCTAAAGACTTTCATGTATCTGATGAGCTGAGTGATAAACTTCTAAGTGAACGAAGGCCCGGTGCCACTGCGCCACCACCGTATGTTCCTCTTCCTGCTGTTTTTCCTCCTCCCGTAGTTGTTCCTGCTCCTCCTATCGCTCCTCTTGTTGTTCCTCTTCTTCCGGCTGTTGTTCCTCCTCCTATCATTTCTCCTCCATTCTCCTCCATTCGCTCCTCCAACTTTGCCTGCTGTTACGGGTTTGGTATATTTCCCCGCTACGCCAGTGATAGCACATTTGTTACCGAATGTACAAGATTTGCCTACTCTTCCTCTTCCAGGTGGTTCTGTACCACTTGTAGTCGATAAGGGAGCGGGATCAAAGATTGTAACTCGTAATACTGTGTCTCAAGAGAGAAAGCATGAATTGACTGCATGGGCTAGACACTGCATGGAGAAGGGTGAACAAGCTGATGTTTTTTCCACACTTTCTAATTTAGCCAGTTTTCCTGAGAAAAACTTTATTATTGAAGGGTTGGGAATTCATTTACGTATAATGTGGAACAGATTAGATGATATAGATCTCCCACAGGCATATTCAAGAGATACTGCGGAGAAAGTACATGAGCACGTCGAGAGGGTTTTTAAGTATAGAAGGGAGTTGGAAAGGTTACGGAATGAAGATATTGATGGTGATAGTTTGGACGCTATGTTTGTACAGAAACGGTTCCTTCCTTGTCGTAAGCCGATAATGAGGAGACTCAAATTTGCACAAAAGTTGCGATTAGGTGTATTTCAGACATGTCGATATCTCCCGTAGAAGTATATGACACGTACAGTCAGTATACGCCAGAAATGCAGAGGAAAGTGATACAGGTAATGGTAGAATACCTGCAGGATGAATGTATAAAAAGAAAGATTTGTTGTCCCGCAGAATTATTGAATATCTATAAGAGAGCTTTTTCGTCTAACACTTCTTCAGCTGCTTTAGCGCTCAATTTAGCGCTCAATGTAGCTCTGTTTTTCAGGAAGCGTTTGGAGTTTCCTATCTCTCAGTTGCCTATGAGAGAGGTTCCGCCGACATTTGTCCCAAAAGTTGAGATTCCAGCTAATGTTGCAGCAGGTACTGCTGCTCAAGAAATTCCTGCACAATGTGTGTCGCAGTTTGTTCACGTCCTGTTCTCAAGACAGGAAGTGAACACCATTAAACAATCCATTCCCAATATTAGGAAGAATCCGACACGGTTCTACAAAGAGAAAGAATATGTCTTGCAGTCATCAGTATTTACCTTGAGCCATATTGACTTGTTATTTCCCGTGCTCCTACCTATCGATTTGTGGAAACAAATTAGGACTGCAGACGATGTACCAGGGTTGGGAGATACATGGGTAAGTATAGTTGATAGAGAAAGGCCAGCTGGCGAGAGACTGCCACAGGTAATACTGACTTTGCCTGATAGGATAGTCACAAAGCTTTAAGCTATAATTCCTGAAAGAAGGATTATTTGGGATAAAGTTACTGCTTGTGTCCATGGGAAATCTGAGGGTGCTACCGAATTCTTTAATCGGTTCGAACAAGTGTTTTTGGATTTCAGTGGACAAGATTTGAGCACAGAGTCTGGGAAATGACTATTTGTGGACAAATGTGTGCGTGGATTGTTGCCTGACATCCAGTCGCAAATTATGTCTTCAGAGAGCGCTTGGCAAGCTAAGTCTCAGTCAGAAGTATTGCATATGGCTCAGTACTATGAGAACCGTGTCAATAACGAAAATGAAAGATTTGAAAAGAGAAAGGGAGACCTACAAACAAAAGTCCTATTACAGCAAATTGTCAGAGGCCTTAGAGGGAGTACTTCACAATTTAGGGGTCATTATGCTCCACAGGGAAATGCGCCATTGGGTCCTGTAAACGTGAACCAGTGTGCTTATTGCAGACAAGAGGGTCATTGGCGTGCACAATGCCCGATCCTCCAGCAGTGGTTGAATAACGCATTTGGTACCATGGGTAGATGATCCAGAGGCAGCCCTGGGGCAGGGGGTCCTGTTAGAAGTCAGTTTTCACAAAATTCACAACCTTTTTCACAGGTATGAAGCACATAATTAAATGTGTGTCTGACACCAGCACCTCTATTGCTCCTTTCCTCTTCACTCACCAAAAACACAGGGCCAAGTACTGTTGCAATGGCATGCAGCTCGCTCCCCCCACTTGCACCTGGCTCAGTTTAAGCACATCAGTTGTTAAAAGAGATGTGCTTTGTGATTTATCTGTTCATTGGTGTCAGTATGTGTCACTCCAGAGACCTCTCTGGTGTTCCCATTGATGATGAAGATGAAATCTTCCCATTCAGTGCATTTGCTCAAATTCTGTGGGCTAGCGCTCAGCGCAATGAAGCATTTGCTCATCATCACTATCCGATGATTGACAGGCACCTGGTGACATTTTATCTTGAGGTGCACAAAACACACTTAGGAACCTGGGCCTGTGTTCAGAAGTGCCCAAAGATCGCTTTCCAGGTAATATTCTGTTTGCGTGTGTATAATATTTTCCCCATGATACACGAACATGACATGAGGCTGTACTTCTCGGGTCAGGATCAGTATTTTAACTTTGTTGAAGTCTGGCATTTTCCAGCTCTTCTAAAAGGTAGGGCATTGCTGGTGTTACTTCGCAAGGGTTCTTTTTTGGGGTTAGGTGTACTCTTAATCATCTGTGTCGCTCATGGATGTGGTGTGTCATGCAGCTGCTGTTGGTTTAGCCTGAAAAGCCGAAGGTCTAGCTAGCTGGATGTTATTGGCGGTACTCAGTGGTCTGAAGCGCGTTGTGTCAGCACAGGTTCCCTACAGCTCAGCCTTCACCGAGCTGCTGGCAGCATGTTCTACTGTCTTCAATTGGATTTTCCGTGTCTCACGATACTTGCATGAAAAAGTTGGGGCTTGACATGCTCTTTGCAACCCAGTCTCATTTTGTATATTTCTGGGCATATGCATTGTGTAGAGATTGAGTGTGACAGCCCTATTGTATAGATTGTCCTCACAGAATTTAGAGTGTGATATGTCTATGCTTTGGGCAGGTCCATTGGGTGCTGGTGGGGCTTGCAGATGGACTTCGTCAGTTGTCAAGTGTGGATATGCACACAGGGGTTTGGCCATTTGCAATGCTCATTGCTGATTGGGTGGGACTGGCACTGTTGTCATGAGTGTAATTGGGGTGCAAATGTACCAGAGTCATTGATTTGCATGAGTGTAAGTGCACCAAGATAGACTTGCATGGCTATGGTGTGCACTGGTGGGTGGTGGCGATTGGTATACGGAATGCTGATCTGCACTGGACTCATGCGCTGTGTTGCAGTCCATGCTCCTTTTACTATTACCAGCAAATGCATGTGTTGTGCATCTCGTCTACCTTTGCTTTTATGAATGACTTCATCATTCTTGCCCTTGTTCATGAAGAGTGTTTTTGAACTGTGTTTCTGTAAACAAGACTTTAAATTATTAACTTCCGACGGTGTGTTGCCACATAGCTCTGTGTATGTGCTTTTGATTTTGTGTACATGGCATTTCCTCGCATGTACTCCCTGCAAAGCCTAGTGTGCTGCTTGCTTGAATTCATACGGAACAATATATCTGGTTTTGCACTTGTACAGTGTGTTTGATGCGGTGTAGCTCTGCGCATGCAGTAGTCGCTCAGGTGGTGTAAGCCACCATGTTGAAGGACTAATGTCCATGTATGGGATTTTGTAAAGTAGCATTTCTAGTCCTGAGGCATTTTATTAGGTTTGTTGAAAAGGCATAATTGCCATCCTGTTTGTAGTTAAGCATCATATTCTTAGGGTGTTTGGGTTTTGCCCTCCTTGTGCTCTATTGATGAAAAATAGTGGACATTTCATGATCAGAGATGACATAAAGCTCGTGAACGGGTTTGGAAGGGAACAATAATTACAAATGTGAAGCAAAGGGACAGGGATATTTGACTGATTGTTTACAATCACACTACCATGCTTATGTTTCACTATTATATCATAATCTATATCACTATTTCATATGATATATTATGAGAATAGATGGACAGTGGGGCTCATTTGTTGAGAAGCTGCCTTTACTTGCACATTGTTGGCCAGTGAACTGGTGAAGACGAGAGATGTGAACTGTAAGTAAATATGTTGTGTTGGGGAAACTGCTGCGAATATGTTGGGTGTTTGAAAAATTTAAATGGAGAAAAACATGTCGTGTGTGGGAAATCTGTTGTTAACTGTTTTATTAGTTTGAATTAAACCCTTACACAATTACGGCCACACAGTGAAAACATAATATTTTCTTAGTAAAGCAAATCACAATACCATAACAACATCGACATTTGCATATTCCAAATTCACTCTAATGTACAATACCTTTTCGTCCATTCTCAAAAATATTAACATAAACATTTCTTTACAAAATGTGATTCAAGAGCATAAGTCATCCCCGCACCATACACAAATACCTTTTGCCTAATTCCCCAAGTTTCAGTACATTCTAGAGAGCTGTTACATTAGGTTTTTCAATCGTTTCCCTTGTTCACATTCTGCATTTCCTGCGTGCTCCTTGAACTCTGCACATAGGCATGGCGTTAAAACGAAATCGCATCATATAAAAACACTCTTAACTGCCGGGGAAGCACTTAACAAAAATCAGCAGTGGCTAACTACCTTCTAATACTTTAGCATACTCTTCCAGATCCGCTGGTACTCCTAAATTCTTCTGATTCGAGCACCAATCATATACACGCATTTTCACTCTGATCTCATTCATCAAGCCATACACATTGGTTTCATTATTGTAGACAAAATACATCCCAATCTCAACCAGTCTCTCCTCACGTGCTTTCATAAATTCGATAATAGCGTGCACTTCCGACCCGTATACAATAATAGGCAAACTGTTCTGCTGGTATATTCATAGAAGTGGTTTCAGCGAAAAACCACAGTAGTTGAGTCTGGCAATCATAGGCATATTGGGCCTCATTATAACTATTGCGGAATGGGTTTAACGGCGCCGGTAATGGTGCCGGCGCCATTAAACCCACTCTGCAACATTACGAGGTTCCCTCGCGGGAACCCGCTGTGGACGTCTGGTTATCCAGACGTCCATAGCGGGTTCCTCGAGGGAACCAGGGAGCTAACAACGGGCCCATTATGAGTGGGCCCGTTGTTAGCTCCCTCCCCATTCCCATTGAGCCCTCTGGGGGCTCAAATGGGAATGGGGAAGGACCGGGCCCAGGTTCCCTGAAGGGGAATTACCGGGCCCTCCAAACTCGGAATGGCCCGGTAATTCCCCATTCAGGGAAGCCAGACACGGTTTTGGAGGCAGCCATGGCGCCAATAGCACCATGGCTACCTCCAAAGTCGAAATGAGGCCCATTGTGTTTCTTTTATGCTCCTTGAGTCTCAGTTTCCATGAACTCTGAATGAACCCATCGTAAGTTACTTCCTTAACCACCTTCAGTTCAGCTTCCCCCTCATCCACGTAAAGTGCACCCTCTTACCTTTATTGGAGAATCACATGATTTTCGTTCTTTTAGTTCAATACGTTTTCCATTTCTTATCTGTCAATGGTAAGCCTATTCTGTTGGAGGCCAATTGGTGCCTTTTCACAGTAAACAAAATCATTTGTATCTGCCAGATATCCAACATTTTCTGTCCTAATTTAGGGGGATGATTATGCCTATTCTGCATGGCCGCCCTCATATTCGAAGGATATTAGTTAAATGGTAATGGGGCAAGGACACATTGGCCGTCATTCCAAGGTTGGTGCTAGTCATGGCGCTTTTAGCGCCATGACTAGCACCAATACCGGTACCGCCACCGACTTGGTGGTATGGGGACTTACCGGTCCAGTCCGACCTTAGTGGGACCGATAAATCCCCATTTGAAAAGCCATTTGCCATTCCCATTTGAGCCCCCAAAGGGCGCAATGGGAAGGCGTCAATAACGGTACCGCAAATTGTGGTACCGTCATTGACCCTGGTATCCCTTTGCGGGGTCCCGTACTTAACGCCTGGTAAAACCAGGCGTTAAGGGAGGGACCCGCAAAGGGACCTCAGAATAGGGCGCTAAGGGATTACCGGCACCAGTGTTATTACCGGTGCCCGGTATCCCTTTGCGCCCAGGTCGTAATGACCCCCATTGTTGTTTCAACCCCTAAAGGTTTCAATTGCTTTAATAATTTTCACTACCTCAAATTCTTACTGCCATATCTTTATGTTGCTGTATCAATAACTTCACAAAAGTCCCCCATCAATTCCCTAACTACACAGCTTCATCCACATCCTATTTGAATGAACTCTATCAAATCTGATGCAAAGTCTTTTGACTCACAATGGCGAGCCCATGGCGGAGATATCATGATCATATAATCAATGTAGAAACAAGCCATTGATTACATTCCCCATTCCCCTATGGAACCCAGTTTGGAATTTGGGAAATTCGACCACTCCTAGTTGCCCAGCTCCATAGATTACACAAGAGGATTAAATCTATGAGTCAATAGGATGATGGTCCCATCCCTCCTTATTCAATGGGGTATAAATTGTCCTATAACATTGTACCCATACATGTTCTACAGTGGGGCTAGTATGAGCACATGCCCTTACTAACTCTGCCTCTTTTACGAGTGTTCACATTTAAAAAAAAATCTTTTGTATTTATGTTCTGCCATAGTTTTGTCTTCGAGGTCATCCTGTATTTGTTAAGCCAGTTCTTGCATTGTACAGCACTTTGGTCCTAAGTTAATACCCCATCCCTGTAAACAAGAAAGGGTACTGCTGCATGTGGGGTTGGATACACAAGGGTTATACTATTAGAAAATCCTTGGACCAACCACTAGTTTATCTTAGACACTACATTAATTAGTTATTTTTATGGCAGAAAAACACAAATAAACTAGAAATCGATTTGCCATTGTGTGCTCATATGTATTCTTGAAAAAATAAACACAAATGTAACAGTACATAAATTCAGACAGTAAAACATCAGTTAGACAGTTAAATTGTGATCATTAAATTCAAATTGAGCATAAAGGTTTAAATTAAAAATAGGAACACAAATCAAATTCAAACGTAAACAGACTATATGTCAAATTAACCAATTATTACCATTGATACATCTTGTGTGCAATAAATAAAAATGTGCATTTGAGTTTCACATAACAACATCCAAAATTTGTGAGCAAAGGAAAATGGGAAAATTGTTGAAGTTAATAGAAGTGTTGAAACTAATGATCTGTTACTAATGGTTTATACACTGTAATTACGTTTATATAAAAAGTATCCATCAAAAAGGAAGCACTTTATGTGCCAATGAATGAAAGCAGAAGACTGATCCACTATTCAATCTTTTATACAAATAAACTTTTTCTCATCGAGATAGGAACTGTTTCTCGAGGTGGAGTGTGCCATACCAATGAATGAAAGCAAAATACCGTTCTGTTATTCACTCCTTATTGAAAAATGACTTTTATTCTCCTCTCTCTTGCCCTCGAGGGAGGAACTGCCTCTCGAGGTAGGGTCTGCCAACGCAGCGGGGAGGAACACAATGAGAAAGAAGGTATGATGCAAATAGATAGTCTATGTCCCAAACCATAGACATACAGCCTTTCGTAGAAATACCTTCAGTCCCCTCATGCATGTAGCGTTTTGGGGGTACCGTGGATAAAGATCCTCATGTCTGCCTTCATCAGGGCATTGGGTACAAGACCCTGTAAGTAAAAAAGCGAAAATATGGGGTCTAGTTGGGTTTTCAGGCATTTATGAAAAATCCAAAAAATGTATTCGAACAGACGAAAACGAATTTGAAATTAATAAAGGCAACTTGTACCGTCCCTTCCTCCTTGGCAACCAAAAAGATTTTTTATAAGGACTTAAGGACTTACCACGAGAATAAAGGGGGGGAGGATTTTTCCTTTTTTTCACCCTCACGCTGGGAGCACACCAAATGTCAGGAACATCGTGTCTGCCCGTGTCACATATTTCTAGGTTGGAGCTCAGGTCTGTCCTGTAGTGGAAGATGAGCTTTAGTCATAGAAAAATCGATTTTGGCTATATTTGTGCGGTAGCATAGTAGGGCAGAGTCATGATAATTATGTTGCAAATTGAAATTATGGTTAGGGGTACAATGGCCTCAACGGCAAATGAAAAAACATAAAAGGGAAGCAAAAATCACCTAGTTATGTTGTATGTGCGGTGTCCAGCAGACTGTGGGAATGCGTTGGAAGACAGGTGGTGTAACAGTCTCTGGACAGCGTTGTGTTGATGTAAACTTTCTGGCTCTAGCCACCATCAAAGTCACTCCCATTGTACAACGTCAGTCAGTGTCTGTTGAGAGGGGAAAAAGAGATGACAGAGGGCCGAAAAACCCAAATTAGGTACATGTGCATGTGGGAGCATGTGCGTTCAACTGTGAACCTAGAGGTGCAGCTGCCGATTCTGGATTATGGAAATGCCGTGTATCAGTAACTGTCTGTCCGGAAGCCCGTACGTATCAGTGCATCCGCAGTCCATTCGGTTCAATTCATCTTATTGGTGGCCACAGGTGAGCAAAGCTGCGGAACGAGTTGGTCCGCGGTCAGAAGTAGTATGAATCTCTGTCTGATGCTCTCTGCCTATTTGGCATTTCCTTCTTTTTTTGCATATTGAGGTCTAACTTAAGCAATTGTATATCCCCATTATCGGTTTGAAATACCCAGGACAAATATTACCCTTATTAGTCCACCTAAACATAACCTTTGAAAACATTATGTGGTTGAAACCCAGGGATGGTCAGACATACCTATTGTATGTTTCAGTAATGTGCCTGGTCAACTTCCGCATGTTCTTAACTGTCCACACCAACTTATTCTACTAGACCCTAATGACATGATCCTTAATTCCTCACTAAGAGGAGGACCATATGGGTGGTTGGTCTTTCTGGTATGGGAGAAGGGATGGATGCTGGACACGCAGCATGGGTATAGATCCCAGGATAGGGATCTGTGGGAAAATATACATGTGGCTAGATGGTATGGGGGAGAAAACATTGAAGTTACTGTGTTGGAATGTGAATGGACTGGGGGACAAGATCCAAGGGGGGCAGTTCAGCAATTTCTATGCCATTGTTATACTTCAGGAGACCCACCTCTGTGGCACCAACTGCCAGTTTCTAGGTATATTCCTCAGTGTTTCATGCAGGGTTTACCAGAGGAGTGACTCCAGAGGAGTGGCTTTACAGATTAGGAAGACGGTTGCATGGGTTACAACACACTTCAAGACTGATTTGGGGGGGCGATACATATGTGTGGTCAGTGGGATGGGCCAGGCAGTGGTCTCCTTAGGGAATGTTTATGCTTACCCTCCCATCAAGGATTCTTTAATGGATGAATTGAGGGAAGTGATCCTTGAACAGAAATCCAACATGGTCTTGGTTGGGGGGGGGGGCGGACTTGAATAACACAATGCAAGCAGACAAAGATAGGAGAACCAGGGCCATGGCTAGGCACATGTGAGCAACCAAACATCATGAGTGGGTGGCGGCTTTGGGTCTGGTTGATGTCTGGAGGGCGAGGCATCCTTCAGGAAGCTGTTTCTCTTTTCATGTGTGGTTTTGTGGATCCCTATCCGGAATTGATTATATTTGCACTGTGAATGATAACCTTCACAGAGTACGGAAGGTGGAATATTAACTGAGGGGCATCTCCGACCACTCACTGCCCCTGCTGGACTAGGTTTTTGGGGGGGGAGAAATTACAGGGGATGTGGTGGTTATAGGCCTAACACCTGCTGTCAACAGACTTGGAAAATGCAATGAAGGATGCTACCGAACCGTACTTCCAAAGAAACGAAGGCACGGTAGCCAGTGCAGTGACCTTGTGGGAATCTTACGAGACTGTACTGAGGGCAGAGGAGTGGCGTTGGCAGAGGTGAAAAATAGAGCAAAGGAAAGGCTCCATGGCATGACCGAGGCAGAGGATAGGGTGAGGGAACTAGATATAAGGTGCTTAAAGGGCAACTTGGATCAAAGGCATAGGGTCCTTCAGGCAGCCTGGGATAACCTCAGGGTGTTTTCTCTTGATTAAGTGAAACACTCGATTTAGCTAACTATGGGAAGGTGTATGAACAGGGGGACAAGAATGGCAAGCTGTTGGCCTGGATATCTATGCAGTAGAGGCGGGTAACATGTATCTTAGATGTAAGTGACGCAATGGGGAGTGTAGGATATTTTGTCTTGTTGGGGTAAATTTGGGATTTGGCGGTATTTTCCTTACCGTAAAATCTTGGTGGTAAATTGACAGTCAATTGGGCTTACATTTAGAGTGGGTTTGGTATTAGTCCTTTTTTGGTGATTTTATATTGTTGTCTTGTATTGGTGGTAATTTTAGTGGTATCTTATTTTGTGGTATTTTAAAAAATGATCTTATTCCTGTCGTATAGTGGTGAGCATATTTTTTTATTTTTATACTACAATCCCATCATAAACAAACCTTTTGTTTCTATTAGAATGTTTTCTAGTCGCCTGTAGAGAGCCCCAGACTTAGGACACTTCAGAGAACCCAATGAGTTTATTCAGACCGCCACCTACAGTTTTTGGCTGGTATTACTGGCTTATGTACATTCAGTAATCTAAGTGCCAGATTAGGCACCCCTTCCCTTCAGCATGCAAGGAAGGAATCATTCATTACATTTCACACAATCACACCTTCCTACCTTGTAGATATTTACTACTGACTTTCTCTTGTTTGCTATGTTAACTACAATGGTAAATTGGTAAATGCACTACTGCACTGATATAAACATCACCTCTGTGCTTCACATATATAAATGATTCACAGATGCATGAATGACACCAAAGTCTCAATCCATTTTTTTAATCTGTACTTTGTATTACATGACAATTACAAACCGCAAAACATCTTACCTTCAAAACATCTTACCACATGATATTTACATCATCACCTGCAAGATAAAAGAACAACAGAAACAAGCAGGTATTTTGCAAACACAAATGTATGTTCTCACACCTTGAACATAGAGAGAAAAATAAACATGCAATGTTTTCAAACCTCCCTGCACTACCAATAAATTCTAGCAACACACGTACATCATACTATATTTTTTATTCCTCACTTGGCACCAATATTACCAAGGCCAGTGAAATCTGAAGTCTTCGCAGACCCAAGCTCAGTGCCAAACCCCCTAGTATGTGTGGGGAGCTTCCAGCTGATTATGCTCCTAGCCAGCTTTCAATCCACTTGGAGTTCAACAGATATGGCACCATCCGTCTCCTGGTCCCAGCACGAACTGCCAATACATTCTCACTTCATTTCTTAGGAAAACTCTCATTCAGCCCTCTGTTGATGTGGCTTATCCACCTACAATCCCCACCAATCAGAATAAAAAGAATGTCACCTGTGCCAGCCTTCGTTTTTCAATACAATGAACACTTCATTTTCAAATAAACTGTTTCATTTTCCTTCCTGCATTTTACATATTTCTGTTCTGCACAAGCTGAAGAAAACGTTAGTGTGCACTTCCTCATAACAATTAATTTCAAACAGTGCACCCAAAACATGGACTGTATTTCATTGTGCACAGAAGACTGCATTATAATGTTAGAGAAGTTGAAATTAGTACTTTAGTAATGTTAGTCAAGGTTAATCAGTTATGTATTCTATTGCAGTTTCCATACATGAAACATCCAACATAAAATTGTGCACCTCCTTATTTTAACTGGCAGCACACCATGCTAACATGTTTTATTTTTTATTTTTTTAACTAAGTATTCTGAAAATGTGCTTGCTGGCTGTTACCGAACTAATGCCTGCAGTTTAAAAAAACAAGGCTTGGCTGTATTTCTCTGCTGTCTATTGCATGTTGGCAATAAAACCCCACATATCCTTACATATGGCTGCACCTCCATTATGCATGTTGAATGGAGATAAAATCCCATATATATCTTTACATATTCCCTCCTTTTTCCGACAATTCTGGCTAACAAACCCATAATTGGAGGAAACATTTTAAAATGTACGTCTCTCTTTTTCCATCATATGAATCACAATTGAAATAATAGCAACTTAATAAAATGAGCATTTAAACATTTCATAACAAACCACTGCTTAATCAAAACAAAAGTAAAACAGATCCCAAATGGGCCCATGAGTCCTCATACACATGTGCATGTGCATGTATAACGAAATATTTACACGTTTCTTTCCAACTGAAGTGTCCACATATGTTTGAATATCTTTTCAATCATAGTCTTCATATGTGTGAAATCAACATTTCATATATGACAACAAAACAATAAAATAAAATAAATAACTAAAACAAATAACTAACATAACTAACCAAAACAATTAAATAAAATAACACATTTGTGAGTCTCCATCACCCTCACTTTCAGTCACATCGGATGATCCCATGCTCCACCCACAACGCTGCAGAATTAAGTTCAACTCACTACTGTTCCATTGATGGCATTCACCATCTTCATGACAGCACCTCTGAGATGTCTTGATCACCAAATACTCATCATATGGTTCGTTCGGTGGAATTCTTTCATCCTGGTGCTCTTGGGTGTTTTTCCACAGAAATCACCTCTTTAGGCATCCCAGTATCTTTGTCTTCTCCTCCATAATTCAGTTTGGAGGCTTTACTTGGGCTTCATCCCGTGGACTCCAGGATTCCATCATCTCTCGCGTTATTCGGTCCTGCGACCTCTGACCCCAACCAATGTTAGTTATTTTTTTCTAAATCAAATAGAAAAGGAACAGATTAAGTGTCATAGCAGAATACCAATTTCACCCTTTCTATTACTTTGCCAAAAACAAAATGTAGTCCAAAACATTATGATCTACTCTTCAGAATATCTGCAACTAAGCACATGTTAGAGAGAAAACAATAACATATACATTTCACATTATTATACATCAAAACAATTTTTATGCAGAACATTTTAGCACATTGTACCATAGTAAGTTAATCTGATTCAGCACCTTTTACCAATATATATTACCACACTTTTCCCAAATGTGGTACTTTCATTTGCATTTATCACCACACTAAACATTATCTCCAGTTTTTTTAATGGTGTGAGACATCATGAAATTGTCACTGCATCTTTCTTTTCCATGTACTCAGGGAACTTAACCTATCTCTACCTGCTCAAGTCTCCTGTGTTCGTATTTAGGGTGACAGGGCTTAATTTGGTTAACATGAACAAATTATTCTGTCACCATTTCACACTCTGTCTTTGATATCTTATAAACTACCAGGGACACTTTATCTACTATCTCAAATGGTCCTTGCCATGCCGCAAGAAATTTAGAGTTTTTTTGTTTGCCTTTTCCAAAATGAAACTTATATACCCGATCACCTACAGTATACTCTTTCACAGATGTCTTTTTATCATAATATGACTTTGCACTATCAGCAGCTCTTTCAAGATTTTGCTGCACAAATGCAAATGCATTTTGCAAATGCTTCCTCAGTTCTTCCACATATTTGTGAACTGTAGATGCACTCACAAGTGTCTGCTCATGTGTTCTATATAATAAATGTTGTGGCACTAGCATTTTTCTTCCTGTTAACACCTCATGTGGACTGATACCTGTCGATTTAGCAGGAGTCGATCTAATGGCCATCAATACCAGAGGTAATCATAAATCCCAACTAGAACCTGCCTCCGCTACAAACTTCTTTAACATCTCTACGACAGACCTGTTGCAACGTTCAACATTTCCAGAAGAGGCAGGCCGATATGCAATATGCAGTTTCCTTTTTACCCCTAATATCTGCCAAACCTTGCTCATTAAGGTACTTGTGAAATGACTTCCTCTGTCTGATTCTATTCTATGTGGTAATCCAAATCTTGAAAATATATGATTTACCAGCAATGTAGCTGCTGTTTGCGCACTACAATCTGGTTCAGGAATACATTCTACCCATTTCGACATCAAACAAACCACTGTCAAAAGATACCGGTTTCCCCCGACTCGAACTCTTTACAGGCCCTACATGGTCAATTTGCAAATCTGACCATGGAAGAGTTAAACATCTTTTCATCAATGGAGCTCTATGCATTGGTGAAGCAGTTTTAAATTGTGCACATACCAGACACATCCTGGTATATATTTCCACATCTTGGGACATTTGTGGCCAGTAAGCATAATCTTTCACTATCTCTAAGGTCTTTTGTGAACCTCTGCGTCCTACATTTATTGCATCATGTGCATGGTGTAACATTAGCCCTCTGAATGAAAGAGGTACAACCCACTGTATCTGTCCTGTTATGGATTCCCTGATCATCAGTCCATCCTGTAATCTAATCTGTTTTTTATTCTTTAATAACACTCTCAACTCTTCTTTTCCTGTACAATCATTTTCAGTAAAGGATTTTGTTCGGGGTCCATCAAATAATTATAATAGATCCCCAAAATTGGATCATCTTTTTGTGCTTTAATCAGATCTTGATCTGGTGTTTCATAACTCCATTGCACTACAGGTTGTTCAACTTCTTTTGGAGCTTTAGAGCGTGTAACTGCATCTATTTGTATTTCACCAATGAAGTGTTCAATGGTCAACAACTCTCCCATAACAGCCCCAATCTTGGCTAATTGATCTGCTTTATCATTTCCCACCTTATCCTATCCTGGTGTTTTCAAATGTCCACGAATTTTCCTCCAGTATACTGTTAAATCATTCTCTGACACTAATTTGTCTATAGCTTGTATAATCTTTCCATGTTTGAGGGGCTTTTTGTTATATGTGAGCATGCCTCTTGCTTTCCAGCCAGGCAGATATTCTACAAAGCTATTTTGTGCATAATCAGAATCAGTCACCAGGACAATTTCACTGAATTTGTTCTCAACTGCAGTAGTGATTGCTTTATAAATGGCTGCCAACTCTGCTATCTGGCTACTTCTAGCCCCAATACTAGGAATATCATCACATGCCAACCAGAAATTTCCTATCCCTGACACCAACTGTTTATTGCTGTCATTTTCAATGTGAAAAGCACATCCATCAACATATACAGTTGGTAATTTCTTGAATGTATTTTCATCAAATGCTTTCTGTGGTGATTGTTCAAACTCCTGCAAACTGGACTCCACTTCTGCTTCGCGTGATACACATTCAGCTGCACAGTCATGTAAATCTGCTAACCCTTGAGCAATTGGGCTCTTTTTATTTTGGCCATATCTTACTTCCACAGGAAAGCCCTGCAATGCCAATGTCAATGAAGTAATTCTGGACTGTCCTAGATGGCCTGATCTAATCCTTTTACTCTGTAAAAACTGCAATGGTTAATGATTTGTCTCAATGAGTACCTTTTCCCCCTTGGACAATGGGACGAAAATGTTGCAATGCCCACGCAGCGGTCAGAAGAGCCTTTTCACATTCACTGAATTTAATTTCAACCCGAGAAAATGCCTTACTCGCATAAGCAATAGTTTTGTGGTTCAAATCATGTTTTTGAGATAACAATGTTGACATACACTTCTCAGTGAATCCTATTTCTATAAAGAAATCTCTGTTCTTTATGGGGTACGCCAAGCATGTTGCCTTTATGAGGCATTCTTTCAATTTAGCAACTGTCTGAGATTGCTCCTTTTCCCATTTCCAGGGTGTATTCAACTTCAATCTTTTATTTTTTGTATTGCCTCCACCTTTTTCTTTTGTGGATTTAACCCATGTTCAGTTATTTCATGGCCTAGGAAATTCACCTTTTTCTTGCACTATTGAGCTTTCTGTAAAAATACTTTGGCACCCGCCTTTTGTTATTGGTCAAGTACATGTCTAATTTCATCAAAATGATTTTTTAATTTTTCATTTTTTATCAGGACATCATCTACATAAACTATGGCCCCTCTTTCTGCTGCATCTGGCATAGCCTTTCTCAAAAATATGCCAAATTCGCTCCCACTATTGACATACCAAAAGGGTGTTCTAGACCCAGCATTTTGCGTTTTATCAAATGAAAATGCAAATAAATTCTGAATGTCCTCTGCCAACGGCACACACCAGTACCCAGATGTAAGATCTAATGTGGTAAATACCTTTGACCCATGCACTTGAGCAAGGCCTTGATCACTGAATGGCAGCGGTCATCTAGACACTGGCACTCTTTTATTTAATTCCCTCAGGTCTGCACACAGACGCTATTGACCATTTGGCTTTACTACACCCAAAATAGGAGTGTTGGAGGTACTATGAATGGGTCTGATTATTCCTCTAGACTCCAAGTTTTTAATTATCTCTGCCAATGAGTCTAAGCATGCCAGTGGCAATCGATATTGGCGCATAAATACTGGATTTCTACCACACACCTGTAGTAATGTGGCAACATGTAAATCAGTTAGGCCACAATCATATGCGTCTTTGGCAAAAACGTACTTAAATTCCATAAATATTTTTCTTGATTTATTCTTATCTTCTTCGCTCTCACAGGCATCTGCTAACAGGATCTGCTCCTCTACCATTTTTGAAAATTCTGGGAAATCCTCCAGTAGAGGAACCTCTGTGCTTTCTTCCAATTGTGTGGCTGTATCTCTATGCAAAGCTGCCACTTTTAAATATTTTGGCATATCAGCCTCCATTTCAATGTGTTGATTTTCTGTATCATTTTCATTTAATTCAAATACTATACAATTCTCCTGGTGACAGCACACTGTCTCATTGGAATCCTACAGGTACACAGATTGAATCTTGAAGATTCCTTTGGGTTGAGAATCCAGATACTCTGGCAACACATCCTGTGAATCTACATATCTCTCAGTGATATTTCCAATCACCATGTTATTGAAATCTGCAGTATAATGTGATTTTTGTATGGCCATTCCCAGTAAGGAATTCTCTTCTAAATGAATATCAATGGGGTATATTCATAATCCAGCCCTTGCTGTTTCATGGATTCATTCAAGCACACAAATGCATCAAAATCATTCATTTGCTGTCAATTCTTGCACTTTAATGTTATAGCAACCTGCTTGGTGAATGCATGGATAGTATTATCCTTCTTCACCTGTAGTTCAATTGCATATGGCACTAATTGTGCACAATGATAAGCCTTTCTATTGTCTTCAAATTCGGGTGCAGGCCCGCCTAGCCAGGACCATATTTTTTGGTTAAAGAAATCTAACACCATGCACATCCTGTGCATGATATCATTGCCCAAATAAAAATCATGTTGTGTTCCACTCACTATCCACACATTGTGGTAGATGGTTTTTTGTCCAATATTAATCTTTTTAGCATGAACCTTCCTGCAATTCAAAATGTGGATTATCCAAACCAGAGATATATTGGTTTTTAATTCTAAATTTCAGGATCTCCTCCTTTCCATTATTCTTTCTCAGTAGATTCTCATTAATAAAACTCCTTTCCTGTTCAAGCACCAAAGTGGCTTTTATCATTTTAGAATGGCCATTTATACCAATATGAATCCATGGCTGCTCATCTTCCATATGTATTTCAGCAAGAGTGGTGATGTGCTTTTCTGTGTCTGCTTTAGGGATGGTGTTCTGTTTGCACTTCTCTTTTAAATAGAAGCAAAATGTGTTCATCTATTTCAGTTTGCCATTTATTCCTAGGGTCCAAATAAATATGCACAGATTGTTTTTCTCTTTCATTTTGCATTTTGTCCTGACACATCAAAATAACAGTGACACTAGGCACACAGCTATTCTGTAGGTACACCTCCACTGCATCATTCGATTTGGCAACAGTATGGCATTCATTTACACTGCTGTTTTGTGAGTTTATTTTCTTAGACCTTAATGGTTTTTTGGTTAAAGACCACATAACACATTTACTCCATCAATGAGAGGAGACAATCTTTTCAGGCAATCTGTTCCCATCAAGAATGGAATTTCACAAATAGATGTGATCAATACTTCCTGTTTCATTCTGTGTTTTCCTATCTTAATGTCAACCTCAGTGACACCCTCGATAGGCACATCCTCGCCATTAAAGTTATGTACTGGACCTTCACTTTGTCTCACTTTGATCTGATTCTGTGGAGACCTCCCTTCATTGATACTTTTTACCAATTATTTCGACATAATTCTGGCCTGTGTGCCTGTGTCACTCATTGCAAATGTATTGCACTTCTCTTCCACAGTAAAGGGAGCATAATATCTGTCTTCAACTTCTTCTAATACACACAAAAAGTGTGAATTCTTACTGATTTCAGGATTCACCTTTCTCAGACCCTTCCTACTCTTGGCTAAGCACATCGGTAAATGAAAGGACATCTTTCCCTCCTTTCTGTCCATTTCCATTTGAGAAACCTTACTCATCTCCCCATATTCAGAGGTCATTTGGAGTGTGGACACTGTTCTCCCTTCCGGGGATCGTCAGAGTTCACACTACAAAACTTCAACTGAATATGCGTATAATCATCACCTGATAAGTTGTCATTTTCTAATTTTGGGCATTTGTGGGTATTTGGCATGATATCAGTCTTTTTAATTTCCTCAAAAATCTGTGGCTCAAAGAACTCTTCAGGTGATTGAACTGTACCCTCCTTTTTAGTAATTATTCTTCCTGCCTGTATTTTATTAGCATCTTGATTGTCTAGGGAGGGCGATTTAATATCCACACTTACTCCCTGATCAAATATTTTATCCATGCATGAGTTGTCTTTCTTAAATCTGTCTCTTTGTTCTTTTGGAATTTCATGTTTTTATCGTTTTCCTTTTTCATTTGTGCAAATTTCCAACGTTTGATTGAACTCCAGGTTAAACCAAACCTCTTTTTTTGATGTATTTGCAATTTCTGGCTCATGTTCATTTGCAGGTATTTTCGTTTTTAAATCATTAAGCAGCTCAGAGTCATTATGCAAGACCGGATCAGGGAAATCTGTCTTTTAATCATTGTAGGTGTCATGAATATTTAGTCACTTATTATCAGAAGCAACCAGGTCGCTTCTGTGACCTTTTTCCCTCTCCTTTGATGACTGTTTTTGAGCCGTACAGAGTTTTCCTATTTGTTCAGCCAACATTTTTACTTGGGCCTTGAGACACTGGAATCTTTCCATCTCTAGAATCTTCTCTTTGCAGCCTATGCCGATATTGGTTATTTTCCCCCTGGTTAAATCTATTCTGGTATCTCTCAGGAGAGTAATTCCTATTTGAGTGATTTCCGAACTCTTGATTCATGTGGGGCGGGGAGCGGGGTGTACCTATTCTTTGGTTGTAATCCCCTGGTGGCGATGATTGATTGTATTGCCGTGGAGCATAGTTCATATTCTGCCTCATGTCCTGTCTCTCATTTTGTGAGTATTGTCCCCTATGCTGATTCTCATTTTTTGTAAATCGGTCAACATACCGGGGTCTGTCCTGGTTGCCATATATTATGGTGTTGGGGTCAAATCTGCTCTGTGTCCCCAATGTCTGGTAGGGACCATTACTTCTTTGATCTTGGTTTTGTCTCTGATTATTGTTCATGCCTGGCATGTTGGGCCGATATCCTGCCCGGGGCCTGTCTCCTAAATACCTAGGACTAATGTAATGCTACCTATCACTAGGATCACGTGACTGAAACATTGGTGAAGAGGTCGGCAACCTCTGTGGGGTACCCCTCTGTTCGGGTGTCACATTATTTTTGCCTGGACTTTGAGCTGACTCAAGTGACATTTTAGCTGATCTGATCTCCATTACTGTTGCCGAGGATTCTTTAGATTTTGATCTTGTATCTTTCATTTTATCACTCTCTCTACCCTGACAGTAGAGCACTTCATATAGTTTTGTACTTTGGTACACAATCCATTCAAGGGACTTCTCACGATCAAATTTGCGGACTAACTGTGATATAATGTCTTTCTGCAAACCATAAAAATAAGCAGTTTTAAACTCATTGGAACTGGGATCAAAAGATACATCAAAATGAGAAAAAGCCCTTTTTAAGTCTTGCAAAAATAGGCGAGGGGACGTATTTGGCCCAGCTGTAATCTTGTATGCAACTTTTTTTGCCTCCTGTAATGATTGCAATGGAGAAAAATGATGTCTAATATATTTTTCAAATTCTGCCCATGTCATGTTCTGCTGTTCATTTAATCCCCTGATGATGCTCGCTGTGGGAGCATCCAGAGTTAAGTGAAAGTATTGTCTATATTGTTCCTTAGGTATGTGGAGGGCTTTAAATATATTGTGCACCACTTCTAAGTGGTCTTCTATACAGCACTCCCCTCCTTGTTTGAATGGTTTGATCAAGGCCTTGATTGATTTCATTATCTTGATAGGAATACTTAGCGCTATATTTGGGATTGCATTACTATGTGGTTCAAACCTTGTCTCAGGTGTATGGGATTGGTGGCGACCCCCAATTAGTGTGTCAAACCCCCCAAAGGTACTGCAAGCAAGCTCAGATACCGGCACAGCCACTGGGGCACTATCTCCACATGTAGAAATGGAATTCACCTCAATCCAATTGAATTTGGTGCCCTATCACCTGTCTTGGGACCTGAAAGTGCATATCTGCTGTTCGAAATCCTTGCACTTTTTAAGGAGTCGATCTGCCTCCTTACGTAAGTAATTTTTTTCATCACCCACATTATCAAATTTTGCATATCATTCATTTGCATTTGACATTCATTAAACTCTTTGTCTCGCTTGTCCCTTTCTTGAAACATTTTAGCTATCTCTTGTTCAACATTCTGAAGCTCACCTTCTTTCTGGAAATGTTCTTTTTGTAAAATTTGCATTTCCAAAATAGCCTCGTCTTTATCTTGTCTAATGTGACCTACCAATCATTTCAAGTGTTTTAATTCTTGCTCACTATCCTCAAATTGTTTCTTCCTTTGGGACAATTGAGTGTCAAGTTCTTTACACTTTGACTGCATGTCCTTTTGACATACCTCCAGTTCTGCTCTTAACTTTTTCTCCTGTTCACTAGCTCCATCTAATTCAACTTTTAGCCTGCTAATTAGCTTGGCATCATTTTCTTGCATTCGCAGGGACCTATTTAAAATGAACCATGTTTTGGCACATAGCAGTATCAGACAATTTTCTCTGCATGTCTATCAGCAGCATTTAATAATCTCAGAAGACAGACCTGAATTATGCTACCTTCTTCAAAAATGTTGTCCAATGGTTCTTTCTGAACTTCCCCACAGATACGGTCATGTCACTCTGTGGCATTATTTGATGACCATGTTCCATGTGCATATAATTTTGCCTCCAGATATTGCACCTACTCTGGGAATGTGGCCTCCATTTGAGACATCCTGAGATTCACTCTCGGTGTCACACTGTTCTCACAAAATGAGTTCCCTTTAATACATGTATGGTAGTGTTAGACACACCTGCCATGCCCAGTAGATGCTCTACAGTCTATTTTCCCGGCCAACACACCATATCTGTAGGAGATTTTGTCTTGTTGGGGTAAATTTGGGATTTGGTGGTATTTTCTTTACTGTAAAATCTTGGTGGTAAATTGGCAGTAAACTGGCCTTATATTTAGAGTGGGTTTGGTATTAGTCTGTTTTGGTGATTATATATTGTTAGCTTGTATTGGTGGTAATTTTAGTGGTATCTTATTTTGTGGTATTTTTAAAAATGATCTTATTCCTGTGGTATAGTGGTGAGCATATTTTTTCATACTACAATCCCATCATAAACAAACCTTTACTTTCTATTAAAATGTCTTCTAGTCGCCTGTATAGAGCCCCAGATTTAAGACACTTCAGAGAACCCAATGAGTTTATTCAGACCGCCACCTATAGTTTGTGGCTGGTCTTACTGGCTTAAGTACATCCAGTAATCTAAGTGCCAGATTAGGCACCCCTTCCCTTCAGAATGCAAGGAAGGAATCACTCATTACATTTAACACACACACCTTCCTACCTTTTAGGTAATTACTACTGACTTTCTCTTGTTTGCTATTTTAACTACACTACTGCACTGATGTAAACATCACCTCTGTGCTTCACATACATAAATGATTCACAGATGCATGAACAACACCAAAGTCTCAATCAATTTTTTTTTAATCTGTACTTTGTATTACATGACAATTACAAACCGCAAAACAAACATCTTACCACATGATATTTACAGCATCACGCGCAAGATAAAAGAACAACAGAAATGGTGCAGGTATTTTGCAGACATGATTTTATGTTCTCACACCTAGAACAGAGAAAAATAAACATGCAATGTTTTCTAACCTCCCTGCACTATCAATAAATTCTAGCAACACACGTACATCATACTATATTTTTTTTTTTTCTCACTTGGCACCAATCTTACCAAGGCCAGTGAAATCTGAATTCCCCCCACGACCTCACTGTCTTCGCAGACCCAGGCTCAGTGCCAAACCCCCTCAAATGTGTGGGGAGCTGCCAGCTGATTATGCTCATAGCCAGCGCTCAACCCACTTGGAGTTCAACAGATAATGGCACTGTCTGTCTCCTGGTCCCAGCACGAACTGCCAATAAATTCTCACTTCATTTCTTAGGAAAACCCTCATTCAGCCCTCTGTTGACGTGGCTTATCCACCTACAATCCCCACTAATCAGAATAAAAATAATGTGCCCTGAGCCAGCCTTCATTTTTCAATACAATGAAGTCTTCATTTTCAAAGCAACTGTTTCATTTTCCGTCCTGCATTTTACATAGTTCTGTTATCCACAAGCTGAAGAAAACGCTAGTGTGCACTTCCTTATGAACAATTAATTTCAAACAGTGAACCCAAAACATGGACTGTATTTCATTGTGCGCAGAAGACTGCATTATAATGTTAGAGAAGTTGAAATTAGTACTTTAGTAATGTTAGTGCAAGGTTAATCAGTTATGTATTCTAATGCAGTTTCCATACATAAAACATCCAATGTAAAATTGTGCACCTCCTTATTTTAACTGGCAGCATACCATGCTAAAATGTTTTTTTTTACTAATTATTCTGAAAACGTGCTTGCTGGCTGTTACTGAAGTAATGCCTGCAGTTTTAAAAAGCTGGGCCTGTGTTACGCTCACCTGGCTCCTACAGGGGCGTCGGTCAGACCCGGACTGCTGCGGCCTCCACCCACATGATGCATAGTGCAGCGAAGACTGACTGGATCTGCCCTCCTAATCTTGTCTGCTTTGCCCGTAGAAATATTCTCCTACAAGTGGAGAGATAGATTTAGCCACTTGTGGATTCAAGTGATAGCACCCCCACTGTCCTCCCCACTAATCACCTCTGAAGCGCCCTCGGCAATCTCACCTTATATCCTTGAAGGATGAGCCCTCCATCCTGCAAAGCACGCAGGGGCGCGTTGATGACCAGTTACTTCACTGGCCTGAAGATATTGGTAGAGTTGTAGACGAATCCTGACTCCAAAAGGTCCTGGCGAAGAGCCGTAAGTATATAGATCGTAAGAGTTCAAAATGTCTGGAATTCACTCCTGTCCAATTCCTCTTTTATCTTGCAGCTTTGGCCCAATAAGAAGATTGACAGCTGAAAGCACTCCAGTAAAAGTCTGTGTTACCCAAAACTGTCTGGTAAATAATGCCAAGTGTTAAACTTGTTGCTTTCTCCTTATCTTACAGGTGCGGCATTAGAAGATGTGGCGTGCTGATGAATTATACCTCTGGCGGTAAAATAAGGTAAGCATATGGCGGCTAAAGAGATTGTCTCTGTCTGTTCTCTCTGCTCACCTTGTTGTTTCTTGTCCCCCTTAGGAGCCGGGATTCGGCGATG
This sequence comes from Ambystoma mexicanum, assembly GCF_040938575.1. Taxonomy (NCBI): domain Eukaryota; kingdom Metazoa; phylum Chordata; class Amphibia; order Caudata; family Ambystomatidae; genus Ambystoma; species Ambystoma mexicanum. Next base: position 571,649,177 of record NC_090928.1, read on the forward strand.
TAAAGATGGAGACAGCGCCGGATCGAAGAGATGCTGCGTGGAACGGTGAGTATGGTGCGGCGCTGCTGCTGGCGATGCAACGCGTTTAAAACAAAGTCTTTCCTCTGGTTTGAAGATGCGATGAATCTGGAATCAGGTAAGAAATGAGGTAATACTCTTGTTCTAACCTTTGCTTCTTTCCTTCTTTCTTGGTGCTCCAGGTTCGAGGCGGGTGTGGCAGAAGGCTGGATGCTGCTGCTGGCACGGTGAGCGTTACGCTGCTGGATGCAGAATAACGCGAAGCGTGTGCTGCTCTTCGGACATGGTTTACATAGCCTCCAAAGTAGTGCCAGGTAGGTATTCCTCCCCAACCACACCCGAGTAACAAAATAGTCCCTTTCTAGGTGCTACAGGTTCGAGGCGGGCGTGGCAGAAGGCTGGATGCTGCTGCTGGCACGGTGAGCGTTACGCTGCTGGATGCAGAATAAAGCGAAGCATGTGCTGCTCTTCGAGCATGGTTTAAATAGCCTCCAAAGTAGTCCCAGGTAGGTATTCCTCCCCAACCACACCCGAGTAACAAAATAGTCCCTAAGGTAAAGTAGTCCTTTCCAGGCCTCACATGGGCTTGGATCTTCTTGCAGCATGGTCTGCATCAGGTAAGTGTGCACCTATGAGCGACTGATGTCCCATATGAGCCTGGCGCCATAGGCGCCAGGACTGAACCCAAACAGCCCCTAGCAGGGGTTGCTGGGTTTTCTCAAGGCGACATGATGCCTGCTCCCGGGGCTGATGGACGTGGTCTGGATGCCCGGGGGTATGCATCATGACAGCACTCCCCCTCAAGGCCCCTCCTAAAGTCATTCCTCCCCTTGGTCCTGGTTTGTCTGGGAAGTCCCGATGGAATCTCTTCACTAATCGTGGTGCATGGACGTGGTCACTAGGCTCCCATGGCCTTTCCTGTGGCCCATAACCCTTCCAATCGATTAAGTAAAAAAGTTTTGATTTAACCACCTTGGAGTCCAGGATGTTTTTCACCTCAAATTCAGGTTCTCCATCTATCAAGATAGGATCTGGTGGTTTGGTTAATCTTGTTCCTGGTTGAACTGGTTTTAAAAGTGAAACATGAAAGACAGGATGAATTTGCATATTGGAGGGTAATTCCAGTTTGACGGCCACCGGTTGATAATGGCCTTAATGGTGTAAGGTCCCAAATATCTAGGATTAAAAGTCTGAGTTCCTTTCGGAGGCATGTGTTTTGTAGCTAGCCAAACCTGATCTCCAATTTGGTACTGTGGAGTTGCACTTCTATGTACATCAGCATTTTTCTTGTATTTCTCTTTTGCTTGCTTCAAATGTTCTGTTGCTTCTTTGAAGGCTTGTGTAATAGTAAAATGTAAATGACTAACTACAGGCATTTCTAAGTGCTGAGACAAATCGAGTTCTGAGGTTCGAGGGTGGTGTCCATATAAGGTATAAAAGGGGCTTTGTCCGCTTCCTGAATGTACAGAGTTATTGTTTGCATATTCGGAAATCCATAAAATATCTTTCCAATTACTTTCTGTCTGGTGAAGCATGCAACAAAGGTACTGTTCAAGGGTCTGGTTGGTCCTCTTCGTCTGACCATCGGTCTGGGGATGGTGACTGGTTGATAACCTTATGTCGATTTGCGCAATTGGCAACATTTCTTACAAAAATGTGAAATGAATTGACTACCTCAGTCAGAGACCAATACAGAAGGAAACCCATGTATTCGAACGATGTTTCCGAGGAACTCCTTGGCCAGGACTGAAGCAGAAGGTAATCCCTTCAAAGGAATAAAGTGGGCCATCTTGGAAAAAAGATCCACGATAACTAGAATGGTGTTAAATCCATTACATGGAGGTAGATCAGTAATAAAGTCTAAAGATAAGGAGTCCCATGGTGTAGGTGGAATATCCAAAGGTTGCGAAAGGCCAGCTGGTTTTTTCTTCTGACTCTTGTTTTGGGCGCAAATGCCGCAAGACATCACAAATGACTTTATATCTTTTCGCCAGGTGGGCCACCAAAATTGTCTCTTAATTTTGGCTTTGGTTTTTGCGATACCTGGGTGACCTTCCATTAGGGAATCATGATAATTGGAGATGACAAGTTCCTGTAATTCCTTGTGTGGTAGAAATAGTCGTCCTTGATAGTAGGGTAGGTCATTGAGGACTGAGTAATCCAGGCCTTTCTTTACCCAGTCCTGCAGAGCTGCTGGATTGAAGAGTTGTTGGATTTTTAAATGAATTTCTTCTAGTGTCTGTAAGGTAGTAATGCCAAGAATTCTTTGTTCAGAAATTATAGGCACCGGCTCCGGGTTCGCATATGCTTCTTCCATTCCCATTCGGGATAAGTCATCTGCCTTGCCATTTTTACAGCCTGGTCAATAAGTGATCACAAAATCAAATTCGGCAAAGAATAATGCCCATCGAAGTTGGCGCGATGATTGGGCTTTGGCTGTTTTTAGATACTGCAAGTTCCGGTGATCGTTGATTACAGTAATGGTATGCCTGGCACCGAGAAGATAGTGTCGCCAAGCCTTTAAGGCAGATTTGATGGCTAATAACTCTTTATCGGTAACCGCATAGTTTAACTCGGGTGCCGAGAACTTTCTGGACCAAAATGCCACAGGGTGAAGTTGACCAGTTTCAGGATCCTTCTGGGACAGGACAGCTCCCATGGCTAAACTGGATGCATCAGTTTCCACTATGTATGGGAGCTCTGGGCGTGGATGCTTTAAGACAGGCGCAGACGTGAATTTCACTTTCAGCTCTTGGAAGGCCTTTTCAGCCTCTTCGGTCCACAAGAAACGTTTGTTTTTTCGCAAAAGTGCTGTGATGGGATGTACAACATGTGAGAAGTCCGGAATGAATCTGCGGTAGAAATTGGCAAATCCGAGCATGCTTTGCACCCCTTTAACTGAACGAGGTGATGGCCACTTGAGAATTGCGTCCACCTTTCGTGAGTCCATTCAGACTCCTTTTGGAGTCATGATAAATCCAAGGAATTCAACTTCCGTACCATGAAAAACACATTTTTCCAATTTTGCATATAACTTGTGCTGGCGTAGTTTCTCAAGGACTGCACGTACGTGCTTAACATGGTCTGATTCTGAGGAGGAGTACACAAGGATATCGTCTATGTATAAGACAACACAGACGTCAATGAGTTCACAAAAGACATTGTTCATAAAATACTGGAAGGCTGCTGGTGCATTGCACAACCCGAAGGGCATCACCTGATACTCGAATAAACCGTACTTGGTGCGAAAGGCCGTCTTTCATTCGTCGCCTTTCTTTACACGTACCAGATGATATGCCCCTCGGAGATCTAACTTAGTGTAGATACAAGCATCCTTTACTTGGTCTAGTAATTCGGGGATCAGAGGCATTGGGTACTGGTTTTTTACCGTAATCTGATTTAGTGCGCGGTAGTCTAGGCACGTTCTAAGGTCATCTTCCTTTTTTGGCACGAAGAACAAAGCTGAGGATATAGGAGACTTGGAAGGGCGAATAAAGCTAGTGGCAAGGTACTGGTCTAAGTATTGTCGTAGGTGAAGGTTTTCAGATTCCGTAAGGGCATAGATCCTGCTACAAGGGGGTTGTGCCCCGGGTATGAGATCGATTTGACAATCGTACGATCTGTGAGGAGGTAAGGTGTTTGCCTGTTCCTTTTGGAAGACATCCTGGAATTTTTGGTATTCTGGAGGTAGTTGCATGACTGCTGTGGTTACTGTGGCCAGGCCTGCGTTCTGATTTTTCTTTGGGTATCAGGTTTGTGGACAATCCGGGAAGGTTATTCTCTTCTCTCGCCAATCAGTACAAGGATTATGTGTTTCCAACCAAGGTATCCCCAGTATTATTTGAAACTGTGGGGCTTTGATTAGATCAAACACAATAGTCTCTCGATGCCCATCCTTACCCAATAGTGTCATCCCTGCGGTGGAATGAGTTACAGGCCCAGAGGCTATTTCAGTTCCATCGACTGTGGTGATGACATCTGATGTGGTTTTTCGGCAGAGAGGTAGATTCATCCTGGAAGCCAATTCGTGGTCCATAAAGTTCCCTACGGCCCCGCTATCAATGTATGCCCTTACTGCGTGCATACGTGAGGGTTGTCTAGGATCAATTAGGACCATTGGTATGATCAGATGCAAGGTCTGAGTGTCCTTCTTTAAGCTCGGCAAGCGGACCTCTGCGCTTGTCGGGCGTGGTCGTTTTCCGAATCAGGCTCTTTTGGACTTTTATCAGCAACTCCTACCACCTTCTTGGGTGGTTTTATAGGGCAATCCCGTAGAAAATGTCCTAAGGGTCCACAGTACAGACACAATTGCACTGTCTTCTTCTTTCCCTTTCCTTTTGAGTTAAGGGTCCTTTGACCCCCCTGATTTGCATAGGTTCCGATGCATCTGTTCCTTTGGGGGCAACGTTGGATTTAACCAATACCCGATTTTCGAACTTAGCTCGATCAGCCTTTCTATTCTGGAGTCGATGATCCAGCTGGACCACTAAGTCTATTAACTCTGCGCAGTCCTGAGGTGGGTTCACAACTTGAGCCAAGACATCTTTAAGTTCTCCCCGAAGTCCACGATGAAACAATGTAATTCGTTTTTCCTCAGGCCATCCGGATTCCACTATCTATCTATTAAAGGTTGCGATATAGGTTAGCAGATCCTGGTTACCCTGTCGTAGGGACAAATGTTCGTTATCCAGGGCCTGTCCTGGGGAGTGCCGGGCAAATAGTCTTTCCATGCTCGTTTGAAAGCCCTGAAAATCCTGAAGAATTGGGTCATCCTGAGTAACTAGTGGAATTGACCAATCAGCTGCACTGCCGCTGATATATGATAATACAAAGGCTACCTTGGCTTGATCGTTTGGAAAGGCTCCTGGTCTGCATAAAAAGTGCAAGAGGCATTGGTTCATAAACACGGCGAACCTTTTGGGATCTCCGGCAAAGCGTTCGGGTGGAGCTAATGGAATATTTCCTGGTAGGTTTATTTGCACAGGGTTACTCGATAACACTGGAGCTCGGTTTCCCCCGGAACCAGGTAGGGGTGCTTGTCCAGCTTGAGTTTGCAGCAGTTGTCTAGCGAGATCATCTGTGTGCTCCTTCGATACAATTAGTTCTCTTCTGAGGGCATTAGTCTCTTGGCGAGCGGAGTGCACTTCCGCCCTAAGTTCCCCCAATAGTTGTGCCAGTTGGTCGGTTTCTGAGGTTTCCATAACGCCCGGGTGGGGATTTGTAGATTTGCTTCGCATTCTGTTACGCTCACCTGGCTCCCACAGGGGCGTCGGTCGGGCCCGGACTGCTGCGGCCTCCACCCACGTGATGCGTAGTGCAGCGATCACTTACTGGATCTGCCCTCCTAATCTTGTCTGCTTTGCCCGTAGAAATATTCTCCTACAAGTGGAGAGATAGATTTAGCCACTTGTGGATTCACGTGATAGCACCCCCACTGTCCTCCCCACTAATCACCTCTGAAGCGCCCTCTGCAATCTCACCTTATAATCTTGAAGGATGAGCCCTCCATCCTGCGAAGCACGCAGGGGCGCGTTGATGATCAGTTACTTCACTGGCCTGAAGATATTGGAAGAGTTGTAGATGAATCCTGACTCCAAAAGGTCCTGGCGAAGAGCCGTAAGTATATAGTTCGTAAGAGTTCAAAATGTCTGGAATTCACTCCTGTCCAATTCCTCTTTTATCTTGCAGCTTTGACCCAATAAGAAGATTGACAGCTGTAAGCGCTCCAGTAAAAGTCCGTGTTACCCAAAACTGTCCGGTAAATAATGCCAAGGGTTAAACTTGTTGCTTTCTCCTTATCTTACAGGTGCGGCATTAGAAGATGTGGCGTGCTGATGAATTATACCTCCGGCGGTAAAATAAGGTAAGCATATGGCGGCTAAAGAGATTGGGGGTCATTCCGAGGTGGGATTACCGGCGCCTGTAAGGGCACCGATGGCGGTAATCCCTTACCTCCGTATTCCGAGTTCCCTTTGCGGGTCCCTCTTTACCTCCTGCTTTTAGCAGGAGTAAATTACGGGACCCGCAAAGTGACCTTGGAGTAAATTACGGCACCGTAATTTACGGTGCCGTAATTACCTCCTTCCCCATTCCCATTGAGCCCTATGGGGGCAGAAATGGGGATGGGGAAGGGCTATGGTGAATGGGGAATTACCGGTCCATCCAACCTTGGAATGGACCGGAAATTACTCCATTCACCATGCCGGTATTCCATGGAGTAAATAGCTCCATGATTGCCAACCATGGAGCTATTTACTCATTGGTGTATTCCTAACTCGGAATGAGGGCCATTGTCTCTGTCTGTTCTCGCTGCTCACCTTGTTGTTTCTTGTCCCCCTTAGGTGCCGGGATTCGGCGGTGTAAAGATGGAGACAGCGCCGGATCGAAGAGATCCTGCGTGGAACGGTGAGTATGGTGCGGCGCTGCTGCTGGCGATGCGACGCGTTTAAAACAAGTCTTTCCTCTGATTTGAAGATGCAATGAATCTGGAATCAGGTAAGAAATCAGGTAATACTCTTGTTCTAACCTTTGCTTCTTTCCTTCTTTCTCGGTGCTCCAGGTTCGAGGCGGGCGTGGCAGAAGGCTGGATGCTGCTGCTGGCACGGTGAGTGTTACGCTGCTGGATGCAGAATAATGCAAAGCGTCTGCTGCTCTTCGCGCGTGGTGTAAATAGCCTCCAAAGTAGTCCCAGGTAGGTATTCCTCCCCGACCACACCCGAGTAACAAAAAAGTCCCTAAGGTAAAGTAGTCCCTTCCAGGCCTCACATGGGCTTGGATCTTCTTGCAGCATGGTCTGCATCAGGTAAGTGTGCACCTATGAGCGACTGATGTCCCATATGAGCCTGGCGCCAAAGGTGCCAGGACTGAACCCAAACAGCCCCTAGCAGGGGTTGCTGGGTTTTCTCAAGGCGACATGATGCCTGCTCCCGGGGATGATGGACGTGGTCTGGATGCCCGGGGGTATGCATCATGACAGCCTGGCTGTATTTCTCTGCTGTCTATTGCATGTTGGATATAAAACCCCACATATCCTTACATATGGCTGCACCTCCATTCTGCATGTTCCATGGCGATACAATCCCACATATATCTTTACAGGGCACTCAGGGTGGAGGACCAATATATTGCAAATTCCTTTGCGTACTTCTGTGTAAAACTATACCTTGTGGCACCAGGAAGGGGTGTGAGAGAGGTGAGGGAATATGTGGAAGCCCTTCCACTTAAGAGGTTGTCAGAAGAACAAAAGGATGCCTTTAAGGCAGACCTCACTTTATATGAGATCGCTAGGAGTACACAACAATTGCAAATGGTGGAAACTCCACGCCCTATTGGCCTCCCTCCAGAACTCTGGAAGGGTCTGGGGAACAGACAAACAGCCACATGCTGGTTTGTTTCAGGATAGCAGGGAGGAGGGTCGGCTCCCACCAGACATTCCAGGTGTTGGTTATTACAGTAACTTCCAATAAAAGGAAGGCCAATGAGTCCTGTGAGTCATACATACACATCTCCTTTCTCAATGGGGAAGTTAAGATTAAGGCTTTGGCCAATAGGATGATCGCAGTCTTGCCCCATGTGGTCCACATGGATCAGAATGGTTTTATGCCAGGGGATTGATGTGCCTCATCCGACGTTGGCAGTTTGGGGTGATTACTCGGCTGATGGGTTACCAGGGAGAAACAATGCAACCCTGTCTCTTGATTCTTAAAAACCCTTTGATTCGATTGAGTGAAGGTAACTTTTGGAGGTTTTGGCAAAGCTGGCCTTCGGTCCGGTGCTTATTGGGATGCTAAATCTTCTCTACAAAGCCCCAGTAGTGAGAGTAAGGGAAACTAGGTGTCTCTCAGGCCCATTTCTTCTCCAATGTGGGACAAGGCAGGGATGTCCTCTCTCCCTGATCATATTCACATGGCTGATCCAGCCTTTGGTGGAGGCTGTGAGAGGGGATAGTATGTGCACAGGTCTCAAGTGGCCCGGGGTCCACGTGAATAAGGTATCCCTATTTGCAGATGACATCTTGTTAAATTTGATTAACCCTGAGATCTCAGTACCCGTAGCAGGGATGTTGCTCTCTGAATTTGGTTCATGTAGTAGCCTACAAGTGAGTTGGGAAAAGTCGGTGTACTATGTACTCATGGGGGAATCTCTCTGTCTGGGAGAAGGAGAGGGGTTGAGATTGGTCCCTACCATTGAGCCATTCCAATACCTACAGGAAATTGGACAGAGTTTCCCCAGCTTAGCTGTGACCCTGTGGTGGTCAGTGTTCACCTATATGTAGAGAAGTAGGCAGTTCTTCCATTGACCCTTCTGGGTAAGGTGGATCTTTTCAAGAAGAGAGCCTTTCCCAAGTTCCTGGATATTACTCAAGCCATGCCAGTTGAGTATCCGCAGGCGGACTGCAACAAATTGGACAGAGATCTTAGGAAATTGTTGTGGGGTCCAGCCACTTTCCGATAGCACTGGATACGCTAATGAACTCCCCCTTGGGAGGAAAGGCTGAATCTGGCAAACCCCACGAAGTAGTTTTGGGCTACTCAGTTGGTGGCAGCAAATTATAATTTTTTCCTAGAGGAGGTGATCCTGCCACTAGCCATTCGAAATCGGAAAGGGCCAGTTTTCTATGGACAAGGTCTTCTATGGAAGTAGATGCCTCGTGGAATTCCCCCAGACAGGGAGACTGGTGGTGAAAGTCTTGCATATCCTGCTGGGGAATACCAGGGAGGTTGAGAAGTTGGTGCTCGATCAATCATTATCAGGAAATAGGCTACTTTCTGACCTTAAGACAGTTCTGACGCAAAGGGGCTGGACTGACAAAGAGATACCGATAATGGGGGATGTGGTGAAGGCATGGGCCATACGACTATTTCATGAATTGAGAGAGTTGCATGGGCCTTCTAATATGCTATTCCAGCAAATCCCACTACGCCATGCTATCGGTCTGAGATTTAGGGGCAGGACAGACTTCCTAGGGGCTCCGCCATATGAGAACGGTCCCAAAGAGAAGTTGGACACCAAGCTTCCACAGCATTTAGATGGGTGGCCAGCATTACAACTAAACCTTTGACATGGTTAAGGGAAAGGTGGGAGGCAGACGTGTGGCCCCTCAAAGAGGGCGATTGGGAGAGTGCCCTAGGGGTTACCGACAGGCTATCCATTGATTTACAATTAAGGCCATTGACTACAAGATCCTGCATAGCATCTACTATACCCCACACCTAGTACATAGAATGGGAAGGAGGGAGAATGACAGGTGCCCTAAATGTAAGATAGAGGTGGGAACATTTTACCACTTAGTCTAGCAGTGTCTGAAATTATATCAGTTCTGGGGGGAGTTGCTGGTGGTGATAAATGCATTGGTAGATGAAGAACTGACCTTGGAGCCTGTGCTGTATCCACTGGGAATATGGGGGGACTCTACGTTTTCGGCACATAGAACGTGTCTGGTCTGTCTGGCTCAGGCACAGGGCAAAAGGGTCATTGCAATGTGGTGAGGAGGAGAGGATGGTCCTACCCTATGAGCTTAGGAGGACTGGGTGGGCAGATCTATGGGGTTGAAGCAATTGGTCTCTAAGAGTAGAGGTGGCCCACAGAAGCGTGAGAAGGTGTGGGCAAGATGGTTGCAGTGCAATGAAGAAATGTGAAGAACTAATGAGTGTGTTTGAAGGAGTCAAGGAGGGGTTTGGAGTGGGAGATGGGAAACCGGAAGCCATGGGTAGGGGCGGGTAGCAAGGGGAGAAGTGTAATAGGGGTAGGGCATGGATGGTTTGGGGAGATTAGGGGGTTAACCTGGGGCTATTGGGTATGTTTTTTGTTCGGTGTAACTGTGTTTTTCTTTTGCCAATTCAAAATGGAACAGAAGATGTCTTTATAAAAGAAATGCCTGATGAATAATCCAGATTTGTGTGGAGCAGTTGGCCAAGCCTACCGACTTGCAGGAAACTCACACAGACATCAGAATCACACAGGAAAGCACATTATCCATTGACAACAATGAGTTAGTGATAACAAAAAGAACGTTTTGGTGCAATTTAGGTCCTCTATTACCGGACAACTGCATCTTAACACCATTGAAAGCAGCAGTGTTGCATGATGCACGACAGAGGGCAGACCATATGGTACTGTCCATTCACTCCACATCTCCGAAACAGTGAATTGGTAACTGTAGATGTCACGAATATTTGCCATCACTCTAGTACCAAACACAACCTCTCCAGTTCGGGCCACTTTTCCCTTTCACCAGATGAAGCACCAATGTGCTGGAGCTGCTGGTGAACCGCAGTGTGAATGCCAATGCCACCCGCCACTTAAAAATTGTGGGCAGCCATCATAAACCAACAGCCAGAATCATCCATGGACTCTCAGGTCTGCAGCTCTTGCAAGGCCATTCATGCCTTCTCCACCAGCCAGTCAAGCCTTGACTTCAAACAATCCAAGTACAGTCAGTGCCACCATCATGGTGGCGTCTACTTCCATTTGCAATGCTGTTCTGTGCACTCACGCCGGACGTGTACTTAAATTCTCCTAGCGTCACATGGATATACCCCTATTTACACCTTGCACCACCACAAAGATACAATTGAACCAATACATCTTTTTCACAGTGACTATTTGAGAGCATGTGCTTTCGTGCAGCTCTGCTCTCCCAACTGTTGCCCTTGTCTGACAAGGTTATGATGAAATCTAATCCTTACAGTCATGTGCTTCCAGTTTTGCAAATATCTCGTCTGTAAAGGGCAGGTACCACAGGTCTGTACCTGCTTTGTCATTATGTGAATAAATTAGGTCGTTTTATGTTATTGGGTCTTGTTATAGCAAAGCGTCATACAAGTAAAATTGTGTGGTTATTTGTGGGTTAGTGGGTGCAGAGGATGAGAGCACAGATTGTTATTAGATTGGGTCTGTGATCTTTGACTCAATTTACCATTGTGTGAATGTGAATATGCTTTCGATTTGGTGTCATTGTTTATTAGAATTTTAAATAGTTGTTGGTGTTCAGCAGGTTGGAAACTGTCGCTTGCATATTGGTTGGAGTAGGGGGATGGTGAATTGTCAATACTCAGTGATAGATGACAGATACAGTAGGAAGTGTTTGGTTTGTGTAAGGCATGTTAAATGAGGTGTGTGCAAGTGTAGAGTTGCATGGACAATGGCTGGTATAGGTGGTTGCAGATGTAAAAGTTAGTCACAAATTAAAGTTGCCTAATTTGCATTTTGCAGCAGTTGTCACTGCCCTCACACCAAGCACCAGTCTTGGGCAAGTGCTCTCGTCCACACTACAAACGATGTATTGCAGCACAAAGTGACAGTGCAGCATTACACAATAACATTGTTAAGGCATCATATCAATACAATTGTGATAATGCGTATGTTAAAAGGCTTATTGAGATGAGTTGCGTCACAGAAGACCATGCCAGATGTGGCACTCCTAACACAGGATAAAACAACTCAATATTGTACAGCTGACCTAACCACAATCATCTGACACTCTATTGGGACCTTGTGCAGGGTTCTCCTTTTTCCCTTTTTCAGAATGACCAGAAAAAAAGAGACAGACCAGAGAGTGCAGGGTTGTTGTATCAGATAGTGCAGGCAGAACGGGGAATCGGTTGACTACACGCAGAGAATTGTGGGTTAAAAGTGTGGATCACATTTGATTTTTTATCTCCATCCCCAGCATTGGAACCATCTTACACTGTGGGCCCCTTACATCCTTCGTCCTCTCACCAGTCACAACACCCCCTCCATATCTCAGACCAGAGGAAATATCTAATGCACCATAAACTGCCAATGCCCCACCCCGCTCCCACAGACTTCTGCACATCTTCTCCCCATAGACTCCTCCTCCACCTGGGCAACCACTGAGAATGACCCTCACCCCCACCTTTTCCACAAAACATGCTACATCCAACACCTAATCCATAGTGGCACTCTGGTGCTCCAAACACAACCTCTCTGTCACTACCTCAACATCTGCACCTCCCAGCAGAAATTCCTCTCCCAGATCAGTTCCACTGCCCTCATCCCTGCCCATTTTAGCCAGAACCCCATACTGCGCTACATCCAACTCCCAAGCCAGAGGAGCTTTCTGGCACTCCAAACACAACCTCCCAGCCACTACCACAACATCTGCTCCTCGTTGCATAAATGTGCCCCATAGACCAGCTCCACTACCCCTATATACCCCCTCCTTTCACACCACACCAAAAACTAATTTGTGGGCTCCATGTCACTCCACTAATCCTGTCCCACTGACATGCAAACCATCCTTACCTTCCTTCTCCGTCCTGCCTCACCTCACTACCTCCCCTCTACCCACCAAAATCCGGTGTCCCCTAATTGGGCCCAACCCACTCACACCACCACCCTCCCCAAACTCCACTCAGTCAAATCACCTTTCCTCTCCACCTGCTATGCTCACCCCCCACTAACGCACTCCTCCTCAGTGTCCCCTCACCCTCCATCTCCAGAGTAACCCCTAACACACCTTTCCCTTCTCTCCTCATGGCACAGTTTGCTCTTTCCAGAATCATCACCTCATCCCTTTTCCCCCTCTGACCCCCCTACCCTCTCTCACACACCTCTTGCACCCAAACGGACAAAGCTCAGGAAAAAAGACTGACCTTCACCCTCGACTCTTCTTGCCTCACTTCACCTGCAGCACTCCTCTGTCCCCACCACCCACAGCTCTGCTGTCAGAACCTCCCCACTAGCCACTCCCTTGCTTTCCCTCTCTGAACACAATCTCTTGTCTATCACCTCTACACCTTCACTTCCCTCCAGACTTGCACCCCATCCACCAGCTAGCCAGTACCCAAACATCACACTTGCACCACTTACTGCCCACCCCACCCCCCACCTCACCTACAACCTCTACAACTCCTCTTCCCTCCAGACTTGCACCCCATCCACCAGCTAGATGGTACCCACACACCACACCTAAAGCACTCACTGCCCACTCCCCCACCCTCTTTTCACTTACTTCCATCTCATGCAAAGCAACCACCACACACTCACTATTCCCGCTCCCGACCGACCTCACGCCCTCACCCAGTCAAACATTATCCTGTACGACTACCGATTGTTCTGGCCCTTCTGCCCACACCACCTCCTGCTGCTGCTACTGACACCTCCCCACTGTCCACTCAGAAATGTGTAGTACATACGGCCACTAACATCAGAGGAACCACCACCTCCTACCAAGTCCCCTGCCTCCCATTAAATGCTCGCTGCATAGCCAAAAACAGACACAGCATCTTTGACCACCTATCCTCCGACAATCCCAATCTCATCTTAATAACTGAAAGATGGTTCATTGACGATTTCAAACCAGTCGCACACAAGGCTTTCCCTCTCAACTACGCACTCATCCCCCACAACTGACCCTTCAGAGGTGGTGGAGTAGCCATTCTCCATAAACATCACATCTCCATCTCACTCACCGAAATCCAGCCATGCACAGCTAACTGCGAATCCCTGCTTATCAGACTCTCCTTGTTGCTTGCTATCTCACACAGTTTCCAACTCATCTACAGGCCACCGGGCTACAACAGACATGTTGCCAACAATCTCTGTGACTCACTAGCTACCACTCTGGTCAACCATCCAACACTCACTCTACTGGGAGTCCTTAATATCTAATTTGATCTACCCAACAATAGCATGACCCAACCCATGGTTGAGAGCCCAGAGGCACTAAACCTCTCCCGTCATACCAAAGGTCCCACCCACACTGGAGGCGACACCTTTGATACAATCTTCAGCTCCTCCAACCTTGTCTCAGTGTCCAGCCCTAAACTTCTCATCTGGCCAGGCCACCCACCCTTACCTTTCCCTGTCCACACACCCACCCCATGACCCAAGTCCCGCCCTTTCCCACCACACGATCACAAATGCTGGAACAAGGTCAAGGTACTGCCTGACCTGGCTGAAGCCCTGCCATGCCCACTCCCGACCACAGAAATACCTCTACCTATCTAATCCTTTGACACTTGGCTCAACGACTCACTCCTCCCTCCCACTCCCCCTGCCCTGCTCCCACCTACAAAGGACCTACCCCCAAATGGTTCACACCGAAACCTAAAGACCTTCAAAACACATAATCTCTCCTTAAAGCACAAATGGCGACCATCGATAACCCCTCTTAGCAAATCCTTGTTCTACCACCATCACCGTAACTACAAATCCCAGATCCAAAAGGTCACAAATCCTACCTCAATAAAAAGAATCCTGAATTGCTGCAACAGTAGTAAAGATCTCCACAGGATCATCTTGGAATTTGCTAAGCCCTCGTGCACCACTGCCCTGACCACGTCCACACAAACGCTCTGTGACTCTCTCTCCCAACACTTCCACAGAAAAGCACTGAACAGGGTGGCCACTCTTAATGCCAAACATTCCAACCTCACCCCCACCCAACACCCGCTCCTCAGAATACCACCTCCCCTGCAGTGGCAACCTTCACCGCTTTCAACCCATCTCGAGTGAGGAGTTCCTCAAATTATTGTCCTGTAACAGATCCTCCAGATCCCCCCATGCCCCGCTTCTCTCCTCAAAGAGATCTTCATCTCTACCTGTGCAGGAGAATGGGCTAGGTCCATACTCAATGACTCTTTCCCCTCTGGCATCTTCCTAGATACCTTCACAGTAGTGCATTTCAAACCCTTTCGTAAAAAAAGCAGGTCACGACCCCCTGCAGCTGATCAATTACAGGCCCATCTCCAACACCAGATTCCTGGCTAAACTCATCGACCGCTCTGCCTACTCTCAGCTCAACCTTTTCGCTGAATCCAACAACCTACTAGACCCTACTTAGTCAGGGTTCTGGCTGCGCCACAGAACTGAAACCACACTGATTTCAATCTGGGATGACCTCAGAGTCATGGCAGACTCTGAAGGATGCGCCGCACTGGTTCTCCTTGATCTCTCAGCAGCTTTTGACATCTTTAACCACTCAATCCTCCTCGATCGACTCCACTCCCTAGGAATCTGAGGCCCGGCACTCAACTGGATTGCCTCACTCCTTAACAGCAGGAAATAAATCACTGTCCTCCCCCTTTACCTCCTCTATTCACCCTGTGAACACCGGAGGACCCCAAGGCGCTTGCCTCTCACCTCTCCTTTTCAAAGTCTACATGACCCCGCTGCCAGGGATCATCTGCTCGCACAGCCTCACCTGCTATAATTACACTGACAACACTCAAATTATCCTGAGAATCCCCAAAAAGAGGTTTGATGCATGACACGACCTGGCAGCTTGCCTCAGGGATACAGACATATGGATGACAAGAAACCACCTCCGTCTTAACCCAGGGAAAACAGATATCCTGGTATGTGGCAACAAAGCACTACTCCCACAACCACTCCCATGGCCCCCCTCCATCGGCACTCCTGCCCCTACCTCCAACACAGTCAAAAATCTTGGCTGCACAATGGGCTTGTGCCATTGCCTAACTGCCATTCAAGATTGGTGTTCCGCCAATGATCTTTGTCTGAATGCCAGCAAGACGGAGATCCTCCTCATCGACACACCTTCACCATCCTTTCCCCTCACTCTCTGGCTGGCCTCCCTTGGCCCTCCTCCTACCCGCACATGCGAGGCTAACAACCTCGGCGTCATCTTTGACTCCACCCTTTCCTTCTCCGCCCACATCTCTGAGGTCTCTAAAAAGTCAAATTTCCAACTGCACCTCCTCAGAGGTACTCTGCCTTTCCTCTCCTTCCCCCAGAAGCTCATGGTATCCCAAACTCTGGTTCTCTCTAGCTTGGACTATTGTATCAGCCTCTTTCTAGATCTACCTGCCTCTACTCTCCGCCCTCTGCAACTAATCCAGAACAGGACTGCAAGACTTGTCCTTGGCCTTAAGCCCTGGGATCGTATCTCTCCATCTCTGAAATCCCTCCACTGGCTCCGAGTGGATGCAAGGATTAAATTCAAAACCCTCTGCATTGTCCACAAGGCTTTCTGGGGCCTGGGTCCAAAATACCTTCAGCTATCCCTCCGCAAAAACCTCCCCTCTCGAGCTCTTTGCTCCTCTACCTCCAACTCCCTCACGGTCAGTTGTTTTCAAATAAACAAGCTGGGGGTAGATCTCTTTCTTCGGCTGGGGCCTCCCTCTGGAACAGCCTCCCTGCCACTCTAAAACGGTTCTGGAAGCACCTCAAGACCTTCCTCTTTTCTTCTGTCTTCGCTCCCTCTCTCCCCTGCTGATCTGTTCACTCTTGGCACTGTGCACCTCGCCACCCTCTGTCCTTCGGGCCCAGGTACCTGCTCACCCTGCCACCCTCCCGCACTGCCTCCGGACCACCCCTTGCACTGGGGCCTGTATCTGTACCCCTGCAGCCCCCCCTTTTTCTTCCTGCACTTATCAGACCTACCCTGTCTGCTGCCTTAAACCTAGCACTTGCAAATTGTTGGCTGCATTACCACTGTTTGTTGCCTTTATTATTTATTTATTGTTATGTATCTGTTTCTCCTCTGCTTCGCACTTTCCACTTCTCCCTCCTTCCGTGCACTTTTCCCCTCCCCCTCTCCATGCATTTGCACGTTCTCAATGTCACTGGGCCTAGTAAGATCGCTGTTTTGTTCTCCCCTGGTCCCCTCCCTTGCCTTGTTGTGCTCTGGTACACTTGTGTACGAGCGCGATAGAAATAAAATATCAATCAATCAAAAACCCTGTCCCACCAGATCAATAATGTATCCAAATCCTGTTACTACCACCTCAGGCTTCTGAGACTCATCTTCCCTTATCTCACCTAGCCCAAAGACTGACCTTTTTTATGTCCATTTTCATGTCCAGACTGGATTATGCGAACTCCATTTACGTGGGTGAACAGGCCTACCAACTTAAACTCCAATGAGTTGAAAACGCAGCTTCCAGACTCCTTCTTACACTGGGACGAAGGCACCACATCTCGCCTGCTTCCACACCCTTCACTGGCCACATAATGTACAAAGGGCCATTTTTTTGGTGAATTCTCTGAAATTTGCTAATTCCCTTCTAACTTAGAGACCCCCAGCTCTTTTGCTGGACTTTAGGACTTTTCATTTCTATCCTGGAGAGACTGAGACCTTTTTCCCATTCCCTCATGCATTTTTCATTGATTTGAACACTGTTTCTTTTTGACTTTGGAGTCTGACGAACTCTATAGGCATCATCTTTTTACATTGTGACACACAGCACCTTCAGTGCAGTGGCACAAGGAAGTCTCTCAGACTTAAATAACTTCTCTTGGTTAAACTACTGTTTCCAAGAGCAGTGAAGTGAAATTGACTTTACTTAAATTTGTAACTTTCTAGACCGAGCACACACTATCTTACAATAGGGTGCTGGAGGGGTTACTTAGTATCTCCTTCATCCAGTTTCTCATATGACATTTGTATGTTACCCTTTCTACAATTAACGGATGGTGGCAGTGGTTTGCTTTTTCCTACCATTGTGTGTTTCTACTGCGTGCTGCAAATGCAGCTGCAGTAAATAACCCATGGGTGCCCATTTTGTCAAAATAGACCTGGTCTTCTTTTTTCGCCATTTCTTGTTGGAACGGTCCTTCTTGAGAATTACTATGTGTGCCAAACCAGGTTTGGTCGCTTTGTTCGTTTTGTGTTTGCCCGGATTCACTGGTGAAGCCCGCCTCTGGCTCCAGCGTTTCTGGCAGGGCAGGAAGTGACAGAGGTGCCTGAAATGCCCTGTGCTTAGTCTCCATGGTTACAGGAATGCACCCAAAGGTTATTGGCCGGCTGGCTGTCCTTGAAGGACAGCCACCTTGCTGTGTGATTGCCAGCTATGCTGCGGATGAATGGGAGAAACCTGCATAAAAGGCAAGGTATTTTTGCTTGGAAGGCAGAGTCGACCACTGGACAAAGGAATCCGAAGAAGAACTTGGAAGAGACGCTTGCTGCAACTCTTGGACCATTGGTTTGCTTGTGAAGCCCTGCTGCATTGCTGAAGCTCTGAATTCGCCTTGACTAGAGAAGCCCTGCAAAGGACAACTTCTCCCCTTTGAGTGGTGGGACCAATCGACCCAAAGACAAACTCATCTGGAAATACTCTCGAAACTGGCTGTACTTCCATTGCTGCTGCAGGAACCAATTTTCAGGGAGAGGAACACCAGAATCGAGTGTGTCATCTTTAAGTCAGACACAAGCTCCCATGAAGCAGGACTGACCAAGCCTGACCCACCTCAATAGAGTGCTGGACCCCAGATGCAATGAAAGTCCATAAGGAATCCGAGAGGCGAGGTGGTGCTATTCACAAGAAGCTGAAACCGCGAAGTGCCGCTGATCTGAAGTTTACCCATTGCTGCCGGTGACCTTAGAATCGTAGTGCAGGAGTCCCCAGACATCCTCCCTCTTGTCCCCATGACTGAGGCCCAGGAACAACAGGATCTGCAGGACGTACAACAGGAACAGGAGCCAGCTGCAACCCATTTCTTTAGATATTCTATTCCTTATGTAGCTGGAAAAGGGTTAACCTACATTGCATTGGGGGGGTTCAAAAGTACTTACCAGTTGAGAAACTTGTAACCATTTATTCTTTTCACTAACCTTTTCCTTTTAACACCAAATACAGTATTGCTCTAAATGTAACAATGATATATCAATGTCCACAGTGTCCTAGTTATTTAAGTAACCTGAGGATATAGGAAGTGTCTGTGTGCCATCCAAAATGGGTATCCACTGATTTATTGAAACTGAGAGTGTGTTTTATTTGCTCTCTTTTAAAGAAGGCTTATTCAAACTGACTGTTAAATAAAAAATAATTGCTTAATCAAGAAACCTTGAGTATAAGTTTTATTTGGATACTTGTCACTGTGAAAGTCTATGTTACAACCCTACAGTTCACATTGACCCCTCTTGAGATAAGCCTGGCTGCCCAGCCACTTTACCAACTTGTGTAGTACATGCTTATACCAATGTTTGGGTTAACTATTAACAAGAGGACAAGGCTGGTGCAGTCTCCCACAGGGTACTGCATACAATCTTGCCTAACAGCCATGTTCAAAATCCTATGTATCACCCACCGAGCAGTGCACAAGGCCAGCCTGACATACCTCCAAGAGAAAAGTATGCCCTACCACCCAACATACACCCTAAGGTCAAACACGACCCTCCTACTAGTGATTACAGCCTCCAATTCAGCCAGGTTTGGAGGGTCAGCCTACTCTACCTTGGCACCAACACTATGAAATTCACTGCCTCGTCATATACAACACAATCAGGACTACATGGCCTTCCATAAAGCGTGGATAACATGGCTTTTCCTTAAACCAGGAAAGGGACCACCTAAGGCCAACAATACATTCACCAATGGCTATATTTCGCATAGAACAGCATTATCTCGAAAAACAGTGGTGCCATGGAAGCCAGCTAATAAGACATTGCCTCAGAAAAGTAGGAAATGTCAGGGCACGGAAGTCGGCTTTAGAGACCAGCAGGCTCTGGTCCAGGCACATGCGGGCTGTACGCTCCCGGCTTGACCACCAAGGCCTAGCAGGTGGTATATGATCAAAAAAGGCAACCCTGGCATACCTAGGAATAAGGGTCAAGAACCCCCGTACCGTACCGGAGGCACAGAAGTGACTATGCTTGGCTGGACTCTCTAGAGAAGCATGCGATAACTCCGGAACTACCCTGCTTCCTGCCATAAACTAGAGGACCCGGTAAATGGGCCCTCTCAGACCTACAACAGAGCATCTCGAAAGGACCGTCCGACCGAGCTAACACAACATACCCCACACCGTCTTGAGTATCTCTCTCAAAAATCTACTACCACGATCCACCAAAGCAGACATGGCTGCGCTTTGAGCTCCGAAATTAAACAGGAACGGGGGCCTCCTACTGGTCATCAGACACTCATTCCTACCAATATACTCACTCGCCATTTTACACCAACAAAAAATAGATTGCAGCTATAACCCTCGATCAATTTTGGCCTAGCTGCACACATACCTACTTCCTAGAACATCTCAACATTCTGGTAGCACGCAGCTATACCCCGCGCAATAATCGACCTAGATGAACACATAATGTCTTACCCAGACCTCATGGCAGCCAGAATGCAGACTCGGAGACCACCCTCCTTACTGCACACATTACACTGATCTCTTACAACCACTGCACCACATTTAGCATTAGAATGCAGCCAACCCAGCACAAACCACTCTGGCTGCACACATAACAAGTGCACCCAAGCACTATATGCTACACTACCGTCTCCGCTGACCCAGACAATGTTCCCCAAAGGCATTCAACCCACAGAGCTTTGAGATCATAGCAGTGGTATATAAGCCGCTATACAAATGCACCATAACATAATAAGCTGGACATGAAATGAACCTCTTAAAAAACTTTTGTTAATAAGTCCTCCTCGTTCATATCTAGTGAAACAATGGGGGAAGCATAAAAGAAAGATAAAAAGGACAGTTTGCATTTTTTCTCCTGGGGCCAGAGATTGCTTTTTGTGGGGAGGCTGCCCTCCAAACCCATTCTTGATTTTCTTTGTGGAGTCATTTATTGGTGGGCAGAGTAACCATTTTTTGTAGACCTTGACTTTTCAGAAATACAGACGGCAATATGCGAGCTAGACGCCGACAGACATCAGCCTACCCTTTGGGATCATCGTGAAAAGCACGGCATTGTCTTGAGCTGAATGTACTGCGGCATCGCAGAGAGGACGTGTTTGTAAAGCTGAAGAAAAGAGCCTTGACAAGGTTCCCTTCAGCTCTGCTTTCTCAAATCTACACTCACGCACGAAAAAGTCCAAGCTGGAGAAAATAGCCAATTCAAGCCGCTGACTGCTAATTTGTGTGTCATTGGCAAGTACTGATAGAAAACTGCATGTTCCAAACCGAAGCCCGAAATTGTTCCAATCGATGATCACATTTCCTGAATCGTGCATTGTACCGAGCAGCGAAGAAACTTTTTACACGGCAATCATCTTTACAACCAGGACAATGTAATGTCCTGGGGATTTTTTTCTGAATAATAACCCCCGCTCATAAATTGTCTTTGAACAGCTTGAAGATGTGGTTTACATGAGTTGTATCTGTTGTATAAGCCAACCTAATGTTGCTGAAAGTGCAGACCTTTCTTTTGATACTGGAACAAATGAGCTGTAAGCTTGATAAATGCGCAGTCGAATGCCATCAAGATGGGAGAGGGGTGGGACTCCATCTGCAGCACCATACACTTGGCAGTGCTCAAACACCGAGAGGCTGCATATAATGTTCTGCAACCTTGGAACACTGCAGTTTAACATTCTGCAGTAGGACTATCAGAGCGCTACTTATGATTTAATCTGTGTTCTTTGCTCCTTATCCCAAGTGGTGTGTAATTAAAGATGCTAGAAATGAGCAAGCATGTTTTACATGATACAAAGGAGGTCATTTTCTTCTAAATGTAACTTGTATGGATACATTACGTTTGCCACTAGGAGCTGCAGGTGAGGTAATTTTAACTAAAAAGGCTCCTGGGCCTCCGTTTGAGCCCCTCTCGCCGTCTGAGGCCCCCCGATTCCCTTTCTCCCCTGCGTCTCCGTCTTCTCTGCCTCCCTCCTCCCGCCTCCCAGCCCGCCCCCGGACACTGATTGGCCTTTCCAATAGCCTGCACTCGGTGTATCCACCATGCTGCACCCAACCTTCCCATTGCCACGAGGAGCTGCAGGTGAGGTATTTTAACTAAAAAGGCTCCTGGGCCTCTGTTTGAGCCCCTCTCGCCGTCTGAGCCCCCCCACCCCGGCCTTTGTTTTCCCTTTCTCTCCTGCTCCTCCGTCTTCCCTGCCTCCCTACTCCCACCACCCAGCCCGCCCCCAGACCTTGATTGGCCTTTCCATTAGCCTGCACTCGGTGTATCCACCACGCTGCACCCGGCCATCTCCATTGCCACGAGGGGCTGCAGGTGAGGTAATTTAATTAAAAAGGCTCCTGGGCCTCTGTTTGAGCCCCTCTCGCCATCTGAGGCCGCCCCACCCCGGCCTTTGCATTCCCTTTCTCCCCTGCTTTTCCATTTTCCCTGCCTCCCTCCTTCCACCTACCAGCCCTCCCCCGAACCCTAATTGGCTTTTCCAATAGCCTGCACTCGGTGTATCCACCATGCTGCACCCAACCATCTCCATTGCCACTAGGAGCTGCAGGTGAGGTAATTTAACTAAAAAGGCTCCTGGGCCTCTGTTTGAGCCCCTCTCGCCGTCTGAGCCACCCCCACCCCGGGCCTTTGTTTTCCCTTTCTCTCCTGCTCCTCTGTCTTCCCTGCCTCCCTACTCCCACCACCCAGCCCGCCCCCAGACCTTGATTGGCCTTTGCATTAGCCTGCACTCTGTGTATCCACCACGCTGCACCCAGCCATCTCCATTGCCACGAGGAGCTGCAGGTGAGGTAATTTAAATAAAAAGGTGTCTGGACCTCCATTTGAGCCCCTCTCGCCGTCTGAGGCCCCCCACCCCGGCCTTAGCATATTCCCTTTCTCCCCTGCTCTTCCGTCTTCCCTGCCTCCCTCCTCCCGCCTCCCAGCCTGCCCCTGGACCCTGATCGGCCTTTCCATTAGCCTGCACTCGGTGTATCCACCACGCTGCACCCGGCCATCTCCATTGCCATGAGGAGCTGCAGATGAGGTAATTTAACTAAAAAGGCTCCTGGATCTCCGTTTGAGCCCCTCTCGCCATGTGAGGCCCCTCCACCCCGGCCTTTGCATTCCCTTTCTCCCCTGCTCCTCCGTTTTGCCTGCCTCCCGCCTCCCGCCTCCCAGCCCGCCCCGGACCCTGATTGGCCTTTCCATTAGCCTGCATTTAGTCTCCATTGCCACAAGGAGCTGCAGGTGAGGTAATTTAACTAAAAAGGCTCCTGGACCTCCGTTTGTGCCCCTCTCGCCGTCTGAGCCCCCCCTACCCCAGCCTTTGCATTCCCTTTCTCCCCTGCTCTTCCATCTTCCCTGCCTCCCTCCTCCCGCCTCTCAGCCCACCCCTGGACCTGATTGGCCAGTCCGCTCCCCTTAAGTGACCTTCCCAGGGCAGCCCTTTGATTGGCAGCTCATGCGGCTAAGTGCCCCAAGGCAAAGGGCAGCTCCAAAGGAGGCGGCTTCAGAAAGTGTCTGCAGGTGTCAGCAGGGGAAGCCAGCCTTCAACCAGCACAAACCACCAAAGTAAGTGTGGCATAGGTGGGGAATAGAGCAATTACTCTACTCCAGGAAACCCCTGCCACTCGACATGTGAAGGTTGACATGTGCCACACTTAGATAGAATTATGAAGGCTAGCAAATGCCACAGTTAGATTGAATCATGAATGTTAGCATGTGCCACACTTAGATAGAATTCGAATGTTAGCATATGCGACACTTAGAATTGTGAACATTAGCCTGCGTCACACCTGGACAGGATTGTGAATGTTAGCATGCGCAACACTTGGATGCAATTATGAAGGCTAGCAAATGCCACACTTAGATGGAATTATGAATGTTTGCATGTGCCACACTTGGATGGAATTGTGAATGCTAGCATGTGCCACACTTAGATGGAATTATGAAGGCTAGCAAATGCCACACTTAGATCAAATTATGAATGTTAGCATGTGCCACACTTAGATAGAATTCGAATGTTAGCATATGCGACACTTAGAATTGTGAACATTAGCCTGCGTCACACCTGGACAGGATTGTGAATGTTAGCATGCGCAACACTTGGATGCAATTATGAAGGCTAGCAAATGCCACACTTAGATGGAATTATGAATGTTTGCATGTGCCACACTTGGATGGAATTGTGAATGTTAGCATGTGCCACACTTAGATGGAATTCGAATGTTAGCATATGCATATCCTCTGCCTTTGATACTGTCAACCATACCATCCTGCTCAACCGTCTCCGTGATAACCTGGGTATCACTGGTCAGGCTCTGGCGTGGCTGTCTTCTTTCCTCTCCAATCGACCCTCCCAGGTCCAACTGGGGTCCTTCCTCTCTGACATCTTTTTCTCTACCTGTGGTGTCCCCCAGAGATCTAACCTCTCTCCCTGGCTGTTCAACCAGTACTTGTCACTTCTTGCCCACCGCATCGCCGCTCTCTGCCCCAATTTTCAGTGCTATGCGGATGATACCCAGCTCATTTTCAGGCTACCCTTGGCCTCCTCCTCTCCTTCCCTCATCTCTGACTGTCTTTCTGCTATCCAGGAATGGTGTGCCGCCAATGACCTCTGCCTTTTTGCCAGTAAGACTGAGATTCTACTCATCGGCACGCCCACTCCCTCCTTCCCTGCAGCTCTCTGGCCGGCCTCTCTTGGCCCTCTTCCTGCTCCTACCTGCAACCTTAGGGTCATCTTCGACTCCACAATCTCTTTCTCTCATCACATATCTGAAGTCTCTAAGAAGTCACACTACCAGCTTCACCTCCTCAGAGGTATCCTTCCTTTCATCTCCTTCCCCCAGAAGCTCACCTTCTCTAGAGCCCTGGTTCTCTCGAAGCTGGACTACTGTAACAGCCTCTATCTGAATCTGCCTGCCTCTACTCTCCGCCCTTTGCAACTCATCCAGAACAGGACTGCGAGACTTGTCCTTGGCCTCAAGCCCAGGGACCGTATCTCTCCAGGACTGAAATCGCTACACTGTCTCCCAGTGGCTGCGAGGATTAAGTTCAAAACCCTCAGCATTGTCCACAAGGCCTTCTGGGGCCTCTGGCCAAAATACCTTCAACTCTCTCTTCCTAAATATCTTCCTTCTCGAGCTCTTCGCTCATCCACCTCCAACTCCCTCAGGGTCAGCCGCTTCTCCAAGCAACGAGTTGGGTGTAGATCTCTTCCCGCAGCAGGGGCCTCCCTCTGGAACAGCCTTCCTGCCTCCCTGAAACTTGAGGAGAACCATCTCCAATTCCTGAAGCACCTCAAAACCTCCCTCTTTGCCTCCGCTTTCTCTCCCCCTTTCCCCTGTTAATATTACTGAAACTGCACTGAATCTGCAACGGGGCCACTTACCTATCCCGGACCGCGGCCCTGCCACTCTCCCCTGCACTGCCTCCCTGGCAACCCCTGCACTGTGGGACTGTCTCTGTATCCCTACAGCCCCTCCTCCCAGCGCTTGCCTGCGCTTATCCTGCACTTGCCACCAGCTGGCCCTTATTATTTATCTTGTTCTACTAAACCTGTACTGCACTTCTCCTCTCCCTTTCCCCCTTGCACTTTTCCCTTTCCCTCCACCTTGCCCTTGCGCAATCTGAATGACACCTGGCCTAGTAGGATCGTTGTCTGTCTCCCTGTGTTCCTCCCCCCGCCTCGTCGCGCCTTGAAACACTTGTGTATAGGCACGTTATAAATGCCATATCATATCATATCATATCAATTGTGAACATTAGCCTGAGTCGCACCTTGACAGGATTGTGAATGTTAGCATGAGCCACACTTAGATGGAATTATGAAGGCTAGCAAATTCCACACTTTGATGGAATTATGAATGTTAGCATGTGCCACACTTAGATGGAATTGTGAATGTTAGCATGTGCCCGCTTAGATGGAATTCGAATGTTAGCATATGCGACACTTAGAATTGTGAACATTAGCCTGCGTCGCACCTAGACAGGATTGTGAATGTTAGCATGTGCCACACTTAGATGGAATTATGAAGGCTAACAAATGCCACACTTAGATGGAATTATGAAGGCTAGCAAATGCCACACTTAGATGGAATGATGGATGTTAGCATGTGCCACACCTATATGGAATTGTGAATGTTAGCATGTGCCACAGTTAGATGGAATTCAAATGTTTATTTTATTTATTTGCATTTTCTTTTTAAAGCACTCACACAGCCCGGGGGCATCGAGGCGCTGTTACAGAATTTTTTGTTGTTGTCTTCGTTGCATATTTATAACACACTTAAATGCCCAAAGGTGGTTTCTGGGTGCTGACCCGGGGATCGAGCCTGTGTTGCTTTGTGTCGTCCTGCTTCCAAGGCGAGCGCGTCGCCACTGAGCTATCCACCCGGGACAATGTTAGCATATGCAACACTTAGAATTGTGACCATTAGCCTGCGTTGCATCTAGGTAGGACTGTGTATGTTGCATGTGCCACACTTAGATGGAATTCGAATGTTAGCATGTCCCGCACGTAGATGGAATTATGAAGACCAGCAAATGCCACACTTATACAGAACTGTGAACTTCAGGCGGCGTCACATCCAGACAGGCTTGTGAATGTTAGCTTGTGTCATGCTTAGATGGAATTCGAATGTTAGCATATCCCACACCTAGAATTGTGAGCATCAGCCTGAGTTTCAACTAGACAGGGTTGTGAATGTTAGCATGTGCCACCCTTAGATGGAATTATGAAGGCCAGCAAATGCCATACCTAGATGGAATTGGAAATGTTAGCTTGTCCCACAGTTAGATAAAATTGTGAACATCAGCCTGCGCCACATTTAGATAGGATTTGGAAGGTTAGAAAGTGCCACACTTAAGTGGAACTGTGAATGTTAGCATGTGCCACACTTAAGATGGAATTGTGAACATTAGCCTGTGGCTAGCAAGTGCCGCACTTAGACAGAATCGTGAATTGTAGCAGGGTAAAATGTCATATAACCCACTAACCAAAAAGCTCAAACTTTCTGCATACTTATCTCACTCAAAAACTCACACAACCACCTCTCGCACAACAAGCCGCACGCACCTTCTCGTTTACAGATCCGCCACAGCACCTGGGGACCAACTCGGTTGGTGACGGTGCGCGGTACAAATACCTTTAACATTTAACTTATGTTAACTTATGTTCAAACAAGTTTCTCTGTGCAGTTCTTTTAATTTTCACTACATAAACACAGGCAAAATCACCATACGTCTGTTGTTGCTCTTCCTAGTAAAACAGAGTAAATGCTGATTGTCATTTACAATGGCTCCTTCTCATATTCTTTTTTTTTTTATTTAGAACTTTATTTAAGCTTGGCAGCCAAGAGTACAGCATCGTGACATGGAGAAACCAATAGATCGCATTCCCAGCAGTAATACATGTACAACAGAGAGAGCAACTTCCCAGATCAGGATCCTTTACATTTAGTGTGTTACAGCATTAACCTGCCTCCTCTCCACATTAGCCGCACCAGTGCTATCCCCCACTTGTCTGTACAACACCCAGACCTTGGCCTTTAGACTTTGAGTTTGTCGTCCAGGTATGCACGACATTTCCCCATATGTCCTTAGGTCAAGGTGATCGGCAGTGTCCCAATGCAAGCCTCTTCACAATTCTCAGCCCACATCAGATCAACCTGCCACTCCTTTGTCCGCAGTGGGGCTTTGTCCTTGCACTTACACAAAATGCACCGCTTGGTCATCATGCATTCCATATTGAAAAATGCTTTCAGCCGCTTCCTCGGAATGTCCGCTCATAGGTCAAATAATGACCCTAGGGGCGAGCGTGTCACTGGGAGCCCCACCATCTCAGAAAATAATTTCAGCACCGAACTCCAGAATTCACCTAAACGTTTGCAGCTCCAGAGCGTATGCAGATGGTCAGCATTATCTAAACAGCATTTAGGACATGTGCTCTCAGCAGATGGTTTAATTCTGTCGATTTTACCAGGTGTATAGAACAATCTGTTAAGAATCTTGTATTGCACAAGCTTAAATCTGAAAATTCACTGCCACAGTTTTTGTATGAGAGCAGATCAGTTTCCATTGTTGATCAGACAGCCCTATACCCATATCTTCTGCCCATCAACGCCTACCCTTGGGGCTTGACAGTTCTATTTTTATAAATTATCATTTTTTCTAATGTGGCCAGCAGCCTACGCCTGCCCCAGGAGTTAGCAATTTATACTAGAAGTTCGTCTTCAGGGTGCTCAGAGGGATTGTCCTCCCACCAGGCAGAAACCGTTGCACACAGCCTATAATACTGCACTATTTCCAGAGCTGTGTCCCTGTGTTCCTGCTTCCATGTTTGTGGTGTGATAAATGTCTCTTCTGGGACAATGTCACCCAATGCCATATATTTCATCTGTTCCCAAGCCTTGATAAGTGCTCTATCCCATGTAGGGACAAGGCCCCTCCACAATAGGAGCCATTTATAATATTGATGTGCCACTCCTATTTTTGTGTAAATGGCATGCCATGCAGTCACTGTACTAAGGACCGGATCGAATGGGCAGTGGTCTTTATATCCCATATCCAGTAATAGCGGTGCAGTGTCTGTTTCGCCTGCCGCCAGTGCCTCCAACTTAACATGTGTTGGGGCTTGCACATCCCTGTACCAGTACGTGGCAAATTGGGCCTGGGCTGCCAGCCAATACACTTCAAGATGTGACGCTGTGAAACCTCCCCTTTGTTATGGCACTGTCATCTCGGACCATTTCTTCTGGACGGCACCCACATTTCATAAAAACTGCAAGAAGGACTTATGAATCTTCGAAAACAGGATTTGCCAGGCCAGAGATGAACATTGACAAAAACATAAAATAATTTGGGCAACAACACAATTTTTACTAGGGCCGGCCTGCCCGCTAGTGAGATAGATGGAGGCTGTCATCCAGCGAGTTATTCTCTCTGCATCATTCTGCTCTTGTGCTACGTAGTTATTCCAGAGAAGTGTGCTTTTCTGTCTCCATATAGTAAACCCTAAATATTTAATACAATCAGATGCCCACCGCAGAGGGAAGTCCCCACACGGTTCTCTTGTTGTGGATGTCAATGGGAAGATCTCATATTTAGACTAGTTTACCACAAATCCTGAGTATTCACCCACACGCGTGATATCGCATATGATTGTACAAATTCACCTGCATATCTCTAACATAAAGGAGGACATCATCCTTGTATAATGGAATTATCTCTGGGGATCCCTTCAATCATACCCCACGGTTCCCATTGCATTCTCTGACCAGGTCAGCCATTGGCTCAATGACTAGGCCGAACAGCAGTGGAGATAGAGGGAAGCCCTGAGACCTGAGAGTTCACTAGCACCCTAGCCAACAGTCGGAAATATAACAGCTTGATGTAATGAAGCATGTTGGAACCCAGCCCATTCTTACTTAGCACGATAAAGAGATACTTTCTGCACATCTAGCGTCACTGCCGTTGCAGAAGCCTCAGGTGTTAGTCTTGCCATGACGTTAAACAGTTGATAGATATTAAGGGTTGTTGATCTGCCCGTAATGAAGCTGGACTAGCCCTCATGAATCAAGTGTGGCATCAGTGGGAGCAGGTGGTTTGCCGGTGCCATTGCATATATTTTAGTATCCACATTCATGAGTGATAGGGGTCTATAAATCCCACAATCATTACTAGGTTTGTTTGGCTTAAGCGGGACCGTTATTATGGCTTTGTGCAGCGACTCCAGGAAAAGGGAGTTTTCCAAGGATTCCTCTCAAACTCCTAAGAGGTGGGGGCCAGGAGTGCACCATATTCTCCACAAAACGCAGCTGTCAAGCAATCTGGGCCTGAGGCTTTATGCTTCGTAAAGGTCTCTAATAATGGTCAGTAGCTACGCAACCATGAATGGGGAATTTATTTAGTCTCTAGCCTGGTAAGATAGCCGCAACAGCGTAACATCCTCAAGCAGAAAATGTATAGCATGCTCCCCATGATGCTGCTCAGCCCTATAGAATGTCTCATAAAAAAGTTCGGAACACCCCAAATATATCTTGATCAGCTCACTTAGTTTCACCCTGTACGTCTATACAAAGTCCACTTGTGTGTGTCACTTCTCACTACCCACCAGCCGGGCCTATGTCCTCCCTGGTCAGTCCCCCTCTCCATATTTCTTAGTGGCCATCGGCTGAGCAAAGTACTTGGTTTCTCTCTGGGCATGATCACGGAATTTTTCTAACATGATACGTATACACGGCAGCAGTTCTGGGTAGGTGCCGCTGCATACGCTCTCTCCAAAGCCTTGAGCTTATCCTCACAGGTCTGCAGGTCCCGCCTAATAGTTGTAAGTACCCCAAATTCTCTAGAAATTGCCATGCCTCTAATGAACACCTTATAGCCTGCCATCATGTACCCAGGGATGTGATGTCTAGAGTATTACACAAGAAGAAGGTCTTTATGTCAGCTCCTATATCAGCCTTAACACTATGTCCAGCAACGCCTCTGTCTTGAACCTCCATGCACCTCCTAAGGCCAGCCCCTCTATTCAGTGCCAGTCGTATCACTTTGGGGGAATGGTCTGACAATGTACACGGGAGGATATCCACATTTACAACCTTGCCTATCAGTGAATGTGATAATAGAAAAATATCAATGCATGATGCCATACCATGTACAGAGGAGTAAAATGTGTAATTGCGGGTCTGCTGGTGTACGATGTGCCACACATCTCCTATAGCTAACTTTTCCATTCAACCCAGAAGACATTGTGTGACCCTAGATAGAGGTCTAGAGGCTGTGACTGTTTTGTCCATACTCTGATCTAGGATAAGATCCATGTGGCCCCCCCACAGGATAGGTATCACAGGGTAAGCAGCCACTATTTGTGCAACACTGGTATAGAACTCCGGGCAGTCCACATTCAGCCCGTATGTGCATACCAGAAGCCCTATATAATCCCATGCACAACCACAAACCAGCCTTCAGGATCAATATGGGAACCTTTCCCAGTAAATTTAAGTGACTTATGAATGAGAGTCATAACCCCTCGGGACTGGGTCGAGAAGGAAGTGAAATATCTGTTCCTACCGATTTAACCAAATGAGAAATGTTTGAGGGAGCAAAACACAAAAGTTATTTGAACGAAAAAAAATTGCTTTCAGTTTTCACTCCCCCAAATATTTCTGGTAACCCGCACTCCCCATCCTATACTTACTTTTTGGCTGCACACTTCACTGTTTGCTGCGGACTCCTCTATCCCTCTATGATGCTGGTTACCTTCACTTATGTGCATCTGAACCGGCACCATAGGGTCGTTTTTAAAAAAAAAACATTATTTTGACTTAGCGGGGGAGACCCTCGCAACCCCTCAAGCCATTGTAACTAACAAGGATGCGCGGGTCACCCCAGCTCCTCTTGTTAGCCACAATGGTAATGAGTGGTAGATGTGTTCGAAATCTTCGGAGTTATCAGTTGTGAAAACAGAAACACTGGCCAACGAGCAGTGGGAAAGGTCCCCACCCAACCCCCCTTACCCTGCAACTGTACCACCTGAACATCCGGGGCGTCTTCCTACTTAAAACAAACTCAGAGCTATTGCAATGAAAGTGTGTACAGCCGCTGCTTTGGCACTTCCTTGAAGTCTCTAATAGGACATTCATTGTACAGTAGCAATAGTAGAAGAACCTGGTACCATCAAACCATATAGTTACGTTCATATTAGTAAATACTGCATATGGTAAGACGCTCATGTTGCTAACGGGTCCTCGGAAGTCCCACTGAAAGGTCCCTGAATCTGAATTTTGGCCTCAATGAATTTCACTGCCTCATCTGGGACCGTGAAGAAAAACAGTTTACCCTGGAACTGAAAGCAGGGTCTCACCAGGAATAACATTGTATATGAGATATTAAACTCCAGCAATATCTTCTTAACCCCCCCCGCTATTGCTGCACCGCCACTGAAAAATATGGGAAGATCCAAATAGTTTGGGAGCCCAGCCGGAGTACTCTTTTCTCTTGTCAGCTTCAGGAGCAGACCTCTATTGCGGTAGCACAGGATTTTAGCTATTATAGGTCTCAAAAAGTCACCAGGCTTTGGTTTCTGGGTCAGAGCTCAATGAGCCATTTCCACCGTGAAGAATGGCGAGAGTTGTGGCTCACCCGAGACATTTCTGAGCAGTTGCTATACGGCTTGCTCCAGACCCTCGAGAGGCCGTCCTCAAGAATCCCAATGATTCTGAGGTTATTCCTCCATGAGCGGGATTCAAGGCCATCGATTTAGGTTTGACATATTTTGTATCTTTTGTTAGGGCATTAACAGTTGATTGTAAAGCATGCACGGTGTCCTCCATTGCCCCAATCCGCTCCTCGGCCTCATTGATCCACTGGACCTCTTTCGCAATGTGGTGACATTTAGTGTGATGTTGTCCAGTTTTTCATTCACAGCCGCAAATCCCTTTGTCATAGTGCCCATCATTTGTTGTAGATCAGTGGGGGAGTTGCTCCCTGACTGTTCAGGAGTCACCACAGGGTTGGTCACCGCATCTCCCTCCTTCGGTGGAGTTGCCTTGGTAAATGCGTCTATTGTTCCAGTCTTTTTACCCCCCCCCTGCACACCTGGTCATGTTGTGTGTCAGGCTACCACTGACAGGAAGGCACCACTGTTCAATTACTCTTTGCTGGATATCCAAGAGATGTACTCCCTCAGGCGACCCTGTTCAGTCCCATTTGTCCCTCTGCTGTAGAGGGGAATTGATCTGGTATTATCAGCCTCTTTTTTCAGCTGTGTTTGGTATATTCCACACACCACTGTCTGCAGTGCTGCAAATGTATGATGACTACAGAGACGCCCACAATGCACAAAGTCAGGTATTTCAATATGCCATTGATTATGAGTCCCCAGCATGCACCTGCATCTATGTCGGGCCCTCAGCTGCACCCATAAGAGGGAGCCACAACCTCTCCCGCCACAAAGCACAGACGCCCAGCTCCCTGCTTCACCCCTGGGGTGGGCACAGCTCACCAGAGCATCCCCAGTGGGACACAGTAATGTCACTAGGGTGGCAACAAATAAGGCCTCCGAGTCCCAGCAATGCATGCCCACAAGCCGGACCCGCACTAAGGGAAGCCCCTCACTGCTCCTCCGGGTAAGCTTAGCCTAAAGTCTCCAGCCTCTGCTTTCCCCGAAGCCCCATCTGGTCCACGATCCACCAGGTCTCCGCTCTCATGAACCGGTGAGCACCGTGCAGCAGACAGTTTATGCAGACCTCAACGGTATGCTGCAATCCGTGATCAGGATATAGCTCCGGCAAGGATTATTGCTACTGTTCAAAACATTTTTGTGGCATGAATAAGAGCCCCCAAGCTACAGCCATCTCACTTGGCTGCTCCTCAGCACACTGGCTCATTCTAGTACATGGCACATTCTAAAAGCAGATGAATTCTATAGGAATCTGATGCTGTGCTGCCAGCATCAAAATCATGTTTTGGCAGGAATGCATGGGTTAAGTATGGCAGAGGAAGTCACTGAATATGTAAACTTCCTATTTGGATCATTGGAAGCAAATCCATCTCGTGATTATTCATATTGGAAATCATGAGAGACAGACGTGTTTGCTGCCCTCAAGAACTGGTGCTGCGCACCCATGTCTTGCATCTTTTTCTGAATGCTGCAGATCCTGTATTTTTCAAGGAAAACCAGTAATGCTGGGAAACATGGCACATCATCAGCACATTCTAAGTGTATTTAATTACAGAGACACAACCACACTGCACCAATGAGCCCTTACTATTGCATTTAATTAAGCAATTCTAACAAGGCGAAACAACTTCTGAACCAGCCGACACGTGTTTCAGGTGATGCTCTTTCTCAATGAAACGAGTAGGGAGGCGTCCTGCCACTTGTTTTTAGATCTCTTTACCTATACATTTTGGTAAAGGGTGATTATTCCAAGAATGGCCCTCAAAAGAGGCAAAAATTTGAAAGATATGTTAACCCATGCGAGGCTAAACAAGAAATCCCAAAGGACTAAACTTTGGAATATGAGAGAAATACTGGGACACCACCCATGTGGCACATGCAATGTATGTAGATTCACGAGAAAAACAACATCATTCCAGGTAGAAGAAAAAGAGTGGAAAATCAAACACTTCTCTAATTGCAAGACCAGCAATGTGGTATATATCATCGAATGCCCCTGTGGTCTCAGATATGTTGGCCAAACTCAGAGACAGATCAACAAGAGAATTGGCGAACATCGCTCAAGGATCCGATGTCGGGTCCATACAGCACCACTAGTCTCACATTATATGGAATTTCAACACAGCGCAGATGACATCCGCTGGTGGGTGGCTGACACAGTAGTTAATACCACCAATACCTCTAATGCTCTTATTCATAAAGAACTCTGGTGGATTTTCAAACTTAAAACCATTACAAAGGGCCTTAATGAGGCCACACCAACCATCCATGGGCAGTAGGGATACTTCCCCCCTTCCCCCCCCCCTTCCTTTCCCCCCCTTCTCTAGGCTACCTGGTTCCTAACATACATCACTAAGATGCCAAATAGGGGCTGTAATCCATGAATCCAAAACGAACAAGTTGTTTGTGATTATATAATCGTTTTTGTTCACTTGGCCTTCTATCTGAAAATATGGCCCGACCAGGTCTAAGATCATAAT
Organism: Ambystoma mexicanum; assembly: GCF_040938575.1. Lineage (NCBI taxonomy): Eukaryota > Metazoa > Chordata > Amphibia > Caudata > Ambystomatidae > Ambystoma > Ambystoma mexicanum. The sequence continues at coordinate 571,683,417 of NC_090928.1, forward strand.
TACCTGTGATAGTTTTGAACTCTGCATGTATATTCACAACTATGTCTGCTGTAAAACCGACTGTCTACAATGCCTGTGATAGCCTTAAAGAAGCAATGTACCTTTATTTCATTTTATAAGTATGACAATATGTGCGCTATTTTGCTGAAGAGGGTGATTTCTAGATAAATGTCTGCATAGCTAGTTTGTGTTGACGTGTGAACTTACTAATAACCCGAGAGGACCCCATACACAGACTCCCCTCCAAACCTTACTTCGAGCATGCACCTCGCCACCACAGCAAAAATCTTCATGATTGCGAGTGCTAGGCTCCCGCACGTATACAAGCGGGTGCCATGACAACTTAGAGACAGAATTCTAAATGCACATGCGCGGTTCTTAGACACTGGTCTCACGCGCATGCGCACTTCCTAAATTATACGCACAGCTCAGTCCCTCCACTGAAGCTACGCGAACAACAGTAGCTGCGGAGCGACACATAACGACCTCGAGCCAAAATCAAGCGCCCCAGGTAAAGACACAATACAATGATAGACGGACTGTGAACAGGAACAGCAGTACTTTACATTCTGCCCTCCTGTCCACTAGTCCTCCACCGAAATACCAGTCTCCTTCATATGGACTGGATAGCCCGCGCATATCCATTCCCACGAGTCCTTAATTGCTTTCACACTAATTGATTACGATTTCTTTTCTGCTTGTTTCAGGGGCACTAAGCAGTCCCCCATAGACGGTTCCGATGCAGATCCAAGGGCCCTAGGACTGTGAACACAACCGCGCCTCCCTACCTATACTTCATTATCTAAGTTGCAGGCACAAGGGTTTTCCCCCCTGCTACTACCAGCGCAGAACCACCCATTTGAATGCACTTGGACGTGCGCCAAGGTAATTGGGGCTCCCTTATATGGCATATGTTCTATCAGCCCACATTAGAATATCAATGAGACACACATTGTTGTCTTCTTTTTCTTTTCTCTCTTTTGCCTCCTCAAGCACATTCTTAACCAAAGAAGCTGTGACAGTGGATCCGCCCATATTCTACTATCAATCCCGCTGAGAACGGCGGTCTCACAGCCCAATTGTACACTGTGCCTCCAACCACTTGGAGCCAGTCTAAACCAAGCACACTTGTCCAGGTCAGTGAGTGAGCTACAGCAAGCCACAGGACAACTGCAAATGTTGTACCCCCACTTGGTCTTTAATTATTTTAATGCATGCAGGCCACACTAGCACTAGACTCATCCCTTTATAGAGATGCACCTAATAGCAAGTTTGCCCCGCATTTTTATGTATTTTCTATTTAATACTTTTTCTCGTTTACCACACACAGGGGTGACCAAGTCAAGGCCCAAGAAGAAGGCTCTAAGCCGAAACGTCACGGGACTAAATAAGTTTGAAGGCTTTATTTCCTCCAATCCCGTCCATAAGTTGATCTGTCTCCAGACGTAGACCAAAGACTAGGTCCCTGTTTTCCTAAGAACTTACAGACACCAGTTGTCTTGCACTTATTATTTACTTAAGACAAAAAACTTTGTGAATGATGGTTCTAGGTTTTTTCATTTGTTTATTAATTTTTTTGTATTTTTCAAGTTGTTTGCCATAAACATGTTTGTTTTCTGTTCCTTTCTCAAATGCACTTATAAAAATGAGAAAATGAATGTATTTTGACGAACGATGTACCTTAAAAAACACCTATACATCTTCTTGTAAAATTAATTGCATAGATGATGTTGTGCAGCTACTAGCACTAAGTAATTCCTTTTTTTCTTAAAAAGAAAATTAAAAAATGTGGCAATCCAAGGGCCTCTTTTGCTCATCTTTTTAGAATATCCTTTGACAGCTAGCTAAGTAACAAAGCTGTTGCCAAATCCTATTTTTGCATGCTAAATAATCACCCTTTACCAAAATGTATAGGTAAAGAGATCTAAAAACAAGTGGCAGGACGCCTCCCTACTCGTTTCATGTACTATTAGCTCTCAAGTCCTTCCACTTATTCATGAGCTTACCCTTCAGTTACACACGATGCTCTTTCTCAAGGCTGGGCATTGTATGTACAGGTTGTTACAAAAATCCAAATAAACAGTAATATGCAACATAATCAACATATACAAATAACTATACAAATAACAATTGTGTGAAAGCAAACAACAAACAAAAGGAACAACAGGGGTTTACACCCCATTGTCAAAATCCGAAAGAGTGAAACACATTGGCAAATTGCATTGAATTATCAAAGGATATGAGGTGACATTGTTATATGCCAAAAGTCAATAGAACCGAAGAGAACAGTAGAAGGCACAAGACAAAAAAAGAGAGATAAAAGTGATGAAACTGATATGATCCATTCATAGCAAGCATACAATGTCAAGTGTGTCAGATAGGTCATGGTAAAGATACATTCTGTTCCTGCTTCAAAACATTCCACCCTAAGAGGCAAAGAAAAATCCATAGTTGTACTCAGTGGCTCATTTAATGAACTGCTGTGTAAGGTAACCAATGTAATTAAAAAATCACTCACCTATGGCAATTGTGAAAAAAGTGCGGGTGATTAACCAAGTCTAATTCTGCAAGAATAAATTGCAAACGCTATAAATCCATTGCATACAGTGTGAAATAAGAGTTTCATAAAACTTTCTGATATCACTAGTGTTGTCAAAGCTAGATCTGCAATTGTAGAGACTATCCACTCTTAAGAAAGGGTTATCATTCGCACCATCCAGATTTAATAATTTTGTGGATATACAAATTGACTTATTTAAATTTGTACGTAAATTGAAGTTTAAAAATGTCTTTAATACTCAAGTTAAACAGTACACAGCCAGACCTAAGCCACTCCCACTGTCAGATATCTCTTTACAAAGTATGCTTACTACACATGTACTAATTTCATTAGAAGACACGGCCATGACAGAGGATTTGAATATCCATGATATACTGAGAGAACTTAACATTCAGCAAAGAAATTTGAACATTAAAACGTTTCATAAAGCGGTTATTAAGGACCTAGATAGGCTGGCAGACAAGGCCAAAATTCAAAAATGTCATAACCTACTACCTGCTGAGGTACTGGCAGTTCAACAACTAGCCTGTAACCCACATCTGATCATTAAGGAAGCCGACAAAGGCAGCAACGTTGTAATCATGGATAAATCAGGTTATGTGAGAATGGGCCTGTAATCTTCTGGAGACACCAGGATGTTACCACAGATTGCCTTACAATCCATTACCTAGTATAAAGGTTCAAGTTTCAACACTAATTCATAGATGGCATTTGAAGGGCAATTTGACGGATGCTCAAAAACAATTTTTCGTAGTAGAGGGGCCTATCATGCCCACAATTTATTTCCTACCGAAAATACATAAGACATTTGTGGATATACCGGAAGGGAGACCAATTGTGAGTGGCATAGGAGAAATCCTAGAACCACTTGCCATGTACATCAATGAATCCAAACACCCACATATGTTAGAGATACAATGTACATTTTAAAAATCTTTCAGGAGTTGCCCATTCTCCCAGGTCTACTACTTGTCACATTGGTTGTGAAGGCACCCTATACCTCGATAGAACATCACAGAGCTATAGAGAGTGTGGACTATATTTTCAGGGAAAAATCTGCGTCATTGTATGTGCACAATCAAATGCTCAAAGAACTGCTTGCATTCACTTTGAAGAACAATTTGTTTTTGTTTAATGAGGTCTATTATAAACAACTCATTGGTATCGCGATGAGAGCTAGCTTTGTTCCCGCTCTGGCCAATGTATTTATGCATCACTTCGAACAGCAGTATGTGTTTGCCAACCCTGTGTTTCGTCCACATATCTACCTATGGAGATGTTACATAGATGACGTGATTATGGTTTGGTCAGGCACCCCAGAATCCTGAATGCATTTGTTACATTCCTGAACACGAATGACTGGGGGCTTCAATTCACATTGAATATGAGTGATAACTATGTGGAATTCCTTGACTTACAGATTCACTTTACACCCAATGGGTTTGACACCAGAACCTTTACAAAAAGGTAGGAAACGCAAAATCCTACCAGTGGAATGTCGCTGTTGCGATAACTAGTTAATTCTGTTAAAAAATTCAATTTCGGATGCAAAGTGCATTTGTGAAATGTTCAAATCCGTCGTGGAACCAGGTTGCGTGAGGACAAGAGATAAGCAAGGGTCAGCTACTAATATTCATCCCTGCGGTTCACCCTGCTTATTAATGCATGTATAATAGGCCAAACTATTATGGTTAGGATGATCAGAAATGCCAAATTATCACAGACTGCAATGCGCTATTACCTGTGCTTGCCTTTCGGCCAAAGCATCTGTCTTTCGCAGAGACACTGTTACTGTTACTGATATCTAGCATGTCTAACTGAGCAAATGTCTGTACCTAGGTAGGCAGCCATCTTGGTGGGTCCTAAGTCTGGTCGGACCTGTTAAGGTACGCAATGTTATATACCTGCATATAGCTAAATAGCTATCCCTACCTGCATATGTTGAGAGAGAGAAACCTAAAGGCGGCTGTTCCTAATAAGCCATGCCGTGACCCCACATTGCCGATTGAGAAATGCTAGCAATGTTACTGAGTTCGCAATGCTATGTGCCCGTGTATAGCCATTTACTCTCCAAACCTGCATTTTGCAGTCAGAATGACCTGAACACGACTATGTCTAACTAGCTATGCCTCAATCTCACAATGCCGGTTGAGTTCAAGTGTGTGTTTCGGGAGGAATCTGGTGTGCAAATGCTGTAAAAGAAGGAGACACTTTGCAAGCTATTGCAAGAACATTCATGAAAAGTGAACCAATGCAGAGGAGAAGAATTACTTCAGTCGAGAATGTTGGCGAGGGATACACCACGGGAGAGGAGGAAGATAACCCGGATGTATTGATGATTAATATGTTGGATGATGAAAGTGATCAGGAGTGTGATAGCCCCATTTCTAGAGTGTCTGTGAATTGGAAAGAGATACAAATGATGGCAGAATCAAGTGCAAAGTTCACATTGACATCAAAGTGTTTGTAGGAGAACGAGGTGAAGAGCTGTGTGGAGGATCGATTGCCTCCAGACTTTGAGCCCGGTGGGCACATAAAGACAGAAAAGGAATTGATAGGACATTTTGTGAGTAGGTTAGAATTTCTTTGTAGGAAAGTGAGTGGAAAGGTGAATGTAACTAAAAAAGGAGGAGCCTCACTAATGGGATGGAAGTATTAATAAAAACTGCACATAAGATTAGACCCCTTCACAACCAAACAGGTGTTGTACATGAGTGGGGAGCAAGTATGCAGTGAAGTTGAACAGTGCATTAAGGTGTTTGAAAAATAAATAGGTAGGCTTAAGGGATTCGCTGAAAGAGGATGGTGTACTTGTTGGGGCTGAGTTGCAACCAGATTCTTTAACTATAAGGGAGAGTGTAAAGGAGGAAATTAGTAGGCTGTGTGAAGAGTGCATCATTGAGAGGACAGGAGCAGAGGAAGGGGCCTCAACATTTGTAGTAGCGGAAAAGGGAAATGTAGATATCTGGCTTTGTGTGGATTTGAGGCAACTAAAGATGCGTGGTAGTAAAAAGACATCAATTACCGAACATGGCTGAGATGTTATGCTTGATTGGTAAAGGAAGGATATTTACAAAACTTAATGTAGCATCATACCACCAATTTACTCTCCACCTGTAATCAAGAGCTCTCACAGTGTTTTTAATACACGAGAGCATTTTCCAGTCCAGAAGGATGCCCTTCGGGGTGGTTCAAGTTTCAGCAATCTTTTAGAAAGCTATGAACACATTGTTTGGAAGGTTGGTAAATGTTCACTGGTTCCAAGATGACATTTTGATATGTGAAGGACGATGAGTGAACACTATGTTGCAGTGGAAAATGTTTTGAAAATCTTAGAGGCTAGTGGATTAATGCTAACGAAGGAGAAGTGTTTGTCTTGAAAAGTGAGTATTTAGGACATGAGATTTCTGGGAAAAATGGAAATGATAGAAGAGAAAAAGAGGGTGATGCTGCCTCAGGTCAAGGCACAATTGCGATCATTCTTGGGTTAGGTCAAATTTTATGAAATGTTTGTTAGGATTTTTTGGGAAAAACTGTATCATATAAGAACACTTTTAAGGAAAGGAGAGGAATTTGGTTGGGACAACAAATGTGAGAATTAATTCTACAGTATAAAAGAGGAAACAGACATGTTGGTGGCATTAAGCCTGTTTGACACCAACTTAAAGTCCATTGTCACGGTTGACATCAGCTGTGTCCTGAAGTAAGGTTCTCAGTTGTGGAAAATGAGCCTGTGGAATCTTAATCAGGCATAAAGGGGTTTTGCACTTTTCTTTGTGGGTCAGATTTTATTCTAAGAACAGATCAGCTGCTATTCAGCCAATTTTTGAGTCAAAGGGACCGGATAAAGTGTCACGCAGAATTGCGGGTTGTGTAACCTAAATGCAGTGTTATAGTTCTTCTCACCAGTGTCACAGTTTTGTAGTAGAGGTGCTACCTGGAAAGGAAAACCCATTTGCAGACCATTTGTCCAGATTACTGGGAAAGCTCGAGGATGGGAGAGAAGACCGGATGGAACAAGTGTACATCACACATGAGGGTATCATTGAACGACAGGAATGGATTTAGTACATGAGTCAAGAAAATGGTAATATGCATGCACTCAGGCTCGGACTGGCCTATAGGGCAATAGGGCAATGCCCGAACCAAAAACACAAAATGCTATTGTGGGCCAGTTTTTCTGATCAAAGTCTGGCACTTTTTTCGGCCGTTTGGGCCAGTTTGATGAGATACTTCGCTATGTGGCTGGTAGTTTTGACCATTTGTGCTCAATAGATATTCTTTAAATTGCAGAATTTGCATCGCATTTAAGCAACAAACCCCCCCTTGGGTTCTATTCAAACAGTCTGTCACAAAAGGAATGCATGGCCATTTGCAACTGTGAGCCACTTTTCCATTGGTGCATGAGGCCATTGTATGCCCCAATCCGACCCTGTATTTGCACTGAGATATTTAAATGGGGCTGGCCCAGAAATGGAACGTTACAAGGTGAGGAGAAAAGTTACCATGAAGTTAAAGATGAGTTGAGTAGTGACTGGTTTGCTTTATCGATCTGGTCGAGCAGTGGTGCAGAAAGAGCAAAGAGCGCAGCTCCTTGAGATGGCGCTCCAGGGGCACGTGGGAATTGCGAGAAGAGAGGGAGTTCTGAGAGGAGATTACTGGTGGCCACATTTCGGTGGTGATGTGAAGAGGAAACTGTGTGAGTTGAGTGTATGGATTCTGGCAAAGGGTGGTGTGTGAAAACATGCCCTATGGTTGTGCTGGAGAAGATTTATCAATGGATATCTTGGGACCAATTTGTCTAGGAAGATGCGAGGGTGAATGCATTCAGGTGTTGGTGGGTTTGCTGTGGCGGTGGATAGACATTATGTTTGTGAGAACAATATCTACAGACAGAATACTTGCGTTTCTGGAGGATGTGTTTGGTCCAGAATGCTATCCAAGCAATATCATGACAGACAATGGGGTGGTCGGAGAATATTTTCTGAAGTGCAGTACTTGCCATAAGAAAGCTTTGTTATACCATTCCAAAATGAATGGGATGGTGGGAAGAGTAAACAGCTGCATAATGGATTTGGCTACTATGAATATTATTTTTCAACAAGAAGACTGAAAAGTAACTGAGCCTTAGTTACTCAGTTTGGAGCTGCGACTCAAGACAAAACAATATTTTGGGGAGAATTGTTAGTAACCAATGTTCCTTGATAATCTTCTTTGCACTGTATTGCGTTATTTGCAGGTTAATGCTGGTTTGCACATTTGTCTATTGTGATATGTTTCGTGTTTGTGGTGAGACCACTAGGTTTTATGTACGAGTGGGAATGTGTGAGATAACTGAGTAGTATGAAATATGAGATTCACATTCAATTGAATTTTGCTGTATAGTTTTTGTCACATTATGTATTAAAATGTGTACTGCAAAATTCAAAAAGATATTTTCTTGAAGAATTCACTGTGTGTGATATAACTTTCAAATGAACTATCTAGTGACATATCATTTTGGCATGGGAGATTGCCTTTGTTTGTATAATGTATGTTGTGCAGACGGCGGATGCAGAAAGGGGAAGAAAGATGGAGTGCAGGAAAGAGTGAGAGTTCTGCAAACGCCTCCTCATGCAGTCAGGCCCGGCCTTATGGGGGGGGGGTGGGCGACTGCCCGGGGTGCAACGCCCCACAGGACGCCATTAGCCCCCGCCACGGCAGCTCTGGGGAGTCTTTCAAGGGCTCCCCGAGCTGGCGTAGTGGGAGAAGGTGCAGCAGGCGGGAGCATTCAATGTCAGTCGGGTGCTCAGCACCCCATTGTCACCAAATGCACCCCTCTGCCGCGGGCACCTTCACCAACAAAAGGCACCGTTAGCCCCGAACCACGCCAGCTCAGGGGAGTCTTCCAAGGGCTCCTCGGTGATAGCATAGTAGCAGAAGGCATGGCAGGCACCTCATTGTTAGTCAATGGTGCCCGCAGCAGCGGAGAGCATTTATAAACAAAAGGGTACTAATGCACTGTATTAATAGAATTACCTCCTCGGCAGAGCGAGGAGGTTTAAAAAAAATGTACACTTCGTGGCCCGCCCCCCTGTTGACCCAGGGCGCACGTGGAGGGGGGGTTGCCAATTCACCCAGGGTGCTGCTGCCCCTAAGGCTAGCCCTGCATGCAGTGACAGGGCTAGCGCCTTTTGAAATGATAAGTAAAAGGGACATTGAAAACTGTGTCCACGGTGAATAAACAGAGTGAGGAGCATGGAGATTGGTGTTGAGGCTGTGATGAAGAGGGATTAGGATAGCAAGGGAAGAGTGAAAATGGAAATGGACGAGAAGAAGCATGTGAAGGATGAAGTAATGAGGGTTGGAGAATAGGGGCATAACAGGGAGGCGGTAGTTAAGAGGAAAAGGGAATGTTTATGGAGTGACCGTGTGAGGGTGGAACGTGTTTTCAAGGGGGGGCTGGGTAAAGAGGGAGGCCAGGCAGGGACGTCTCTATGGGGGGCAAACGGGGCACGTGCCCCGGGCCCCCCATCCTGGAGGCCCTGGAGGGGGACCCCATGGGAGTAGGACATGGAGGGGATGGGGGGACAAATCCCCCACAATCTTAAGTGGGGGGATACAATATCCCCCCCAGTTTGTGTGTCCTGTGTCCATCTGTGCACTGATGCTTGCAAACTTCAGACTCTGTCTGAAGTTAGCATGCAGCAGGCGCGGGCCGACGCTGTGGTTTCGATTCCCATCCATGCCATGGCATGATTGATTCACTGTACAACAACAGTGGGGGAGGGAGAGGAGGACGACGACGCAGGACCACAAGCAAGAGTTGTTGACAACAACTCTTGCTCGTGTGTTCCCCTACTCCCCCACCCCCAGGGAATACAGCACGTGCCAGTGCAAGCTGGGCTGGAGTGCACAGTGCACTTCTGGCAAGCTCGCCAGCCTCCCTCATCTTCTGCAGCAAAGCCAGCAGGCAGCAACGCATGCTGTGGAGGCTCGTGACGATGACGAAGGACGGTGAGAAGAAGACTGATAGTCTGCTGCTCAGCTCTCTCTGTCTCAGGTAGGTTGGCAATGGTGCAGTGTTGACCAGGACTCTGCCATTAGACTGTGACATGTCCTCATAGAAGATCATGCATCAGCCGTCTCTGTGGCGCAATGTTGGTGGTTCAAGCCCACCAGGGAATGCATTTGTTTTCTTCCTCTTCCATTTTGTTTGATGCTGGCTCTTCACCACATTATACAGCCACCTCAGATGCCGAGAAAAGAGATGGCCCACAAAGGCGGTGGGCGCAGTACCCAGTATTAATAGCAGCAGGTTCCTCTGCTTCCTCCCCAAACACATTTAACCTCTAAAAGCGTCTTATTTGTACAGTGCATTTCTGTATACCCAGCGCTCGCCCTAAAGGTATACGGGTGAACATGCCCCTGTTGGCATGAGTGGGGTGGGGCTGTTTTCTGTGCGGGCCACAATATGCCCTGACATCACTGCAAGGTCCCTCAACATGTAACGTGGCTGTTAGCGGCGCTGTGAACTCCCTCCTTTCCGCCGCCACTGTGTGCAGCAGGATTGCCCCAAGTGCACAACAAAAAGCATCAACCGCTGGACACTGGGGGGTCCTTCTCTGGGTGAACATGTAGGTTTAGCAAACAGTTAAAGATTAACTCTGCATCTTCTATGCAGAGTATTTGGCAAAACGCCCACTGGATTAAAAATAATGTTACTTTTAATCACTCAAAAAATCGAGACTGACTTGACCCTGACGTGATTTGAACATGCAACCATCTGATCGGCAGTCAGACGCGCTACCGTTGCGCCACAAGGTCCTGTGTATGGGACATCTTGAGGATCTCATCTTTGGTCAGCTGTGGCAGTGAGGCAGTCATGAACCAACACTGAAAATGTACCTCTGATTTCATACATGCAAAACATGCCTTTTGAACAGGGGAAAGGAAGAGTAAAGCATCAGGGGACGCAGCAAATGCAGGCAGTTGTCAAACGCATCTGCTCCACAGAAGGTTTCTTACATGCGGCTTATCTTGGAAAATAACCCATGTTATAGTCAATTTGTCTTTATCCATCCCACACTCGTGTACATGCCCGGAAACAGGGGCTCACACCTTTCAGTTGCTTTGAAAAAGATGCATTTGTTCTTCCGTCCATTTCGAATCGTGTGCACATGTCCAATCGCCTTTCTAATTGATAAATGAACACAGAGCAGCCAATATTCTTCCAAAATTAATCCTTTATTCTGTCCCTCACACAGCCATAGGTTACGGAGGGGGACGAGGGGTCTTTTCATGGGAGTCTCTGAAGTATCAGAAAAGCTGTTTGTTTTCTGATTGGTTACACAAAATCTCCCAAATCACTACCCAGCACAGTTAATGTGTAGGATTATGGGAGTTGTAGTCTGAACTCTGAAAAATATTGTGTGCCGCCGGATGCAAACCATGCCCTCATTTCTGTTGGTATGGTTACGTCAGCATAAACTAGCAACTCACTCCCTGAGGATTAGCAATGTTTATTGATGTGACTTTTATTTTATGTTCTGCAGATTTGTCCCCCCCTGTAAAGAGCAGCTTTCTTTTGGCATATTTGTTTGCGGATATTAATTCAACAGGAAAGCATAATTAAATAAGTATATAAAGAAATATAAAGGAATGCACAAATAAATTAATCTGTATTCATCAGGGGGCATTTCTAAATAAAGTGGGTAGTCTTGTGGTTTGTAGGGTAGCGTCATTAGGTGTTGGCTTGATGAGGATGTGAGAGATACTTATTTTACTAAATGCGTTGGGGGAGGAAGCAGGGCAGTGGGGCCACAGACGTGTAACGCTCACCTGATTCCCGCAGAGGCGCCGGTCTTGACTGGGTGAATGCCGTATCTTCAAAGGTGATGTGTAACACACGGTTGGCTCTTTGGGCTGGACCTCTGTGCACTGCATGTCTGACTCGAAGAGTAAGATGTCTGCAGATGGAAAATATGGGATTAATGAACTGGGGTTATTGGGTGCCTCTCTCCTCTTCCCTTTCTCTTCTCCTGTAGAACCCCAAAGGTTAACGCCCTCACCTTAGGTAAGTGAACGCCGAGCTCTCCATCTGCCTCGGGGCAGGGTGCCGTAACCAGTTTCTTCACTGGATAAGGGTGCAGGCCTCTTGACCTCAGAGGACTGCTGTCCGTCGTTAACTGCACGAACGGTAAGTTTTGGGCTTTCAAATGTCTTAAAAGTCTTTTGTAATGATATCTCTTGTTTTGCAGGGTTCCGGCGATGGCGGATGGCGGGCTGATGTGAGTTGAGGATCGAACCCGCGTGAGGAATAGAAGCGCCTGGAAGCACGTAAGTAAGCGCTTGTAGCCTGCTTCACGATGCGCACTAACTGTCCCTTTTATCTTGCAGGTACAAGTTCGGAGCTTTAGAGAAGCTGAAGGGTGCTGGAATACCCACTGGATTCGGCGTGGGAAGGAGTATTGGCACGTGAGTAATAAAGTTGCCCAATGTCTTTAAACGCACCTTCTTTTGTCTTTCAGATGCGGGATGCAGCGCCGAAGGCCTCCGGAGCGTGCGAAGAGCTGGTAAGCTTTTGTCTTTCAGATGCCGGAATGCAGTGCGAAGACCTCCGGAGCATGCGAAGAGTAGGTAAGCCTTTGTCTTTCAGATGCCGGAATGCAGCGCGAGGCGTTGGTGACAGCCGATGGACCAGGTAAGAGATGCGCTGCCACTGAAGACCGTAGTGCTAACCTGTTCTTTCTTTGTCTTTACAGGTGCTGCTGAAGACTGGATTCCAGGATGGTAAGCCTTTGTTCCCTTAGGCCCAGGATCAGAAGCAGAAGACACGATGAGCGTTCTGCTGCAGAGAATGCAGAATAATGCAAAGCAAGATTCATCCATCGGGTGTGGTTTAAATAGCCTCCTGTAGTGCTTAGGTGTCTCCTTCCACAGCCTCGCCTAGGTGAGAAAAGAGTTCCTGCTTTCCAGAAGAGTTCCAGTGTTCTGAACCTAGGGAGTGGCTCCTGCCCCACCCAACAGGAAAAGAAGTCCCAAACAGAAGAGGATCAGGGGCTCAACTGGCAGGTAAGTAAGCAGCATGGTCTGCTGCAGGTAAGTCCACCCAAGCATTATGAGCCCGGCGCTTCCAGCGCTGGGACTGGGCATCTTTATGAGCCTGGTGCCACTGGCGCCAGGACAGGGTCCAAAAGGTCCCAATTGGGACTGGCTGGCACTCAGAACCGGGGTTATGGGTCTGCTTCCAAGGGAGTCGGGCAAGTCCTGATCTTTTGGAAGCAGAGATCATGACAGCACGTTACCATTCATTTTGGTGGTGCATCGGCAAGAATGAGTTTGGCGTGTGATCCCCAGTAAATCGCACATGCACAATGCAGAGTATTGTGGTCCTCATATTGCCTTGGTTTCCAGCCCATCAATGTTATACCAAATGTAAAACTGTTCAGGTGCTTGAACGCATCACTGATCATCTCACCCGGGGTGATACATTTGAAACTGCTAACAATGTACTGCTCATTCTCTGGGGGTAATATCTCACATTGGAAATGGGCATTGTTGCACTAAGAGATGGGTGCAATTCATCTGTGCTGCCGCAGAGATTAACCAGGACAAAAGGTTGAAAAGAGGTGTGGGGTTTACTGGTGTGTAGATATTCAGTACACAGGGTTGTGACGGTGCGTGGAAACTGCCACTGGTGGACCTGTCAATAACGGGGATAGGTGGCATGGAGGGGGACATGAAGGGGAACATGGAAGGAGCAACAGGCATGCCAGTGGATGTCAAGGAGAGTATAGGCAGCACTGGGATGATGGAGAAGTGTGTAAGGGGTGGCAATGCCAAGAGCACAGGGATTGCCAGCTGAAGATGCTGGGATACAATTGATGGAATGCTATGGCGCAAATCATTGTATTTTTGCTCTTTAAGCTCATGTTGTTCCTTGATGATATATTATAAATCTTTCAAATGATAGAGACCAATATTGTAGCTGGCCCTGTTCTGCAGCGTCCCAGGCTCATTGTGCACCACCCCCAGCCATTAACAGGCACACCCTGTTTCTTATAAGGCACAATTGCCACTTCTGGCTCCACAAGTCTGAGGCAATCCTCTGTATTCTGAAGTGCATATGGCTGGCTTTTTTTTGTGGGCACACAAATGTCCTCCTTCTTCGTTTAAATGCCATTCAAGCACGTGCTGAAGATAAGCGTCAGCATCAGAGTCAAATTTTGGCTGCAGCTCCTTGCCCCACTCCACGGTGCAATCCACTGGCTTGTCCAGCATTGCATATTTACCCTTTCACTGGGGTCACAGCCTCACAGGCAAGTTGTTGTGGCCCCTGAGCTTTCTCGCACTATGTGCTGTAGTGCAGTCGGAATGCATGCCGCAGCACTATGCCCACTGCTGGTAGGAGCAGCTGAGGTGTAGATAAGCTTGGCACTGCATTCCCAAATCTAGAAATCGCATTAAGAATATTCCTCTCTATGATGGTGACAAATTGCAGTGGGGAACGTTCATTTTCAAAATTGAAGTTGATAAAAAGTGAGCTACGAAATCGTATGCTTCAAGCCAGGCTGAATTCTTTGGCTCTGTTAAGCATTGAATCTGAAATGGTTCAAGAGATAGAATTTTCAGACATAATTAAGGATTTTGCAATATGCAAATCTAGAAGGAAACACATAGTTTAATGTTGGTGGTGTACAAAGCATAGCCTCACGGTCATCTCATTCTTTCTAGGATTACTTGAATTTGTTTGGCGTGCGGGCATGAACTCAAATGCCAAGTGAATTGTGATGTTTTGTTACATGCTTTTGTCATTTCTGTACTTCCTTTCTTTATTTCATGTGTTTCCAAGTGCTTGTACTTTGGACACATTCATACAGGCAAAAAAGTTAATGTTAAACTGTTAGGTTTTCATTTTGTTTAATACATGCTTGCTTAAAATCCTTTTCCTTTATTTTCTCACAAAATATATTATTCAAAACAAAAACAAAGTGAAATGTCCTTAATATAGCATCCTCTTGGGGAAACCGATCACAGATGTATAATGTTTATATTTTATTAACAACTAGATAATCCATTTAAAACTTAGAGGAGTATCTGTTGAATTAGACTCGAGATATTGAGGGGGCATGGGTGTCGTGTCACGGGGGGCAACATGGGTTTCGGGGGGGCAAGGCTGTCTGTGCCCCAGGCCCCCAAATCTGTTAAGATGGCCCTGAGGCCAGGTGTGAAACATATGCAGGGCTATAGTGTCTGCCCTGCCGTTGACAGGTAGAGCGTAAAAGAAGGGAGGTGTTTTGTGATGCTTCATAGTCTGAAGTCTCGTGAGTGGAAGAGAAGCGGGAACATGTGGTAGTTCTAAGTAGTCAGTTCGGAGAGTGATGAAGAGGTTGGCGTGAGGTGGTGACTTATTAACAGTGAACTTGTGAATGATTATGAAGAAGCTTTTACCACACTCGCTGACTCTAACGTCTTCACAAAACATATGATGCCTATCCAGCAGCACGCTGTGAGCACAGTAGATGTCCCAATGTGTTCATGTGTTTCACTGCATCCTTCTAGCCATAACAGTATTCAGGTCCAGAGAGCAGTTGAACCACACCGGCCAGCACAGGAACGCTTTCATGATCAGTCGAATTTTCTTCATGGTGTGCACCATGTAAATGCATTTTTTTCACTCACCTGCTTGCTCACTCAAATATTTACTCCCTACCAGTTCATCCCACAATAGACAGACATGAGGTGGCATGTTTTACATTTGTTGTGGGCATGTCTATTGACAGGGAGACTTTGAAGCCTCAGAAAGCCACACATTATGTCAGTGACCACATGCGCTTGTTTTGTACAATGAACGATTCATATCTAGATTTAACAGCGCACTGCTGTTTTAACATTTGAATCAACTTTGAACAAAGTTAATTATGTATGTTCTTAACTACAAATTAAGGTATTCATTCAATATGCTAGAGTTGAAATTCTCTAACAAGGAAAGAAATATTTTATGAAAGCCCTCCTCTGATTGTCCTCTCCACTTTTGTGTCTGTTTGCAATCAGTCATCTATCTGCTCCTACACCAACATTTTGAATAATCTGTTGATTCTGCCCATCTCCCATGGCCATCACCTTTGACAGTGCTTAGCCATATTGTAGTCAGTTGGAAGGGTGTTGGTTGGTGGCTGGGTCTTCCCATGTACCTGCTGCTCAGCAGAGTTAAATTCTGGCCCCTCATTCCATTCTAACCCACCCTCCAAGCATGAGTTGCTCACTTTAATGGACAAAACCAACAGTGCCACCCCTGGCCTTTGCATTTACAGAACATGTCAAGACTGCAGTTGGTGCGCCCATGCTGGAGTAGAATGAACAGTGGACAATGACAGAGGTTGCCAGTGACTGAGGAATTACCGAAAATATCACACACACAAACACAATCGCACACACACCTCTGTTCAGTTCCGCCATGCCACTCACTGTTTTCTTTATAACACTGTTTATTTGGGTTTATACAACAAAAACATCATGAACATAGGCATTCAACTGAAAGTTACGGCAGTAATGACAGCAAGAGGCAGCTGGGTCAGGTGGTTACATTGGATATATCAGAAAAACAAAAACGGATGGCAGTTCCAAGTACATCAGTTGTCCGAGGGGTGGCATGGGGGGGAGAAAGATACATTTTCTAGTACACATCTAGCCATTTCTCCCATATCTTCTCGAATTTCCGGGGGCAACCTCTCGCATTGTAGATGCGGTGTTCCATGGATGCGCACGTGCTTACTTCGTTGATCCATCGGTTCAGACATATTGACTCTGCCGAACCCCAAGTTGCGGCGATCAGCCGTTTTCCTGCTCCCAATGCCACCGCTAGGAACAGTTTTTCATATTTGGTGAGGTCTACCGCTCCCCAGATTCCCAGGAATGTCATTTTGGGGTCCTTTGGAATTGGTGATCCTATTATGTTGGAAATCTTATTGATGCATTCGTCCCAGAAGAATTGTAACACTTCGCATTCCCAGATCATATGAAAGAAGGTGCCAATTCTCTGTTTACATCGTAGACAAGTCTCATCCACGGGCCCTCCCCATTTGGCAAGGGCTGTCTGAGAATAATAGGAGCAGTGGAGTATTCTGAGTTGTATCAGCCTCAGTTTAGCCTCAATACCTATCTCTGGGGGGAACATCAGTGTGTCAACCCAGTCCTCCAGTTCCAGCTCATCCAGGTCCCCTTCCCACTTTTCTTTCAATTTAGTAAGCTCCTTAGTTTTGAAAGAATTAAGGGCCTTGTAAAGCATGGAGATAACTTTGGAGGTGATGCGTTGCAGGAGAATGTTGGCCTGCAGAGGGGAGCAAGGAGGTAAAGCAGTTATGTCTGGGAACTGGGTGTGTATGGCATGAGCAAGTTGTGCATGTCTAAACCGATCCATAGGCGTCAGGGCAAATTTGTCGTTCAGGGTTTCAAATTCTAGTAGGCGCCCCTCTTGGATCACATGTGCTAGTGTGCATATTCCTCGCTTTTCCCAGTTCTCGAAACAGCCCATTCTTTGTATTTCTGGGAGGTGCGTGTTGTACCATAAGGGTTGTGCTAATGTTGGTTTTGCTCCCCAGCCAATATGCTTGTGTGCTTCCCTCCAGGTATGGTGGGTATGAAGTGACATTCTGGTGTATTTTCGATACTTGTCCGTTGTCGGCATATAAAGCCTTTAGGGGTGTTACGTGGTGCATAACCGCTGTCTCTATGTGGATATATGGTAGTGTGGCATCACTGTGTAGCCATTTGTTTACCACCCCCGTCTGTGCCGCTAAATAGTATGTGCAAATACATGGTAGTCCAATGCCTCCCTCCCATACTGAGCGCTGCAGTGTTGTGAGAGTGATTCTGGGTTGTTTCCCCCCCAAAGCAATGTTCGCAAGTTCTTGTCTATTGATGCCAAGGTTTTGTGGGGGATGGGGAGTGGAGCATTTTGTAGGACGTACAAGAGTCTCGGGAGTGTCATCATCTTGAACAGCACTGCCCTACCCATTAATGATAGTGGGAGCAGTTGCAATTGGGAAACATCCTTACTAAATCTGTCTAGTACAGGTTGTAGATTAAGCTGACGGAATCTATCCAGAGTTAAGCCAATCCGTATGCCCCTATTTGTGAAGTCTCGAATGGAGACGTGGTAGGGGCAAGACTCAGGGATCACGGTGTCACCTCCCTGAATCGGGAAGTATATCGTTTTTTGGTTGTTCATCTTTAGGTGAAATTTTGGTATTTCCTAAGAGTATGGGACATGATTGGGCAGGAGCTCACCGGGTTGCTAAGGTATATGAGGAGGTTGTCTGCATATAGTGAGAGTCGATCCTCTCCTCCCCCCGGCCAGGTGAATCCAGATCAGTTTTTGTCTGCTCGAAGTTAAATTGCTAGTGGCTCGATAGCCAGTAAGAATAGGAGGGGGGAGAAGGGGCAGCCCTGTCTGGTTCTGCGGCCCAGTGGAAACAAACTGGAAGACCTGCTGTCACTCTAACAGTTGCTTCTGGAGATGCGTAGAGAAGTTGAACCCATGAAATAAAGCCCTGCGCGAAGTTCATCGAACCCATGATCTCCCATGGGGCCTCCGACCCGACAGACTGAAATGCTTTTTCAAAATCGACCATTAACAGGGCTAGTGGGCATGGTATCTCCGGGGCCCTATCGAGAGCAAGATGGGCTCTACGTAGGTTCATACGGGTGGACCTATTGGGCATGAACCCACACTGATCTGGGTGGACGAGGGATTCAATCACCCTGAGCAGTCTATTAGCCAGTACCCATGCAAGGATTTTTGCCTCCCCGTTGATCAGCGAGATGGGCCGATAAGAGGCACAGTCTTCTGGGGGGATTTCCAGGTTTAGGAATGACCACTATGCATGTTCTTCTGAGGTCAAGGGGTAGTACACCCTGTTCTTTGCTCCAGAGAAACATGCAGTGCATGTGTCCTGTTAATGTGTTGCTGAGACGTTTCCAGGTCTCCACTGAGAAACCGTTAGGCCGCGTGGTCTTTCTGGTTTGAAGCATCCTGCAGTTCATTTTCTGTAATATCAGTGTCTAGGAGCTCTGTCTGTTGTGTGGAGAGTCTCGGGACCTCTATCTGGTTGAGAAAGTTGGAGTGAGTGGGTGTGGGACTCACTACAGGTGAGGAATACATTTTTTCATAGTAGGTGGCAAATGTCTCCACTATGTCGGAGTCTGCTGTCAAGAGCTCCCCATCTGGTGATCGGATGGTCCGCACATGCCACTTACTTTGTTTGTGTCTCTCCAGGCAGGCCAGGGTCTTGCTTGCCTTATCCCCTCTTTCGTAGATTTGGCTCTGGACCAGCCAATGAGTGGTCCGGGAGTTGTCTAGGGCTATGTTGCTGAGGGCCTCTTGTGCCGTCATCAAGGCCTCTTGTGAGGCTCTGGTTCCCTGCACAAGGAATTGTTTGTCACTCTCGGACACCCTTCTTTCGGCGTCAACAATCTTCTAGGTGTGTTGCTTACGGGGGGCCAACACCAAGACAATTGCTTCCCCACGTAGGACTGTTTAGTACGCCTCCCATATCGAAATCAGGCATTCAACAGAGCCTTTGTTTGTTTCGAAGGATTCTGCAGTCTTCGTCTCTAGTCCCTCAGCAATCATGGGCAACCCCAAGTAGTATGTATTCAGTCGTCAGGGGGTGTCTGGTCGGTGGTGTGCACTCTACAGGGTTATAAGTAGAGGGGAATGATCCGAGATAACCCTTGCCAAAAATTCAGCGGAGATGAGCCTATGAGACATTTTCCAAGGGATGAAAGCATAGTCTATTCTCGAGACTGTCTTATGTGCATGGGAATAAAACAAGATCCCGGTGTCAGTATTGTGTAGTGTTCTCCAAGTGTTGGACAATCCCAGTGTTTCGGCAAAAGTGTATAGAGCAGTCGGGGTATGCCGAATCCCAGGTCCACTGTGTGATCTATCAACATTGACCTCCATGACTTCATCAAAATCCCACCCTAAGGCCCACAGGTCTGCTTGTTCATCCAGCAGTATGTTCTGTAGTTCACCGAGGAGTTCCTTCGTGAGTGTGGGGGGAGCACAAGCCGCAATGAGGCCCCATTGTTCTCCCCATATGTCACAAAGTACCACTACAAATCGGCCGCGGGGGTCGGCACGCACTTTTCTGACTTGCAGCGGCACTCGTTTTTGGAAGAGTACCATCGTGCCCCTGGCACCTCTTGAGAACCCAGCCTGGTATATGTGAGGGTAGTTGGACTTTTTAAAGAATCCACTGCTGGTTCCGATCAAATGGGTTTCTGTGAGGAGAGCTATATCTGGTGAGGTTCGGTTGACGTATTGGAGCACTAGTCTGTGTTTGACACAGGAACCAAGGCCACTGACATTCCAGGTCAACAGGGACAGTTTATCAGCGTGCATTCTAAGCACGTGTGCAGCATTTTGAAGTATCAAAAAGGATCATATGTCTTAGTAGCCCCCCGACGTGTATATGTGCCCTCCCGTCTTCTGTTCCGGTGCCCCCTGCACATTGTTGACACAGCTGCTAAATAGGTATGTGATATAAGCCCTGAGTGTCTGGGTGTTCCATTTTCAAGGGCCGGTTTGGAGGCTGCCATGTAACTTTGTGGCTTAAACTAGGGTATATTGGGTGCCCAATCCCAATGGATGAAGTGTTTGCACTTCCTGCGCCAACAGCAATAGACATCTTGCCTTTTTGTTCTGTAATTCTTGGTTGCCAACACCCGTGAACTCCCCCCGCCCTGTACTCCCCCCCTACCAGAAGCACCTGTCGCCCAAACATATAACCATAAAGAACAAGAACTTATTCGGGATAACCCAGACTGAAGCAGTAGATTCACCTCTTGGGGAGCAGCGGCCGCAGTGTCAGACCCTTTGGGAAGTTGTGTTGCAGCCCAATCAGTGCAGTGTGGGAGCTTCACCCGTTCTCCGTAGTGCCACCGTCGGTGTGCAGTGCCGTTTCAGTTTCCGGGCCAGTGGGGGTTGAGCAGGGTGAGGGATGTTGGGACCTAGGTTTCTGCCCAGGTGGTCCAGGAAACGATCAACAGAGGCCAGGCCCATTAAGGATTTGAGTTTGAAGCGATTCCCATGACTCTTTGGGAGTGTAAAACAGGTGGGTAGTGCCCTCATGATGGACTTTGAGTAGTGCAGGGAAAAGAAGGGCATATTTGATTGACAAGGATTGGAGATTTTTCTTCACGGAGTCAAAGGCCTCCTGGACCTCCTCAGTGTAGTCCGGATAGAACCCAACGCGGTATCCATTGTATGTGACTGGGCCTGAGACAATGGCCATCTAAAGGATAGTGTCCCGGTCTCGAAGGTTTAAGAGGCGTGCAATAATTGTCCTTGGTGGGGCTCCGGGGGTGGGCCGTCCGAGGGCATTCTGTGCGCCCGCTCGATGGAGAAAAACTTAGACAGTTTTTTGGGAGCAAAGATATGAGCCAGCCAGTCTTCTAGGAAAAGTTAAATGCTGGGGCCTTCCTCCTTCTCTGGGATCCCAAGAATCCTTAGGTTATTGTGTTGTGCCCTTCCTTTGCTGTCTTCTGCGCAGTATTTGAGTTGTTCAACTTTCTTGAAGATTGCTGCTAGTTGTTTCTCCAATTGGCAAACTGTATCTTCTGTGTCGAATATCCTTTGTTCAGACTCCCCGACTCTGGACGACAGATTGTGTAGGTCTTGGCAAAGGAAGGACACCTCAGAGGACAGCCCTCCGATCTTCAGTTCTAGAGACGTCCTTGCGTCGGCAATTGCCCTCATGACATCGGTGAGTGAAATTGGAGAGTCCTGAATGTCTTCCCTGGGCTCTTCACCATCTGGGATTTGCGTTGCGGGTCGGGGAGGGGCCGCTACTGTGAAAAGGTCAATTTTTCTTTGCAGGGCCTGTCTTTTGACCTACTCTTTACCCATGAAGCAGCTGTGCAATCCCAGTGAGGCACTGGGTCTGAATAAATCGCTACAGTCCCATGTAAGTCCCGGCATCGAGAACTATGCTTGTGTCCAGATTCTATGAGGCCAACATATGCTCGTAACGGTGGGACTGGTAGGACCTCTTGTTGCTCAGGTAGCAGTAATGCGTCCCCAGGATGCACAAGGGTAGGTCACTCACCTCCAACTTGTCGGCGGCGCAGAGCTGGGCATCGTGCGCAGTGTGGTTGAATGCAGTTCACAGTGTCAGGAGATGGCTACTGTGGTAGGCCGTCGGTCCCCTGGGTTTGTACTGTGGGGACCCCCGAGTTCCCAGGTCGCACCTGATTGCACTAGATAGTTTGTGGGGCTGCTTGGCCCGTCGTAGGCATTCCCCCTGGACTGAAGGTGAGGGAGGCAGGCCCCTCAGGTGAGTCGGTGCTGGTGTCCTTGGCGTCCAGTTGCCACAGCGGCTGGGTGTGCCTCAGTGAAGGGGGGGTGGTGCAGTAGTCTTGAGGTGAGGCTCGTGAGCCTGTGGTTCTCCCTGTTTTGTCCGCTCCTTTTACAAACGCTGTGTTGCGACCTGCAGAGTGGAGGTGCCTGCTTTGCGCTTGGGGCACGGGCATTGGGGATCCATCGTGTGCCTTGGAGGGTGTCCAGGGAGAGGTCTAGGCGTATGTGATGCCTCACCCCAGTCTGCCATTATTCTGAGCCAAGGGCCTGGGCTCAAGAAGGCGCTCCTTGTCGTGTGAGCAGCCCCTACCACCGGGCTGTGAGGTTTTTCTCCCCTGCCTGCCACCTGCTAAGGTGCAGATTAGTTGCTGCCAGGGTCTTCAGCTGGGACTGGTGGTTCGCTCCATATGCGCAGGGGGCTTGTGTACCTCTACACCGGTACCTGGGAGACAGTTCCATGCCTGTGGGATGCCTCGCTTGGATCAGATGGTGCACCATGTTCGGGACGTGTGCATGGGGGGGCGGCCTGCCAAGCCGCAGGTTGTCATGGCCGGTGTCGGGTGTCTCTTGGGCACCAGGGGGCACTTCCAATTGGGTGGGAGGAGGGTTTTACTGGCGGTTTCGGAAGCCACCATGGGCGCTGTGTTTGGTGCCCTCGTTTCACACAGCGGACACCCAGCGGCATTCTGCGCTCCCCAATCTCTTCCTTGGTCGTGGGTTCCGCCCTCCAGGCTCTGCAGGCTCTTGCAGCTTGTAGGCGGGCGGACTGCCTTCCGCCTTGGTCCATAGCAAAAATGGCAGCCGTCGCACTGCTGATGGTCGTCTGCCCACCTTGCACTTTCCAGGCTGCGGGTCTTGTCAGGATTGCAGCAGGCAATGGCCGGGAGGTACCGCCACACAATCGTCTCGTTTCCCTATGGAACCAGATCCAGGGGGTGATTATATTGTAGGATATTGGCCACAGCCGCCAGGAGCTGGTCCCTCTAGTTCCTCATATGCGGCTCGCGCATGCGCAGTCCCCAGGCCACTCACTGTTGAGGTCGGCATATAGAGAGTGTGTCTGAGAGTCAGTGTGAATCGCTATACATATGTGTATACTTTCAAAGTAGTTCATGTTAGTTCACATTTGCACTAAATATATAAGCAGAGCAAAGACACATAACATGTTGAATCATCTCTACTGCTGCACTGCAGAAGATTGAGCAAGCTTCAGGAACAGGACAAGCTGCAAATGCCCACTTTATATCTACTTGATATTGCTCAGGGCCCAACTCATGTCTGAGGACCAAATACACTCACCTAAGGCCAACATGGCACATTTTCTCAATATCCTATCCTGTATCCATTCCATATATTATTCACTGATATTTACTTTACCGTTGTTATTAATACCTAAGGAGTTCAAGCACAGATCCCCTAAATCCAAGATTGTGGCTGGATTCCCTATGTATTTAACACAAGATTATGATGACCCTCCATGATAAGTATCCTTCAGGACATCTCTCTAATTTGCTAGATGGGTGAAGTTATATACACATATGCAGTCCAGTGTTGATGCTGGTTGGGAGAGGGTTGAAATCCGTAAAAGACTGAGTGTCTGCCTTCTTGGAAAGAAAGAGGATCTTAAGGTTGATTTGGATTGTTGAAATGTCCTTGAATTGAACTGGTAAGGAATTCAAGTGAAGGTGAACCAGGAGGATGAAGGAGTTGGACAAAGGACAGTGAGGTTGTGGACATCTTTGTAGATTACAGTGTGAAGGGGTGAGTCACAAAACATAATGTGTATTTGTAGAGCCCAGGTTCACCCCAACAGGTGTATCATGCCACTTTAAACGGATATCAATATTTGTTTCAACCTCAGAAGGATGAAAGGCTTAGTGAACTAGCAAGGATAACAATCTACGACCATGTGACCAAACACAGATTCCTGTGGTGGATACATTTGTTCACTGATCCACAAACCCAGCATTACAGGAGTACCAATTGAGAGATTCAGCCAAGTAGTGGGAAGTCGGGTGCTATCCCAAGGTTGGGGTTTAAACACAATCAGAAGGAATTTGAACAGGGACCAATTTTTCATGGGTAATCAACCTGGGTGATACCGGTGTGGGGAGGTGGATAATGCGAGTGGGACCTTTTGCAGAAAAAGGGTAGCAAATCCCAATAACTTGTTGAGAAGAACAAAGAAGTTGAGGTTCCATCCCATGATAAAGATGGGACAGCAATCCAGCCCCTTGAAGAAGAGGTGGCAATTCATATTTTTTAAGTGTGAATGGTGAGGTGTATTTTACTGATATTTAAAAGATTAAGCCTGTCATCAATAACAGTGGAGGTGAGAAAGTTTCAGGTCACTGTCAATGAAAACACCACCATTGTGAGCTTTGTAGGATGGGATAAGACCGTCAGAAGTAAATTAGACAGGAGAACTGGTAAGGGATATGAAATTGGAGGCCAGGAGAAAGATAATTTCTGTTTTAGAGGAGTTGTGCAACAAGAAATATAGCACCAACCTGTCATGCATATTGAATATACTATAATGTGAAAGAACAGTTATGCAATGAAGAAGTGAAGGGTGCAGAATATTTGAGTATCATCAATAAACAGATGATGCGAGAATGAAAAGGAGAATTGAATCTCCTTTTTGGTGATTTTGACATCCTGCCATTAAAGAGAGTAACTCTTTTTCAAGATGAAGATGACAAAATCTTTATCAAAAGCCAAACGTGCTCTCTATTTTTCAGTGTTTATGCTGGCATTTTCTCGGAGTTGTGTTAAAAACAAAGTCATATGCAATCCAAATGCAAAGCCTAGCATTATCCAGCTGTCAATATAAGAACAGAAAGACTGGTGTAATTCTATAAGTTTGTTCTGTTCTCACTTCACATTCTATACATTTTCTACCATGCTGCTCTTTCAGTCTTTCACTCTAATGCAGGGAGAGAAACAAATATATGCATTTTACCTCAGACATTGGTCTCCGTTGTGAATGAGTTGCAAGAAGACAGAGTTAGTATATTATAAAAGGTATTTATTAAAAAACAACCAATCTTCATGGTTCTGACAATCAGTTTAATGAACATAACAAAAAGCACATTTAGGTTGATTCACCTTCTTACAAAATATATCCACCCTTCACAAATTCCTTCTTTACAATACAAATACTATACAATGGGTTGCAACTGTATCTTATTCCTCTACAACATTCATGTCGGTTTATATTTGAAATACCTACAAATGTATGTGCTGTCATGAGCTGTCTCCACACTTAACAGGTAGCTCTAACCTGAATCATACTTAGTGTATTGGTCTCAATAGAAATTGAGATGTAGGCCCCACTTGGTGTGCCTATAATGTAAGTCTTGGGACTTCAAACTAAAATGTTTGAAATTGCTCCTTATATCTCTATACTTAGTGTATTGTGTAACCAAAAATAGAACTTCTCAAAATGCTCCTTTGTATGAAGGTCGGAGGCGGTAACGTACATGTAGCTTTCCTCGATTTAACTATGGCATTTTACTCCATTAATAGGAATCTCTTATGGGGGAAGCTGACTAAAATAGGTGTTCCGGCTGGTTTGCTACAGATGATACAGCTGGTTTATAGCAATACCTCTATTACGATCTGATGTGCAGAGACAAATGCATGTCCTAGAGATATTAATACAAACCGGGGTGTTAGCCAGCGGTACCCATTGGCCCATATTTTTTTCTCATTGTTCCTATGTGATTTTAAACCACATAATTCCTTTTTTAAGGTGATCCCAGAAAAATTGATTGGGTCCTGCATAGTGCCCTCCTATATGCCGATAATACAGCCTTGATAGATCTTACTTAAGGGGGATTACAGCAGAGTCTCCAATATGTAGATGACTTTTTCAAAAGCCACAAACTCTCACTAAATGTATCTAAGACAAAGATTGTGGCTTTTGCAAAAGGCAGGCCCGTGGGGACCTGGTGTATCAATCAAGTAAGAATAGAAGTGGTCACTACTTATAGATATCTCAGAGTTGTTTTTACGAGAGATGGGAGGTGGAGTGTCCATATAAAGCTGCTGGCTAAGCAGATGGAAGCAAGTTTAAGGGGTCGTCAAAGATTTTACCATTTGTACAGGGAAAAGGCTGGATAATTGCCTAGAATGGTTGAATTTTAAGACACATATGGCAAACATATATGGCAGTGAGCTTGTTTGCTTGTTTGTTTTATTATTTGTAGTGCGCTCCAGACCCGAAGGTATCAGGGCGCAAGGTTATCAAGGATATTCTTAGCTTGGTTACAATGCTGTACAGGAATTTACAAGTTTATACAAAAATAATATAGGTGCAGATATGAGACAGGTGCATTAACAACAATATACAACGGACCCAGGAAGCGAGGATCGGGGTTACAAGTAATTTTCCTTTACCCAGTGAATGTAGTTACGCCTGAAGTGGGGGTAGGTTCGGGCAGTTCTTAGAGATGGGAGCAAGCAATTCCAGTGTTGGGCCGCTTTCACCTGGAAGCTATTCCCTCCAGTTTTTGATTGTTTGAATCTGGGGACTGTGAGGGGATTTAAGTTCACTGATCTGGTTGATCTGTTGGGGGTGTATCTCGTGAATATGTTTATAAGGTAGCAAGGGGCTGCATTATTGAGTCATTTGTGTGTGAGTGAGGCTACCTTTAGCAAGATGTTGTCAGTGGTGGTAAGCCAGTTGTATATTCTCCTGGTGATGGTGATATGTTCTTTTTGGGTAAGATCAGAGCTGCTCTGAGGGCATTATTTTGCAGAATTTTGATGTTTTTGTGTGATATATTTGTTGGCTCCAACGTAAAGGGCATTACAGTAATCCAATTTGGATAGGATGAGGGCTCTGGCTAGGGTAATGGAGCTGTGAGTTGAAAGGAAAGGTTTGGCTGCTCTGATTAGTTTGCAGGTGTAGGCTGTGGAGGATGCCATGGAGCTGACCTGTTTATGGAAGGAAAGGGTGGCGTTGAGGTAGAATCCCAAGTTTTTGACTTCCTTGGCCACATTAATCAGGTTGCCATCTATGATAAAGCTAGAATATTTGTGGTCGAGTTTGTTAAGGTTAATGGCAGCGCCCAATAAGATGATCTCTGTCTTGTCATCATTCAGGCATAGACTGTGAGCGGCCAGCCATGCCTGGATGATGAAGTACACTTTGTTCACCAAGGCCAAATCCTTGTCATAATCTCCCTTTCAACGGGATGAGGATCTGGGTATCGTCAGCATAGTTGGTGTAGGTGATATCCAGAACGTTGAGATCATTGAAAAGGGGCTTCATAAACACATTGTACAGAGTGGGGGAGACACATGAACCGTGGAGGACCCCGCATGTGATGGGGATAGGGTCAGAGGTTTCTCTTCATGTAGTAATTTTTGAATATGTGCAAAAGATTTTCTTGAGGAAACTAGTGAGGATCTCCCCAGCAATCCCAGGGAATGCATAACGACGCGAGGTAGGGATTTTTAGCATGGGACGACATGCCTGTTTTAGATTTGTACAATTTTTTATGAAAGTCTTATTTGATGTGTTTGTAAATCCTGATGTTAAGAATGCCCTAATGGAAATGTTAAGTTGTACTATGCAGGGTACATTTCAATGGCTCTGAAAGGGCATGAACCTATTGGATTAATGATGAATGAACAATTTAGAGCATTTGCGCACACTAACCAAATGGCAATGGAGAAGACTGATCAAGGTGTGCATGTATCATGATGAATGGACTAACACAGAGAAGCACTTCTCAAGATTTCCATCTATGCAAATGTGCCGGCAATGTTGTGTAGTGATGGCCCGAGGAACTATATTATAAAGATAAACTCTCACGAGCGCAGAAGAATTATTCCAATGATTAGGGTACATGTTTTACCAATACCGTCCAGAACACCATGGATATACTTGGATAAAATAGGTCCATGTGGGCTGGGAAAGACAGGAAACCTCTTGCATTTTGTATTGCTATGTAACTGTAACATAGGGTCAAGAAGATGGCTAAACCCACACTTCCTAAAGAATAATATTAGAAGTTGCGTGGAGGTTACGTTTTTAATAATGCACTCGGAAGAGGACGATTTTACATTTTATATTTTATCATTTGCGAAAGAATCTTGAATGGGGATATGCATACTTCCTGATAGAAGTGGCACTGTTTCAGTGTCTGGCCTAAGTACATGATTTCATTTTTAGCGCATCAGTTTATTAGCATGAAGTGTTTGTATTGATAGGTAGGTTTGTCTGTGATATTTTTTTTAGTGTTTTTTTTTAATGGTGCAGACTGAATGAACTTTGTATGACTGGCCCTTGTATCTCACTAAAAAACTCTAAAAATGTCCCTTTGTATTCCCACTAAAAATTCTCAAAATGCTTTCCTTCAATGACTTTCATGTGTAAGAATAACTGGGCAGTATGCAATATCTAAATGCAGCCATTTCAAAATAGGTGCACAATAGGTGCAAAGCAGTTTATAGTAACAGCCAGCAGGCAATTTTTCAGAGCATTTAGTAAAACGTTTTAACACAGTGTGCTGTTATTTTAAAATTCAGAGGTGCACATTTTTTACAAAGTGGATGTTTTCATGTCTGCGAACTGCATTAAAAATACATAATTAATTAACATTATACTAATTTTCATACTAATATATTAACTGCCCCTCTGAAATGTTAATGCAATTTGACATGCCTGGTTTAAAATCCACTTTATTTTTTCCATGAAGAGATTCATATTCTGAAATTCATACCATGTTAGTTTTTTCAGTGGAAAGCAGAAATATGCCACTGGCAGGAGGGCAAACGGAAACATTTGGTTTGCAGGGATGAAATCTTCATTGTCTTGAAAAACAAGGGCAGGTACAGGGCACATTCTTTTATTCTGATTGGTAGGGATTGGAGGTGGATGGGCCACGTCAATAGAGGGCTGACCTAGGGGTGATAGACAGGAGGGGTTTTCTTGATGAATGAGGCGGTGGGAAGAGTGGAGTTCGAGCTGAGACAGAGGTACAGACGGTGCTTCCAAGGAAATGCTGCCGGACTCCATGTGGATGTGAGCGCTGGCTTAAACAGCTGGGAGCTCCCCAAACAAGAAGGTCAAGTTGCTGTCTTTGATGCGAAGGAGTCCTTAGCTCTGGGTCTGCGAAGTGGCGAGATTGTGCAGATGAGGTCCTGACAACGAGAATTTCAAACTTCACTTGTCCAGGGTGAGTTACGTGCCAAGTGCGGAATGGGAATGAATGGGAGATGACGTAATTTCTTGTCAGTGCAGAAAGTTAGAAAAAATAATACTGCATGTTCATGTCTCTCTCTCCACGTTTAAAAGTGCTGAATACCAAATTCTTTTTTTTTGCAATGCGCCTGTTGTTTTCTGTTCTCTTTTATATTTTGTAGGCCTGGTGCTGTGATATTATGTGGTAAGATGTAACTATGTTTATAATGGTTGTGTAATACATAGCCTACAAAAACCAAAGGCTGGGATTTTGGTGTCATTTCATGCGTCTGTAAATCATTTCTATACATGGGAATCACAGAGGTTTGATGTTTATACCAGAGCGTTAAAGCATTTGCTATTTTACCACTGTAGCTAAAGTAGAACGCAAGGAAGAGTGAATAAATACCTGCACGGTAGGAAGGTGTGTGTATGTGTTTTGAATGTGCTTTTCTCTGCATGCATTAGAGAGAGAGTGGTGTCATCAGGACATATAGATAACCGGATGTAAATAAGCCAGTAATACAAGCCACATATGATAGATGGCATTTTGAATAAACTCGCTGGGTTCTCTAAAAGTGTGATCGGTCTGGGGGGTTCTCTACAGGCGTCCAAGAGACATTCTAATAGAGAGGAAAGGTTTGTTTTAAGATGGGGCTGTAGTATAAAAATATATGCTCACCACTATACCACAAAAATAAGGTAATTTTGAAAGTACCACAAGGTAAGATACCCTTGAAATTACCACCAACACAAGCTAACACTATATGATCACCAAAATAGGGTAATACTGAACTATCTCTAATGGTAAGGCCAGTTTACTGCCAGTTTACCACCAACATATCACAGTAAGAAAATACCACCAAATCCTGAATTAGCTCCAATAAGACAAAATCAACAATGGCACCTCTTTGAATCATATTAATTATTACTGTGTTTGGATAGCACATGTGTGCTCCTAAAAACATAACGCAAGACATTTGTTTCAATGTTGGGTTGTATTTATCATCCCCATGTCTTCAGTTGCTGCCAGCTGCCATATTTTTCTTGAATGTTTCAGCTCCCTTCAGATCTTCTGAGGTTGTTCTATTTCTAGATCATCTGGGCATCTTCGCTCTCCTCTGCCTGCCTGGCTGGCTATGCGTCAGCACCTCTTCCTTCTTCTTAGGTTTGTTCTGTGGCTGTTCATTCAAGCTAATCCTATGCCCTCTTTATATACTATTTTTAGGGATCCTTAATAGTAATCATCACTGCCAATTGCTGAGTCTCACATTGCATCATCTGTTTAAGGGCTAATAAAATGTAGGCTCAAGTGTGAAATGCTGAAGCTTGCATTTCTTCACCAGGCACTAATACAGTTTCCATATCTTGTTTACTTATTGGTCATTTTTATTTGTAAAAAATGTCACTACATAATTTGGTCTTATATTACCTTGTCAGAGATTGAATGTAATTTCAGTGTCCTGTCTCCTGTTGGTTATCTTATTTCATCAAAACTTCCATATATTAATTGGAACCTTGTCCTACCCTTATTCATCTAGATCCTTATCATGTGTCCAATTTTGAGATTAAAGAAGGGACTTTTCCAAACTTGGCATTTTCTGACTGAGTCATCAAATTGCAAATCTCAGACGCCTTTACGAAGTCACACTACTAGCTGCACCTCCTCAGAGGTATTCTTCCTTTCCTCTCCTTCCCCCAGAAGCTCACCATCTCCAGAGCCCTGGTTCTCTCTAGGCAGGACTATTGCAACAGTCTCTATCTTAATCTGCCTGCCTCTACTCTCCTCCCTCTGCAACTTATCCAAAACAGGACTTCAAGACTTGTACTTGGCCTCAAGCCCAGGGACTGTATCTCTCCAGGACTGAAATCTCTGCACTGGCTCCCAGTAGCTGCAAGGATTAAGTTCAAAACCCTCTGCATTATCCACAAGGCCTTCTGGGGCCTGGGGCCACAATACCTTCAACTCTCTCTTCCCAAATGCCTTCCTTCTCTGGCTCTTCGCTCATCTACCTCCAACTCCCTCAGGGCCAATCACTTCTCCAAGTAACGAGTTGGTGGTCGAGCTCTCTCTTCAGCAGGGGCCTCCCTCTGGAACAGTCTTCCTGCCTCCCTGAAACTTGAGGAGAACCATCTCCAGTTCCGAAATCACCACAAAACCTTCCGCTTTGCTTCTGCATTCTCTGCCTCTCTCCCCTGCTGAAATTCCTGGCTGAAACTGCACTGGTTACCTGGCCACCCTTTCTGATCTTGGGGCCAAGCCCCACTTTTGCACACCTGCCCTGCCCCCCCCTGGAAACGCCCACACCGCACTCACTTGGGCTACTCCATTGGTAATGATAAATATCATGATCCTTGATTCAAATTCTACCTTTGCTAATAGTTTGAAGGCAATGTTCGGAAGTTAGGAAGTAACCAGTTCAGTTAAAGGACTACTATTGCACCTGAAGCAGGTTTGTTTAGACCTCCTTGCTTACATCACCACATTTAAACAGATGGCCACAGATACAGCCTTGTCCGATGATGCCCTTCTGACATTGATCAGGTGCAGGTTAAACAAAGACCTAAAGGATGAGGTTGTACAAATCCGTTGGGCAGCAAATCTGGCTGAAATAATTTCATTCACCATGGAACTAGATTATAGACTTCAGGAAAGTCTATCAGAACGTAGAAAGCATAAAGGAGAAAGGAATAACGGAAACATGTCAGGAACCCATGTTAAACCTGTAGCCCAATAAGAACTAGTGCAATTGTGACTTGCTAGAGGCCCACTGACTGCCAAGGAATGTAGCCAGAGAAGATCTGTGCAATTGTATATGTATTGTGCTGGTAAGACCCATCTATTGAGAGATTGTCATTTACCCCCGCTGCAGCGTCAGGAAATGCCAGTTCCCAATTGTAGGGGTACCCATGATTGGAGATGGCAGAACGGGATCCAAGGAGTTAAATATGGTGCCCCAATCACCTCCTTCTTTTAACATCCATGTGGTGGTGATTAGGATCAGCTTAACCTTCTCCGGTATCAGGGCCCAAGATATACCAGCTCTGACAGACTGTGGCGTAACAGGACTCTTTCTTGATGAAGTTTGGGCCACATTAAATAAGATTCCCTGTGTATCTAAGGTCATACAGTTTCCAGTGGAATGGAGAATATAACACCTCTGGTATTAGGTCTGATATGTGAACAGACAGAAACTTTGCTTATGTCTGTTTCCTCCCATAAAGTGATCATTTCTTTTGACATCATCAAGGCTGCACACCAACCTATTATTCTAGGTCTTCCCTGGCTTCATTTGCATAACCCTTTCATTAACTGGAGAGCCAACACTCTATTTTTGGGGTCAGAACACTGTGTAAACCACTACTTGTATTCCAGGACTAGACACTCTAAATCCATCACAACGGTTCCTTCAGATGATAACATTCCTAAAAGTATCAATCAGATACACCAACTCGCAAAACAATATTGGGAATACCACAAGGTGTTCTCGGAAGAACAATCAAGAGAAATTCCTCCTCATAGTAGAGATGATTGTATAATCAATTTAATTCTGCAGCAGCCAATTCTCTTCGGTAGGATGTATATGTTATCGGAAAGAGAGAAGACATATTCTTAAGCAATATTTGAAATTGAATCAAAAGAACGGTTTAATTACTGAATCCACATAAACAGCGAGGGCCTCTCTGTTTTTCATACCAAAGAAGGACTCAGATGAGCTCCGTCCTTGAAGAGATTTCAGGGGCCTGAACAAGATCACAGTACCGGATAGGTTCCCCATGCCTTTGATCCCCAACATTTTGGAAGCAGTAAAAGCCGCCCAAATCTACACCAAATTGGACCTGCAGGGAGCATACCATCTCATTAGTATAAAGGCAGGGGACGAATGGAAGGTGGCTTTCCAAACTCCCTTTGGACATTTTAATAAGGGTGATGCTGTTCATATTATCCAACGGTCCTGCTATTTTCCAGTGGTTCATGATTCATTTGCTCTCTGATCTCCTTCTCCACTTCATCTATTTAGATGACATATTAATCTTCTTGCATGACTCAGGTGTCAGGTGCGGACAGCACAATGGATATATGTCGGAGTACACACTGTAGTTTCGGGGTGACTCGGGAGGCAACACTTACTATAGAACAGAAACAGGGTATATACCAGGATGATCTTTGAGGAGACAGGTAGTCACCGGAACTGTATGTGCAGGAGTGGGATGCAGCAAAGTGACACAGAGAGAAAGAGAAGGCAGACAAATATACTGGGTAGCACGGATCGATCAGAATAAAAGGTGTACTGGAATATGATAAGGCATTTCCATGATATTAGGGAAAGCCCTTGGGGCCCCGACCAGCAGATTACTCTTAACAACAATCGTGCAGCAACATTATGGGTAAAGTGTGCTGATGAGATGGTTATACTAAGTGGAAGGGTAAAACTGGAGACCATATACTGAGACAGGTGAGACTTGAACAAACTAGACTAAGGCAACAAATGTCTTTCCCTTATCTGATGTTAATGGAGACCATCCCAGGGGTCACATTGTATATGGATACATAGCTAAGGCACAACAGTGGACCAATTTGTAATTAAGAAGGAAAAGCAGATTGGATAGAAATAACCATGTACAGGACAGGCAGAGAAAAGAAGCAAAGATCAGAAACTGTAGACAGAGGCTGTAGGCAGGAACTTAGGCAAGGAAGGTTTCCATGCAAACTTGGAAACCTAGTGTTCTAGGAATATCATGACACAAAGCTTTAGTCATAGGAAAGGTAGTCGGACACTGCCAACTCAGTGAATACATGGTTTAAGAAACTCAGTGCACTAGTCATAGACAAAAAAAGACTTTGCCGCAAACAAGTGGTTCAGAAAATTAAATTACACTAAAAGGCAGGTACTTAAACTATGGACAAGGGTCTTAGCAAGCAAAGCATGCAACTTGGAGTGTAAAGTGACATGGGAAGGGGCAGCTTTGCAAGAAAAAAGGTCAATCTGTGAGTGTCACGACCCTCGCCCAAAACCCCCTCTGGCAAACACATTGGCCAGGTGGAGACAGGACTCGGGCCTCTAGAGCCTGGCATCCTCTTCAAAAGCCCTCATGAGGCCAGTCCTGGCGCATATGGCGCCAGGCTCATACACCATGAAAAACAATGTGCTTGGGAACTACTTTATTGTATTGTCAGCCAACATGGAGGCATCCACATAGCTTGGTTCC
The DNA here is from genome assembly GCF_040938575.1 of Ambystoma mexicanum. Classification (NCBI taxonomy): domain Eukaryota; kingdom Metazoa; phylum Chordata; class Amphibia; order Caudata; family Ambystomatidae; genus Ambystoma; species Ambystoma mexicanum. Next base: position 571,717,728 of record NC_090928.1, read on the forward strand.
TAAGAACCAAGCTATGCGGTCTAGTGTTTTGGGTGTGGTAGCCTAGGGACTACTTTACCTGGACTCTTTTGTTGGGGCTATTTAAACCACAACCGAGCAAGACAACACGCTTCATGTTACTTTGCAGCTTGCAACGTGACACACACCGTGTCCAGCTATTCCCTCGAACCTCGGAGAAGCAGAACCTGCAAGGAGACAAAAGGATCATCATTAGCAGCAGCATCTTACCTGCAGTCTTCATCTTTAAACACTCGCAGCTACTGAGAACAGCTTCCTCGAAATCTGCACGGCTTCCGGACAGAACAAACTGAAAGAGGAAGACAGAGGCAACATTAAAGAAAGCTGTAGAGACATTTACAAATTACGAACTGCTCAAAAGGCTTATCTGGCTGGTCGCCTCTTGGCTGGCACCACTCCGGACATTCCACTCGCACTGAAGAAGACCGCGACCTACAAGGAAGGAAAACACAGATTAGCAAAGGCAAGACGTTGCAGCGCTGCGCATAGCGCTTACTTACTGCATCATAGCAGTCTTAATGCGTCATCATTTACCAGCGGCGCACAACCAAGCCAGTTAGCTGCGCTGAAGCACCGCATACCTAAGGGAGAAAAAAGAGACATTTTAAACAAAGAAAGGCATGCAGGATAGCAACAAAACTAAAGAACAGCAATAAGACCTACCTGAACAATATCAAACGGGCCGGAGTCAGTGAAGTAACTGGACCGCACTCGCCCATAAAAGAGAACACGCCCCTGCAAAGAAGGCAGTACGGAGAGCACGCCTAATTCTACCACAAGTTGAGGAGAGGGCACCAGAGGGACTGAAATCATACGGGGGTGGAGGGAGGATACTTACCCCAGTCGGTCAGTCTTGAACACAGTCCTCCTGTATTTTCAGGCAGAACCTTCCCCGCAGACCACATCAGGGCAAAGCTGAGAAGCATACCAGCGAGTTACCCAGCTGGGTCGGGTCCCTGTGGATACCAGATGAGCGTAACAGACACAAAGACTACCATGACAAATCCACCTGGGCGCCATGGAGACATCACAAATGGACCAATTGGCCCAATTACTAGGAGAGCTTCCTGCTGAGGTTCATTCTGCCCGACAAGAGACTAATGCCCTCTGGAGAGACCTTATAGTGACCAAAGAACGCACTGAAGAGATTAGCAGGCAATACTTGCAATCACAGGCAGGACAGACGCCTCTACCTGGAAGCAATCCAACAATGCAAAACCCTGCTATACCACCCACTCCGGTACGGATCACGTTACCTGGACCACCAGAAAGGTTGTCAGGCGACCCACGGAAGTATGCAGCATTCATCAATCAGCGCCACCTTCATTTTCTTTGTAGGCCTGGAGCATTTCCAAATGACCAAGCTCGGGTAGATTTTGTCTTATCATACCTGAGTGGTAGTGCAGCAGATTGGTCGGTGCCATTGGTAACCCATGATGATCCTCTATTACATGACTTTGGGGGGTTCCAGAGAGAAATGGAAAAACTTTTTGCTCGCCATATCCAGGAACAAGCAGTAGACAATGAACTCTTGTCCCTCCGACAGGGGAATCAGGACTTGTTAACGTACATTGCTACCTTCAACAGACTGGTTGCGGAAGCTAGGTGGCCAGAAAACAAAAGAACCATGTTATTCCATCGAGGCTTACGAGACAAATTAAACAACGTCTTAGCCCAAGTGGTTGATCCACCCAGAGACTGTGCAGAATTCATAAATCTGGTCGTGCAGCTAGACCACCGGTTGCAGGACCGAAAGGCAGATCGGTCTAAGACGGTCCCTCGGACCGTGTATGTTCGACCAAGGGAAAACACACCCTGTGTACCTGAAAATGCTGTAGAACCCATGCAGATTGGAGGGATATGGCTTCCATTAACAAAACAAGAGCGGGACAAAAGAAGACAACAACAGCTTTGTTTGTATTGTGGGAAACCAGGACATTTCCTGAAGGACTGTCCAGTAAAACCCCCAAGAAGAACAGTCGGGCCACAGAGAAGGATGAAGCTAAGGAATTGGAAAACTACCAAGCTCGACAAACGTAGAGGTCAGTTTGTCGAGTGAGAAGAAAGAGTTGCTGACCTCGCACTTTGCAATGCCAGTGATCTTAATTATCCACCAACAGTCATCAAGAATGCATGCCGTTGAAGCATACATCGATAGCGGAGCAGTTGGAAATTATATTGATCAAGAACTGGCAGCAAAGATGGGGCTTCCTTTGTGTTCTAAGCCAACTATGGACAAGGTAACCATCGTAGATGGGACAGAAATCGCTTCCAGACAAGTAACCCAGTGCACAGCCAGGGTAAACTTGCTGTGCCAGGACGGACATCGGGAGTCTATTTCATTCGATCTCATCAAGGCACCTCAGTTCAGGCTAATACTAGGGATGCCATGGTTGGTTGCTCACAACCCTTTGATAGACTGGCGGGCACAAAAACTAACCTTCCCCAGTGACTGCTTCCTTGCCTGCTATTACCAAGAGGAGAAACCCGACGTCTGTATCCCCATGACTCCCGGAGGGACAGTATCAACCCTGGGAGCAACTAATATCTTGCCAAGTGAATACCATGATTTCCAGGATGTGTTTCCGAAAGGACCAAGTCAATACATTGCCGCCGCACAGGCCCTATGACTGTCAGATCGACCTTGTTCCTGGTGCTCAAATCCCTTGCGGCAGGATCGACACGCTCACAGAACCAGAAAACCTTCATTTGAAATCCTATTTAGACCAGTACCTTGCAAACGGATTTATCCGCCCTTCAAAGTCCCCCGGGGCCAGTCCTTTGTTCTTCATACCGAAAAAGGAAGGAGACTTGAGAACCTGTATTGACTACCGCACATTGAACCAGATCACCGTGAAGAAACGCTACCCCTTGCCACTTATCCCTGAGATGCTAGAGCTAGTTAAAGATGCCCAGATTTATACCAAATTGGACCTTCGAGGAGCGTACCACCTGGTCCGAGTCAGAAAAGGAGATGAATGGAAAACCGCCTTCCGTAATAAGTACGGCTTGTTTGAATATCAACTCATGCCCTTTGGGTTATGCAACACTCCTGCGGCATTCCAATATTTCATGAATGACGTCTTAAGGAAGTTAATTGATGTGTGCGCCTTGGTGTACATAGACGACATCTTAGTATACTCAGCCTCAGAACAAGATCATGTCAGTCACGTTCATTCAGTCCTCACCAAACTCCGTCAACATTGCTTGTTTGCAAAGCTTGAAAAATGCTTTTTTCACGTCACCGAAGTAGAATTTCTTGGTTTTATCCTTACTCCAGGAGGCATCAGAATGGACGTGCACAAGGTAGATGCCATTCTGAAATGGCCTTCACCGACGTCTCTGAAAAGGGTACAAAGCATGCTGGGCTTTGTGAACTTCTACCGCCGGTTCATCCCAGACTTCTCTCAGGTTGTGCACCCAATCACAGTACTATTACGAAAAAACAATAAAAAGTTTGCTTGGACCGAAGAAGCAGAAGAAGCCTTTCAGGAACTTAAACAAAGGTTTACCTCCGCTCCAATCCTGCAACATCCTCGTCCAGACCTCTCTTATGTCGTTGAAACGGATGCATCCAGTCTCGCAATGGGGGCTGTCCGGAAACCGGCCAGCTACATCCTGTGGCCTTCTGGTCGAAAAAGTTCTCACCTCCAGAGATGAATTATGCCATCACAGACAAGGAACTCCTGCCTATCAAATCCGCCTTTAAAGCCTGGAGGCACTACCTTCTGGGGGCCAGACACACCATTACAGTCATCACAGACCACCGGAACATGCAATATCTCAAAACAGCCACGGCCCAGTCCTCGCGCCAATTACGGTGGGTCCTTTTCTTCGTCGAATATGATTATGTAATCACATTTCAACCAGGATTCAGAAACGGAAAGGCAGATGCCTTATCTCGCATGGGCATAGATGAAATAGTATATACAACTCCAGACCCAGTACCTATTATACCTGAAGACAAACTCTTGGGTATCACGACAGCCTTAACACAAGCAGAACTACGAAAAGAAATCCAACGGACAATTAGTCCTGATGCCTACCTCGCATGGCAAACTCAAGGAGAACAATATACCATCAAGGACCATCTACCCTTTTTTAGGGATCGCCTATCTGTACCCAAGAAGGAATTACAACAGCATATTATTTCAAACTATCACGATTCACTGATCGAAGGGCATCCTGGGATCGCCAAAACCCTAGCTTAGGTGAAAGAGAACTTTTGGTGGCCTACCTGGCGTAAGGACATCATTCAGTATATTCAGTCCTGCGGTGTCTGCGCACAAAATAAATCACAGAAACAAAAACCATCTGGTCTCCTACAACCATTGGACATTCCTCCAGTTCCATGGCACACTCTTTCCCTTGACTTCATCACTGATCTATCTCCAAGCCAAGGTTTCAACACCATCCTTGTAGTTGTGGTCTTATTCTCGAAGATGGCCCATTTTATTCCTCTCAAAGGTCTCCCAGACGCAGCCACTTTAGCAAAAGTGTTCCTAGAGGGCATGGTTAAGCTACATGGCTTCCCTTCAGTTCTGGTCTCTGATCGAGGCAGCCAGTTTGTTTCAAACTTCTGGAAAAAATGTTGTGCAATGGCGCAGATCGACGTTCAGCTATCTACCAGTCACCATCCTCAAACGGACGGCCAAACCGAGAGAACCAATCAGGCACTCGAGCAATATTTACGGTGCATGCTGCACCACGAACAAATAAATTGGAAAGACCTACCATGGATAGCCGAATATGCATATAACAATTCTTTGCATTCAAGCACGGGACAAACACCCTTCTATACCCTTTATGGCAGACATCCTCGTACCTCTGAACTAGACCTTCCAGCCAGCTTGGAAATGCCAGTGGTAAAGACTCTACACACAACCATTACTCAGGACTTCAAAAGGGCAAAGGAACACCTTATTCATGCTAAAGAAAAACAAAAGAGATTCGCTGACCAACACCTGAAAAAGGCCCCTGATTATCAAGTAGGAGACAAAGTTTGGTTAGTCGCTAAATTCCTACCCATCAAGGGAACCCGGACCTTTCATCCCAGATTCTTAGGACCCTATACCGTTAAGGCAATTATCAACCCAGTAGTCGTGAAACTGGATTTACCACCTAATGTACACATCCACCCGGTATTCCATGTGTCCCTCCTTAAACCAATGCAACCACGCACACGGATTGGGACACCACCTAAACCCATACTTGTTGACGGAGAACGAGAATTCGAAATCAAAGATATCTTGGATTCTAAATACTCTAGGACCAAGCTATATTATCTCGTCAATTGGAAAGGATTTGGACCACAAGATAGATCCTGGGAGCCCAGTGAGAATATCCACGCACCACGTCCAATCAGGAAATTCCATCGGAACTTCCCAACCAAACCTGGGCCAGACAGAAGGAACACCATGGGCGGGGCCTTAGGGGAGAGTGCTGTCACGACCCTCGCCCAAAACACCCTCTGGCAAACCCATTGGCCAGGTGGAGACAGGACTCGGGCTACTAGAGCCTGCCATCCTCTTCAAAAGCCCTCATGGGGCGAGTCCTGGCGCCTGTGGCACCAGGCTCATACACCATGAAAAACAATGTGCTTGGGAACTACTTTATTGTATTGACAGCCAACATGGAGGCATCCACATAGCTTGGTTCCTAAGAACCAAGCTATGTGGTCTAGTGTTTTGGGTGTGGTGGCCTAGGGACTACTTTACCTGGACTATTTTGTTGGGGCTATTTAAACCACACCTGAGCAAGAAAACACGCTTCGCGTTACTTTGCAGCTTGCAACGTGATGCTCACTGTGTTCAGCTATTCCCTCGAACCTCTGAGAAACAGAACCTGCAAGGAGACAAAAGGAACATCATTAGCAGCAGCGTCTTACCTGCAGTCTTCATCTTTAAAAACTCGCAGCTACTGAGAACAGCTTCCTCGAACCTCCCGGACAGAACGACCTGAAAGAGGAAGATAGAGGCAACATTAAAGAAAGCAGTAGAGACATTTACAAATTACGAACTGCTCAAAAGGCTTACCTGGCTGGTTGCCTCTCGGCTGGCACCACTCCGGACATTCCACTTACATTGAAGAACACCACGACCTACAAGGAAGGAAAACACAGGTTAGCAAAAGCAAGACTTTGCAGCGCTGCGCATAGCGCTTACTTACCGCATCATAGCGCTCTTAATGCGCCAACATTTACCAGCGGAGCTCAACAAAGCTAGTTTGCCGCGCTGAAGCTCCGCATTCCTAAGGGAGAAAAAAGAGACATTTTAAACAAAGAAAGACATGCAGGATAGCAACAAAACTAAAGAACAGCAATAAGAGCTACCTGAACGATATCAAACGGGCCGGCGTCAGTGAAATAACTGGACCGCACTCATCCATGAAAGACAACACGCCCCTGCAAAGAAGGCAGGACCGAGAGCACGCCGAATTCTACCATAAGGTGAGGAGAGGGCGCCAGAGGGACTGAAATCATACGGGGGTGGAGGGAGGATACTTACCCCAGTCGGTAAGTCTTGAACACAGTCCTCCTGTATTTTCAGGCAGAACCTTCCCCGCAGACCACATCAGGGCAAAGCTGAGAAGCATACCAGCGAGTAACCCGGCTGGGTGGCATCCCTGTGGATACCAGGTGAGTGTAACAGTGAGCCGGTGGTGGGGTGTCTGCTCACAGCAAAATAAGGTTTGAGGAAAGACAAAAAGGCAGCACAAATACTTTCTGAATTTCTTTTAGCTTTAACAGCAAACAAGACAGAAACTGGAAAGCAGTGATAGCAGGTAGGAATTAGTAAGCAGAAGCAAGATAGCATGAAAGGTTCAAAAACCACATGAAGCAGTTACTCCAAGTAAAGGCAGTTGAGCACTGGGTAAACCTCAGAGTGAGTCAATGAAGCACTCCCAGCACACAGCCCAACAGGGTGGAGCTGATTGCAGCATGGGCCAGCTGTGTCCAATTATGCCCAGTCCAGGCTTCAAAAGCTTGCAGCAGAGGATTGCAATTAAAGCCTCACCCTCTCTTTGTAGGCTAGTCTGCAGGAACTTGTAACAGGCAAATGCAATCAGGGTCTCTCCAACTTGTAGCAGCTTCTTCCAAGTGAATGTATTTACCATGCCTCCCCCAGCCCTTTGCCTTTTGGACAGCATACATCTACCAGAATGCATCAGCTGGTTAATCCCAAAACCCGGAATGGAACATGAAAGTAGTTTGGTGTCCAAAACCACAGCAGTAAAACAGGTAACTGTTAATGTTAACGTTAAAGGTAATTGTACCATGCACCGTCACCAACGGAATTGGTCCCCAGGTGAATGCCATGGCTGTTTGCGGGTTTTAATATGGCAGTTATGCTATGAACAAAGTCTGTGAAGAGGTGCATACAGTGGTACTGGGTAGCAGGCAGGCAGATTCCTAACACCAGGAAAACATACCAGTCAAGTTAAAACAGTGCTGCAATGGATAAGGGAAAACCATCTTTATTGCAAATTGGAGAAGTGTGAGTTCAGTAGAGAAACAGTGAACTATCTTGGCTATGTTCTATCCTCCTGTGGGATCTCCATGGACCCGAGTAAAGTGTCTACAGTTGTGGAAAGGCCTCCCCTGACTTCAGTGAAAGAATTACAGCGTTTTCTTGGTTTTTGCCAATTCCTACTGGAAATTCATATCAGAATATTCCAGAATCTCTATTCCCTTGACTGCACTGTTGAAAAAAGGAACAAATTCCTATGGTCAGCTGCAGCTCACAGTGCCTTGGAATCCATGAAGATGGCGTTTTGGTCAGCTCCTGTATTGAAGACTCCTGAACAGTCCCGAGGCTTCATAGTCAAGATCGATGCCTCCATTATGCTCTGGGAGCCATGTTCAAACAAGTGTCAGAAACTATTGATAAACTTCCAATTGCCTATATGTACAAGACTTTAGCACTTGCTGTAATTAATTATACAGTGCTGGAAAAGAACTCTTTGCAATCAAACAGGCATTTCAAGAGTGGAGACATCTTCTGCTGGGCTCAAAATATAACATCCAAGTCAGAACCGACCATCAAAACTAGAAGAGTCTGTAGTATGCCGAAACCCAGAACAGCTGCCAAGCATTTGTTGGATGAATTTCTTTTCTCCTAAAATATCATTTCACATTCATACCTGGAAACACAATCCTTATGGCCGACACTTTGTCAAGAAAGTCAAGAACATCCACAGCTAAAAGGTTTTTCCCTAAGGCTACTTTTATTTACGTTATCCATGACTTCTTACAAGCTATCCAGCATGATACGACAGACATACATTATTTGTCTATGGACAATGGACACTATTTCCATAACCAGCAGGTATATCTACCTACTCCCAAACTGCAAAAAGGAAGCTATGAATATTTGTCATGATTCAGCAATGGCCAGTCATCGCGGAGCAAAGGGCACATTAGATGAACTGCGGAGATACTTTTGGTGACCGAGTATGGTTTCTGACACAAAAGTTTACATAGCGTCATGCATCGCAAGTCTATAAACAACAACACCCAGAAAACCTCCTCTAGGTCAATTAGATCCAAGTGCTCTTCTGCAAATGCCATGGCAAATCATCTGAAATTATTTCATTATGGGCTTACCAAAGTCAAAGGGTAACAATACCATCATGGTGACCTTATATTATTTTACTAAAATGGCCAATTTTCGAGCTTTGAAACATGTCCCTACGGCAGCTGAAAGGCCAGAACATGTATTGAAACCATTTTTATTCAACATGGTCTCCCTAAGGTTATCTCATTGCATCGGGGCCCGCAAAATACATCCAAGTACTGGAAAGCGGTTTGTACAGTACTCAACATTCAGAGGGATGCTATTGACAACTGGTCTGAGATCCTGCCGCTGTCAGAATTTGCATATAACAATGCAACGCACACAGTCTTGGGAGCCAGCCCTTTTTTTGCTTCCCATACCTTGCAGCCGTTATGTTTTCCATCAGCGTCTGTTTCTTCAACCCAGTTACCTGATGTGGATGCCTTAGGTTTTGATCTTCAACAGGGTCATAAGCAAGCTCTTGTTACTCCTGGAGCGGCACAGGACTGAGGCAAACACTTTGCGGATCGCCATTGTAGAGCTGCACCTTCCTTATCTCCTGGTGATGAGGGGTGGCTGTCTTCGCGGTTTCTTCCTTGCCACTTGGTTCCATCTAAACTGTCTCCCAAGTACTTCGGTCCATTCCAAATCGTTGCAGCCGGAGGGCCCAATACGTTTCTTTTAAAATTCCCACCTACCTGGTCTAGACTGCATTTAGTGTTCCACGTATCTCAACTGAAGCCTGGCTTGCCAGATCGGTTTCATCTGCAGTCTCATTCTCATCCTCTTCCCTTCCCAATGTCCTCGGGACATGAATTTCAGGTGTCAGGGATATGTGATTCTGGGTATTTTCATGGTCGTTTTCAATATCTGGTGGATTTGAAGGGCTGCTACCCGGCTGAGAGTATGCCTCTTTTGTTCAAGCCCCTCATTTGTTCAGGCGTTTTCGTCACCTTTGCATGGGTAAACCAGGGCAGTCCCATCTTGGGAGGGGGCATACTGTTACATCTCGTTTTAGCCAGCATTTTCTCTGGAACAGGTGGAGGAGAATCTCATTGTTGCAAACTGTGGTGTGTTTGCCCAACAGGGCGGCTGAAGCGCTGTGCACTGTTGCAGTTCCCTCTGAGGGGGCATGCTAGGGGGGAAGACACAGCTTCCATGTTATCGCTGTTTCTGGAAGAGATTCTACTTGTACACAGGAGATGGCAGCAGTGGCACGTTTTTGCTCTCAGCAAGACACTTGTGAGTTTGTTTCTAGCCTGTTACCTACTTTTCCTTCCTAGTCATGTTTATTCATCTTAGTCCTATTCTACTAACCTTTCTTCTTATCAAGTAGAATTTTTGTCCCCTTGCTCGTCGCAAGACCGCCACGTTTCCACTCTTCCAGCCCACTAAGTCAAGATCAAGGGTAAAGCCTCTCTGAACAAGATTATTGCGTTTGCTCAAGCCACGTATAATCAATCATCTGTCTCGTCTTTTAGCTTCAGGTGGTGATCTGGGAGTAAGCAGCACTTTGACTAGCACACAGCAATCTGGACAGCAGCACTCTGAATGCTAATACATACCGCTGCCACAAAGTAGGAGAAGTCCACCATTGATCCAGGCAGGGTTTTCTTCCGATTAGAGGGTTTCCCTGGAGCCCTTGCCTCTCTGATTCCATACATACGGAAGGCAGCATTCCTATCAGGGCGATTCTTGCCAGCACCTTAGACTGCTGCACTTGAGAGACTTGTCCATCGTGAGTAGTACAACATTTTCATGCTTTGGGGAATGTTTGATGACATACACAGATCTGATCACCCAGTTGTCCGTACATACCCCTGCTGCCCCTGCTGCTGGTGAAACAGTTGAATACATGACAAAGGAGGAAATGGGTTTGCCAAGAGAGGAGGTACTGAGTCACAAAAAGAAAGCACTGACAGACCCTTGAATTGTCGCTACATGGAGGGTAGTCATAGACAAAGTCCCATTGTTCCAGGAAATTGAAAAAATTGAAAAAGAGCAATCAGGTAGAAGGAAACCCAAGCCAAATTAATGTGTTCAAAGCCTAGTGACAGAGTCTGGAGGAGGGAGGGACTCCCCACTGTGTCAACGTGGTTGAGCATTGTGTCCAAGTAATGCACTTTTTGAAGACTAGGAGCCTACATGTTCAAGAACTTCAGAATAGTGTCAAAGGAGAGACATGGGAAGAGAGCTATTGGGGTCGGCTGTGGGTTTCTATAAAACGAATGTGATGGTTGCTACCTCAAAACAAGGATTGGAATATATTAGGAAAGTCAATGTTGGCAGGTAGGATAGAGGTAAGAGCAGTCTGGTCTGTCAGCTCTTTCATCTTTGTCATTCAAAGCGTTCAGTGTGCAGGAAGCAATGCAATCCCAGAGAATAGATGCAAGATCAGATAGTGAGGACTCAGTGAAGGGGTGGGAGTTGAAGAGAGGAGGAGAAGGCAGTTCAGGCATACACTATCCTAGAGATTCTGGAGGTGCTGTAGATGCCAACATAATTTAATGATAAGAAGAGGGCAAGAAATGGTTAAAGGTGTATGCATATCTTGTGGTGGCGCGAGTTATGGTTGCTTACCTTACCATAACTGGCAAATTTCTGGGATTTTTCAGTTTTACTTGTAACCATAACATCCCTTTAACAAAGTTTGTCCACTGAATTTGTTAGGTTTTTATTAGTGCAACTTAACCATAATGTCCCTTTATCAAAGATTTTACACTGAATTACACAGCCACAGTAGTGGCTGTGTAGTTATGGTTAAGTTGCTTTTTCCATAGGAAGAGCCCTTTTTGGGTGGCTTATAACTCCGCTCTCCCTGGACGAATCCTCACCAAACTTTGCCAAAAAAGTATATGGGTCACTCTGAATTTTTTGCAAAGTTTGGTGAGGTTTGGTCCAGGGGGGGCAAAGTTATAAGGGGGGTCCTAAAACTTCTTTTTTTCCCATAGACTGAATCGGTAAAAAACTTTGCTCACGCCTACAGCCCAAACCGCTGGACGGATTTTCACCAAATCTGGACCAGGAGCAGCAGCTTGGTCCTGAAAGGGTGCTTTTGCAAATTTGGTGAAAATCCGTCCAGTAGTTTTTTAACAAATTACCAAAAAGTAGGTCACATTTATATTTCAGTCCACGGACACACTTCCCTGTTCGCTCCGCGGACAGGGTCCCGATTGAATGGGCGATGCGTGTCATGTCCGCGGACATTGGACATGTTCGCTGATTGGATGGTTGAGAGTGTGTGGTGTGTCAGATTTTCTGGGCATGCCCGCCATCTTGTATTCGTGGACATCCGCGGACAGCGCAGTGAAACCGGGTGGAAAAATACTATTGAGTCAAGTGTGTTGGTGTGTAAGACTGTATGGGGAGGGTGGGGGAGTAAGAGATGGGTTAAATGTTGTATTTATTTAGGTGGCAGGCACCCCTGTTGTGTTCGTTCTGACCGCGGACAATACGGGTGTCCTGAAATGTTTGTAAATAAACAAAATGGGGGTGTCCTGAGGACGCTGTCTGTACTGTTCGTAGGCAAGTTGAAATTGTTCTAAGAACACTCATATTGTTTGCGGACATTAAAAGTGCCCATATGGCAAAGTTAAAATGTTTGATTCTATGGGTGTGGTCTATGGATGTGATATGCTGTGGTGGTTGTGGGCAGGGCCTATAGTCTTGGGTGCATTGCCAAGACCAAATTTATAAGCACCTAAGTTATAAGCCACTATGGGTGTGATTTGATGTGGTGGTTGTACTTATTATAATATGCTTACTGTTAGGTTTGGTAACTGGAGTACATATATTCCTTGTTAATTTCTGTGATAAAAGAAAAGATCATGTTAGTATTGGTAGTGTGTAATGACTTGTAACTTTGAATAATCATCATTTTTTTTTTACCCTCATATTTAGTAGATTACAAACCAGTGTACTGTGCAATTTGCTCAGTTTATGTGTTTGTTGCTAAAATCATTAGGTCTGTGGAAAAAAAAAATCCATGTTGGATTAAAAAAAAACTTTTGTTGTTATGCTACAGTCTGTTTGTTTGTTTTCAGTGTTAACTTGTTGTTTCTGGCTAATGTTCTATATGTTGGCTTGTTGCTGATTTTTGGAGCAGTTAGATACCTGTTGGCATATTCTAACTGTGTATTGTTTGTTATAATGAAGTGGTATTGATTTATCTGTTTGGTTATTGAAAATCCTGGGGCAGTTAGATGCCAGTTGGCATATTCTAACTGTCTATTTTTTGTTATAATGTAGTGGTATTGATTTATCTGTTTGGTTATTGAAAATCTTGGGGCAGTTAGATACCAGTTGGTGTATTCTAACTGTTTATTTTTTGATACAATTTAGTTGTATTCATTTATCTGTTTAGTTGTTGTAGAATCTTGGGCCCGTTAGATACCTGTTGGCATATTCTAGCTGTCTAATTTTTGTTATAATAAAGTGGTATTGATGTATCTGTTTGGTTATTGAAAATCTAGGGGCAGTTAGGTACCAGGTGGCGTATTCTAACTATTTTTTTATATATAATTTAGTTGTATTCATTTATCTGTTTAGTTGTTGTAGAATCTTGAGCCAGTTAGATACCTGTTGGCATATTCTAACTTGCTTTTTTTGTTATAATAAAGTGGTATTGATTTATCTGTTTGGTTATTGATAATCTTGGGGCAGTTAGATACCAGTTGGCGTATTCTAACTGTTTATTTTTTGATATAATTTAGTTGTATTCATTTATCTGTTTAGTTGTTGTAGAATCTTGGGCTAGTTAGATACCTGTTGGCATATTCTGTCTATTTTTTGTTATAATAAAGTGGTATTGATTTATCTGTTTGGATATTGTAAAATCTTGGGGCAGTTAGATACTTGTTGGCATATTTTAACAGTTTATAGTTTTTTAATTGAAGTTTTGTTAATGTTTAAGTACAGATTAGTTAATACATTTTGGTTTGAAGAAGATTAAATAAGCATTTATAAGATTTGCTGGTAATCTCTGCTTTAGAGTAATGGTACTATCATTACATTCAAACCATCCACATTTTTTTTTTTATATATGCAGTATAGTGACCTGCATTGGTTGTGGCTCCTGTGCGGTAGAATATACCTATTGCTGTGAAGGTTTTCTTACCAAGTGATACTTGACCATGTGTGAATCCAGTCAGATTGCAGTTGATTTTGGTACCATCTGCATTGTAGCGTAGAAGCATTAGTATTACGTATTTACTATGTGTTTGTATTAGTAAGGTGGAGCGATTATCTGAATTGCAGGTAGTACATAATCTACCATGGTTTGCATTTTGTACACGTTGCTGAAATGGAACGGATTCACAATTGGGTATGGCTACATACACAAAGCTCTCATTGGGGATTTGTTCCTGTGTCACGTTGTTGCAGAGAGTGCATGTATGTTTCCACATGTATGAAATCTGGAAGATTTCATTCATAGGTATGTTTTTGTTTTCCAGTACTTGTAGTAGGTACATTAGAAATTGTTGTGGATCTTCCTGTGAGTTTATAGTGAATTTCACCATTCCAGCACAGTAGTCCAATTGTTGTCTTATTCCATGAACACTATACGTGTTGTCAGGATTGTTTGTTGCATTTCTATGAAGTACTAACATTTGCAAACACAATTGGTCTGTACTGTGTAAGTAAATGTTGTCAACAATTGGTGGTAATTGAAATAGAATATTCATTCTACATTTGCGTAGCAACTTACACCAGTTATATTAGAAAATTTAAATGGACCAGATAAATCTGTGTCCATTCATTTTTTCGGAATGTGTGTTGTTTCTTTGAAGAAGTACTTGAGTTACTTTGAGTAATAGGTTCTTCTTTGGTTCTGGTAATTGATGAAGTATTAGTTTTTTTAACTCTCTTTGGAAGATTTGCAGTGACATCCTGTTGCATTTCTGTTTGATTTAGTTTTCTTTTACAACGTTTTACTTTTTGTGGAAGAGGACATGTTTTTAGATGGGGGGTGTATAGTGAACAAAGTCTATTGTATTCTAAAATGCAAGGAATATCAGCGTTTACTTTACTTGCATCAAAGTTGATTAGAAATAGACCGTCAAGTGTACGTAAGCGTGATAGTGCTACATAGCTCATGCCTTCTTTAAAGACTGTGTTACCAATATCTATCAATGCTTTGTCTAAGGTAAGACCTTGTGATTTATGAATGGTGACTGCGTATGCAAGAGTTAGAGAAAATTGTTCTCTGCGTATATCCGTGTCTTTGAAGAGAAGGAATCGAGCTGTTGAGCGTCCTATCCTTTTCACTTCTGAAAGTTTCTTAAAGAGAATATTGACAAACTGAATGTTGTTGTCATGTGGGTATGTTTGAAAGCCAACAACTATACCCAGTGCTCCATTAACTAGTCCTTGATCCATGTCAAGGTTACGTTTAAGCATTACTCTACAGTTTAAGGATCATTTTAATATTTTTTCCAACCCAGCTGTGTTGGAGATTGAATTTTCTAAACTATTTAGTCTTGTTGTGGCTTGCTCACACATGGGTAGTGTCATACCATGTACGTCTAGTTTGTCTGTGGCGCTAATTTCAATTATTGGTTGCATTTCTTTTTTCAACATTGTTTCATTGAATTTGGAACAGCTTGCAAGACTTGGCATTAAGGCGATACAATTGATATTTATGTGTGCTAATTGTTCCATAACATCCGTAGCACATGCATTATCGCCATAAAGTGCATAAATGTGCCGGGTTTTCAATATTGTTTGTGCTTCTTGAGATAGTATACCAACTCTAATACTTTTTAAAATGTTGGCATAAGTGAGATCTGCAGATTGCTGCATGTTTTCTGTTAATTCTCTGTATTGGAAATTTTGCCAAAGGTTGACATTTCCTATGCTGCCAACAGTTTTACGCAGAGTTTGTGTCCAAAGGTTTTAAAAATAGGCTCACCTTTCACTGGTGTCAATTGAAGAAGATCTCCAAAAACAATAATGTGTTTTCTTCCAAAGAGCTCTTCGTAGTTTGTTTTGGAGACTTCTTGTAATCTGAGGTGAATCAAAGCCAACATTAGGTTGGAGACCATGCTCACTTCATCTATTAGTAGCATTTTCATTTGTTTTAATACTCTGCATAGTTCCATTGCAGCTTCTGTAGAAAGTTTGTAATAGTCTAATTTGTTTTGGTGTTCTATTGGCAGGAGTAGTAATTGGTGTAAAGTGACACCACCTATGTTGTAGGCAGTTAAACCTGTGGGGGCAGTGACAACAGTGGACAGTTTGTTGTTTGTCAATTGTTGAAGTAATTTGCTGATGATTTTGATTAAGAATGTTTTGCCAGAAGCAGCTTCACCACTTACGTACAGTAGTATAGGTTTGTAATTTTGGCAGTTGCATCTTTATTTTCATGTTGTACACCATGTGCAATTTCTTTTGTTACTTCTTGAAAAATGCTACGCTGCTCATTGTTTAATTTTGATTGTAGTATAGTTAAGTCTTCTTTATCTTCATACTGACACATGGTGTTTTCTACTTCTGTCATAGCTAATTCTGCCTCATTTGCTATCAGTGGCTGTCCCAGTGGTTCTTGGCTTCCTGTTACAGAAGGTTGACTACTGTCAGGAGTGTCCTTATTAAGCTGGGCCTGGAGTTCTTCTTTGTGTTGCTGTTCATTGTGCAACATTGTTTTGTAGTGTGTAAAGTTTACATTGGTTATAGTGCTTTCATTTGCTGTGAAAGCATCTTTGTAGGAATCATAGTTATCTAGTATTTCTTCTTCTTTTCTCTATGGTTTAAAGAGTTGTAGCAGGGACATGTAATATAGTTCTTTATGTTGAGGAGTCTTTAATGACAATTTCATATGATTAATTAAACTTGGTTTGTTTATTTATATATTTATATTTTTATTTATATATTTATAACGCGCCGCAGCTCGCGAGCATCAGGGCGCGACAAGAACACGAAAAGACAGAGGTCACAGGACTACGTAAAAAGAAAAAGGGGAGGACTCAGAGGAGTCCAGGCTGAAAAATAACGAATTACCGGAAAAGTAATGTTTTCAGCTGTTTCCTGAATAAGGAGTGACTGCTTTCCAGTCTGAGGTTATCTGGAAGCTCGTTCCAGAGTGCAATAGCTTTGGTGGGAAAAGCTTTCCCAAGTCCAGTAGCTTTTATTCTGGTGTGGCTAACTTTAAGTAGCCCTTTTTTGGCTGATCTTAGGCAGCGGCTTGGTTCATACTAGTGAAATTCCCTTTTGTGGTAGGATGGGGCCGTGCCGAATAGACAGCGGTGGACAAGAGTCAACGATTTGAATTTAATACGCTCCTCAATGCGAGCCAGTGGAGACCTATTCGGTCGTGGGTGATGTGCTCGCGCTTGGATTTCCCGGTGATAGTTCTAACAGCGTTGTTCTGGATTATCTGGCATTGTTTGATGCAGGAGTTGCTTGAACCAAGCATCAACGCATTCCCATAATCCAGTCGGGACAAAATCGTGGCTCTAGCGATGGTGGCGCTGTTTTTGGCGTTGAGATATGGCCTAATACGGCGTAGTAATCTCTGGTAGTATTGGCAGTTCTTTTTGAAGTATGAGACCTTTGCGTCAGCTCCTAGTGAGGATTGCAGATATATGCCAAGTGTTTTCACTTTACTTGTGACCACAATGTTGGAGTCCTTTATAATGAATGACGAATAGACTGGGCCTAGATTCGATAAGGCTTTCGTAGATCCAAATGTCATGAGTTCTGTTTTTGAACCATTCAGACACATCCAGTGGGCCTTCATCCAGCATTCTATAGTATTATAGATTGCTGACAGCCTGTTGTTGTCTGTAGTGTGGTCTCCGCTGAGTTCTATAATCAGTTGTGTATCATCTGCAAAGTTGGTAAAAAAAATTCCCAAGTGCGAGAGAAGGGCGCAGAGGCAACGAATATATAGGTTAAACAGAAGAGGGGAGAAGCTGGCGCCTTGTGGGACGCCTCAGTCCACAGGGTTCGTACTGGAGGAATAACCACCCCAGGTGATTTTAGATTTTCTGTTCTCTAAGAAGGAGGATATCCACTCGATGGCTTCCTCGGCACAGTTTCCTGCTTTTCCCAGGGCCTCACGAAGCTTTCCATGATCTAATAAATCGAAGGCCGCTGA
This sequence comes from Ambystoma mexicanum, assembly GCF_040938575.1. Classification (NCBI taxonomy): domain Eukaryota; kingdom Metazoa; phylum Chordata; class Amphibia; order Caudata; family Ambystomatidae; genus Ambystoma; species Ambystoma mexicanum. The sequence continues at coordinate 571,735,398 of NC_090928.1, forward strand.
GAGGTCTAACAGGATGAGCAGGCCGGCCTTTCCTTTATCAAGAATTTCCAGCATTTTAGACTGAAGGTCGAGTAATGCAGATTCCGTGCTGTGTGCACTTCTGAATCCTGATTGCTGGGGGTGTAGCAAGTCGTGCTTGTCTACGTACTCTTGGAGTTGGTGCGTGGCTATTTTATCAAGAATCTTCAACAAGAAGTTGCAGTTCGTGATAGGTCGAAGATTGGCTGGGTTTTGCTGGTCAAGGCCAGGCTTTTTAACCAATGGTGTGACTGTTACTGTTTTTAGACTGGTGGGAACAGTCCGGTCTCTAAAGGACGAGTTTACCATACGGCAAAGGAAAGGTGAGAAAATATCTGCATTGTCTAGGATGAATTTGGGGGGCAGTATGTTTTCAGGGCATGATGTGCAATTCATGTTGGAGAGCGTGTCTGACATGATTTCTGGTGTTATTGGTGAGAAATGAAACTTGGGTACTTTAATTTCAGGGTCAACTTTGTTAATCCTCAGTGTGGTGTCAATGATATTGCAATTTAAGATGGTATCTCTAGCTTTTGAAATTTTTTGTGCAAATGCAATTTGAACTTTTTCGCAGTCCAACATGGTTGGCTGGAAGGGAGGGGTGAGAATGGACGGTTTTTCGAAGGTTTTTAGAATTTGAAACAACTTTCCTGTGGAGTTGGATGCACCTATAATTTGCTCGTTGTAATAGTTTTTCTTTGTTTCGGTTACTTTATTTCTATACAGGATGTCAGATTCCTTCCATTTGTCTTTATTAAGTTCTGTGGGGGTTTTAAGCCACTGTCTTTCGAGTTTCCTTTTGGCTGTCTTGAGGGTGCCTAGTTCCGTGGTGTACCAATTTTGGTGGTTAAGGTTAGGGCGCACTTGTTTATTTTTCAGTGGGGCATTCTTATCTACTAGCTCTTGGAAGTGGTTATTATAGGTGGTAATGATAATGTCACACGGATCATCATCTGAGGTGTTATCCAAGATGTATGAGATCCCCTGCGAGAGAATATCTGGCGTGATTCTCTTGAGGTTTCTGCTCTGGATAGTTTTGGGTGTGTTGTCGAGGAGGGTTTTTTCAAATGACAGTGAGAGTGTGGCTTCAATTTTGTAGTGATCGCTCCAAATACAGGGCTGTGTGTTTGTAACTGTGAGGTCTATGTTGTTGGTAATAATCCAATCAAGTTGGTTGTTTGAATTGTTGGTAGGGCCATTGTTGGCAATCGAGTAACTGATGTCGGAGAGGTTTTTTTCTAGTCTAATAGCCTCTTTGTCAGTGGGGTTTCCCCTCCATCTATTTAGGTCGCCCAGGAGGAGTGTGCCTGAGTTCTTTCCTTTGAGATTGTTAAGAATATGACAAAGGTCGTCATTAAAGTCCGATGTGAGTGAAGGGGGTCTGTAGATTACAATAAAATTGATACAATTGTTTGAAGAGGGGGTGAATTTGAGATGGAGAACTTCGCACCCCAGGCATTGAATGGGAGAGGTGAAGAGATGTATATCTTGTCTGATTATAATGGCGACTCCGCCTCCCTTTCCTGTTGCTCTGTTTTTAAAGTGGATACTAAAATTGGGATGGACAGCTGAGCTAATAGTCGGACCGGTAGGTTCTTGTAGCCAGGTCTCAGTAAGGAAGAGGATATCTAGTTTCTCTTCAAGGATGTAATCGTGTACGTTTTGGGCATGTTTGTTAAGGGACCTCGTATTAAGTAATGCTATTTTAAGGACCTCTGGTTTGGAGAGAGTCTTAGGTTGTTCTAGGATCGAAATCCCACTACGATTTAGGGGTGGTGTAGCATCAGTGTGCGACACTTCCCTAGAGTTGATGTAGTGCTTGACAAGTTGTTCATTCTCTAGGCGCTTAGCATCACTGAGTAAGTGCAATAAATTAGGGAAACGCATCTTTTTACCTTTATTTACTGAATTCGGAGCAGAGTGTCAGGCCGAAGGCCGATGTCCGCTGTGGACTGGCGTAGACCGGCACCGTCTCAGAAGCGCCGGCGCTGAAGCGCCTGACGTTTCTTTTTCAGCAGCACTAGTGCTGCTGGGACTTGTAGTCCAAGGTGATTGCAATTAAGTAAACAGTGCAGCAGTCAAACACACATTAGCACACAATCCAAACAAGTATGGGCGTTACAAGCGCTCTGTTGTAGAATGGTGCTGAGCTTGCTGAAATGCTCAGTTGCACAAATTCACTTCCAACACTTAATTTAGGTAATGTTGTCAAAACTAAGTACAAGATGTTACACGCTAGCAGCAAAACAGTAGTTTGGTGAGTTTTACTAAGCTGCTTTCACAATTTGTCACTCTGTATCTACCTTTTTTTCCTCTGGTTTTATATTATTTTTGTATGTGAAGTTTTGGGCTATGTGGTATAGACACATGGTTTCCAAAGTGGTACTTCTGTTTGGGTAGTATGTGTCCAGCAAATTGTTTTTCAAAATGTCTTGGCTGTTGGGATCATTTTTGGCTATTGTTTCTACGTCGTCGTATGATTTGAGAACTCTTTTCTAGATTTAGCAGGACCAAGACTTAGCCATACTATATTTTCCATACAAAGCAGTACCGGTTAAGCTATCTTCTACTTCATAGGAGCCACATTCTCTATGGGAGAACATTTTTATGCCCAAGCTGTACAATTTCTGAGACAGTGTTTTGTCTAATGACAGGTCATTCCAGAGGTCTTGAAGCTCTGTTTTTTCTGCTTTGGATAAGTATGCTGTAACATATCGTGCAACTGCAGTGGAATTGTCTGCAATGTACTTCACATCTATGTTTGCATTCCATAAGAGGGCAATGATTGCATTGTAATCACTGATATATTTCTTCTTCTGTTATTTTTATGTAATATGTATTTTTAGGTGATTTACCTTTAACACTATGTCTAACTGAAGACATGCAGTTGTTCACTTGACCTGTTTTTGTAACTGGTCTAGGAAAACCAAAGCAGCATTTGGTGTAGTATTTCCCTTTGTTTTTGTATTTACGACAACAATATTTGCCACATTTGTCTTTGAAATTGTAAAATTTGAGCATGAAGATCACTATTTGTTGCTTCCGATGGAATTTCACAAGTGACATATTTTTCAATAAACTGTAAAACAGTGGCATCATTGTCTTGACCACATTTAGGAGCATCTTTAATACATAAAAGCATGTGGATATGTGGTGCTCCTCTGGCTTGGTATTCTTTTCTCCAAAAGAAGTGTTGCACTTCTCCAAGGGGAGGAACAGTTTTATTACAAATAAAGTGTAGCATAGCAATGAAGCGATGATGAAAATATCTTGAAACATTAACAGGATCTAGAGAACAAAGTTCTCCAGGTGTTAGTATATCTATGTTTGTTTTGTTTTTGTTTGATATTCCATGACGTCAGAACCAGTACTCTTTAGTACCACGCATGTTTGCTAATAGATTTGTAATACTTGATTGTAAAACATCATCTTTTTCTTGCACTTTTTGTAATAATTGTGTAGCTGACATATTTTGAAAGTGGATTCCTGATTTTAATGTGTGTGCAACTCCGTAACATAGAGTTGCTAGTTCACTTTCAACGAGTAGGTGGAATATGTATTCCACATTTTGTCTAAATCTGTGATCTTCAGAAAACATCCGTAACGAGCGGTATTCTGATGCTGTTATCTGAATAGGTCTATCATCGTACCTTCCAACTTTGCCAGAAGGAAAGAGTAGAAGAAAAGCATGTGCTTCTATACTTTTTTCCCATATGCTGATTGGTGATCCTTTTGTTTGTCGCATTTGGTATGTTTTTAGTGCATCTTCTATGGTGTCATTAGAGTGCAATGGATGAATTGTATAATGGTCTAAAGTATTGGATACTGTAGCAGGATCTAGAAGCTCAAATTGACCAGTTTCTGGTGACTCTTCAACTATTTCAGTGGTTTCCTTCAAGTTTTCTTCAATATTAATTTCTGTGTAGTATTCATTATTGTCTTTTCGATATTGCAAGGCTTGTCTAACTTTATGTAAGTCTACCAGTTGTTGCCAAATTGTTTTGTCTTTTGTAGTTACACCCTTAACTAAGATAATGAAAGATTGCTCAATTGGACGTTGCACTCCCAGAATGTGCACATTTTGTTTTAGATCTAATGGTAAATAGACTACTTTGCCACGAATGCCTTTCACCAATTCAGAGGGAGGTAATTTTGCTGTTTTTGGTTGAAGGCGTATTATTGCTTGAAACGGGTGCACTGTTTGAATTATGATGCTCTCATATAAATTGAGCTGTTGTAGGGGTTTTGGTAGTGGGAATAATTCCAAATTATTTGTGATAGCACGTGAAGGAGTTTGGTTGTTGTCAAGTTTTATAGTGCATTAACTGCAAAGTTAAGGGTAAGTTATTTCGTATTTGTTTTCTGCTATAAGGTAGAGGGCTAATTCAAACCATTTGGAATCTTCCTTGTCTTCTATTTTGTATGCTAGGTCTACAGTTTTTGTGTTACTTTTATAAAAAGTTCTGCGGCAACATACACACACATGAGTACTTCAGCAGATTTACTTTTAAATTTCAGTATTTCTTTTTTGTTTATGTGTAGTAGAAGGTTGCCATGCGTAGAATTGTTGCTAGCCTGTTGTAAAACTATTGCATTTTGTAAGTCGCTTTCACTTACAAAATATTTATTCTGGATATAGTCGATTTCTTCAAGTAGGTCTTTGGCTGTACCATGTAGAAGAATGTTATTTAAATTGGCTAGTGCTAAAGCAGGACTTTTAGCATAGTACAGTTTATAGACTAGATTTCTTATAGTTGAAAGATGTGTTGATATAATGTTGATATGATGGAAGGTGGTTTTGCAAATAGGTCCTGAAATGCAGGCTAATGAATGTCCTTGTAGTCCTGTGTACTTGCGCACTGGACAGGTATCCATATTTTGCAGTAGTTTCATTTTGATTTTGTCTTTGTCTTTCACATACTGATTGAGGAATTGGCGCAAAGACTTGAAAGATTTTTTAGGAATCTTACACATTGACGTGCAAGGCCATTTGTATACTAGATGTTCTGGTTCAGTTGAATGGAGAGGTAATTCTAGGTTTTCTGGGGATATTTTTGTAAGCAGTATTTCATGTTCCATTATGGTATTATTAACCTTTTCATAACCTCATCCACTGCTATGTATGGCAATTGTATGTGTTTGCTTTTGTTTGTATGCTTCTTCATTGAAATATGGTTCTGTGCTTGTGGTGTGACTCCACTCACCTTCACAGATATTTAAGAAGTTATTTTTGTTAACATTTCGTTTATTGAGAAGTGTATTTTGTAATTTAGTCATTAGTTTTGTTAGTGGTTTCATTTTGTTTGACACTAAAATAAATAACTTTCTTTTGAGAAGGATTGCACTGTCTATCAAAGCTTCTAAGATTAATTTTCTACGGTAGATTTTAAGTGTTGTGCATGATTTCTCTCCTGTTTTTACAAGATTTTGAAGGACTCTGTGGCAGAACATTTTTGCTAAAATACTTTTTTTGGTATGCTTACTTGACACTATATCAAGATTTATCGGAATAGTTTTAGCAGTAGTGGTAGCTGAATTCTTGTTAATCGTTTTCTGTTTTGTTTTACATTTTGATAGAGGAGGCAAAGTTTCTGTACTTGAAGCTTGTTGTGTTTCAATAAATGACTGTATTAGCTGTTTTGTTTGAACTTCTTGTACAAATTCTGCTAGAGATGGATGCTTATTTTGGACACTTCTATTTTCATTTGCTCTACTTCTGCATTGCTTTCTACAGACTTGATATTTGGTAGGCATTCTTTAGGGTCTGTTGAAAAAAATAAAGAAGGTATGGTTGGGGTGTTCTGCAATGTATGTGTGCTGTGTGCATGAGTGTTTGAGTATGATGATAAAGATGTATGTGATGGTGTGTGATTGTGCATTGGACAACTACAACTAGTTGGGATGGGTATTCTTGAATTTATGTGCTACTAAACTGGGGTTCAGATGACAGCAGAAAGTCAGCTAGTGGTGAGGAGAAGCACAAATAGTAAATCTAATGGTATAGAATTAAAACAGTTCTTTGTTCTATAATATTAAAATTCTAGGGGCTGAGTTATGTCATTTGTGCGTCGAAAAATGGGGATTTGTGTGCCATTCTTCCTGAAAATCCCTGTTTAACAAATGGGGATTTCTGAACAGAATGGTGCACAATCTCTGTTTTTAGGCACAGAAATACCATGAATGAACCCCACAGTGTGTTTGAGTAATAGTAAAAATATTATGGTGGTATTTAACTTAACTTTTTTGTGGAAAGAGCAGGTTTCTTCTGAGTTGTTGTTTGTACTTCAGATTCTGCTGCTGCTTTTCAGGAGAGTGGTCTTCGCTGCAATTGTAAAGGAAAGAAATTAGTAATTTTGTGTGTTTATAGCACTGATGTTAATTTAGACATTGATGTTTATGTTTTTGTACAAGTATTGTTGTTTGATATCTGAACACAGTGTGTGCATGCAATTTCGTTTGACTATGTGCAGTCTTTATATTTTACTTTAAATATGTAAGTTCAACATGCTTTGCACATGTGTGTGTAAAAAGAAATTAAATAACAGATAGGTTTGGAAGTGACAGTTGATTATAGCAGATTTGAAAAATGTTATAGGTTATACAGGTTAAAAGACAGTTAATCTGTTTATATGCATTTATAAGAATTGTACATGTACTATACAGAAAATATGCATACCTGTAGTTTGTGTTCATGCATATGGATATGCATGCAGCTCCAAGTATAAATCTTGGAGACTTGTACAGTAGTTCCTGTAGTAGGTGCTTTCCAATGATATGACACTTGTACTCAGAGTGAATAACAGTACATTTGAAGTGCTGATCTATGATGATGGAGTTAGATGTAGAGGTCTTGGATGTGATTGGTGGATGGTTGTGTGACTGCTTAGCTGTATACAATGAGGGAATGGCAAAGAGAGTGAAGTGGAAATGGTAGAAGGGCTGTCCATGTTACGATATGTTTGTGGACATGGTGGTAGTCCACGGACATCGTGTGTTACATACAGGGATTTTGGGGTGGGGAGGCATTCAAATGAGAATGAGCAGAGCAAGGGATTGGTCAGTAAAGTTTAGTGGGTGTGTTGTGTCAGGAGAGAGTTTGTCATAAAGTATTTTTCCTGAGAGAAGAACAGATAGCTATGGCTGTGTGTTTCAGAAAACAGATTGTCTGGATTTTGGGAGACTCATGGATACATTGGTTGAAGGTGCATGCAGAAAGCTGTGGAGTAGCTGTAGATCTTGTATTCCCACATGTGGAAGTGCGCTAGCATGGAGTGCGTGGAATGAATGAAATGAAGTGGCTGGACTTGCTACCTCTCTGTGCTAGTTTGGAGACAGAGCATCATCCAGACATAATGATAATTCATTGTGGAGGGAATAGTTTAGGACATGTGTCTGGAATTTCTTTGCAATTTGCAATGAAAGAAGGACTTGGGAAGGTCATGGACATGTTTCCAAATTCTCAAGTAATTTTTTCACTGATTGCGCAGAGATAAATGTGGCTGTGTTCTTCTTCATTTGGTCCACAAATGGAGAAAGCGAGGCGCAATATCAATAAGGCTGTTTGTGCCTTTCGAAGAGATGTCGGCATGTCCTTTTTTCACAATGAAAATATTATGTTTCGTAGCACATACATTTTTCGCAGAGATGGAGTCCATCTTATTTATGCTGGCAATCAGATTTTTCTGAGAAATGTACAAAATGCATTGCGACCTTTTTTGGAATTTCAGCCATCCATTTTGCAGTAGGTGTTGACCATTTCAAGTTTTTCAAACACAAACAAACACCACCAAAAGGCTCTTTTCAGAGCCACCACTTCCTCCCAGAGAAAAGTACAATGGTTATGATAGGGCAGCACCCCAAAATTTTAGATGTCCGTGAACTGTCAATGACATTTGTGATGTCATCTTTGATGTCCTGGATGTTAGTCTTAGCAGTGCACGGTGGTAGCGCGAGTTAAGGTTGCTTTGCTTACCATAACTGGCGAATTTCAGGGGTTTTTCAGTTTTACTTTGAACCATAACGTCCGCTTAACAAAGTTTTTTTTACTGAATATATATATATATATATATTACATGCCACGATAGTGGCCATGTACTTATGGTTAAGTTGGTGTTTCCATAGTAAGAGCACTTTTTGGGCGGCATATAGCTTTGCTCTCCCTGGACGAATCCTCACCAAACTTTGCAAAAAAAGTATTTGGGTCACTCTGAATTTTTTTGCGAAATTTGGTGAGGATTCGTCAAGGGGGGCAAAGTTATAGGGGGGGGTCCCAAAACTTTTTTTTCCCCATAGACATAATGGGAAAAAACTTTGCTCACGCCTACAGCCCAAACCGCTGGACGGATTTACACCAAATTTGCGGCAGGGGCGGCGGCTTGGTCCCAAAAGCGTGCTTTGCTTTATTTGGTGTAAATCCGTAAAAAAATGACAAAAATGTAAGTGAAAAAAATTAGTGATATCTGTGTTCGCTTCGTGGACACACTTCCCTGTTCGCTCCGCGGACAGGACGGTGATTTGGCAAGCAGCTTGCGTGATGTCCGCGGACATCTGACGTGCTCTCTCATTGGATGCAGTGAAAGCGTGCAGTGCGTCTGGCTTCAGAGACGCCCGCCATCTTTGTTCCTCGCCGCCTGCACAGTAAGACTTGTGTCTGTCTCCTGTTCCTCCCACCCCCGCTCATGCCCCGTGTGTCCTTCTTGTCCCCCCCACCCCCACTCATGCTCCATGTCTCCCCTGTTCCTCCAGCCCCCTGCTCACGCCATCGGCACATGGTGGCCAGCAGAGGGCCGAGGAGCGGGATCTGCTGCCTGCACACGAACGCCGTGTGTCTCTCTCCCTCCCCCCCACTCCCCGCTCATGCCCGATGTGTCTCTCTCCCTCCCCCCACCCCCCGCTCATGCCCCGTGTGTCTCTCTCCCCTTCCCCCACCCCCCGATCATGCCCCGTGTGTCTCTCTCCGCCCCCACCCCCACTCATGCCCCGTGTGTCTCTCTCCCTCCCCCCACCCCCGCTCATGCCCTGTGTGTCTCTCCCCCTCCCGGCCACCCCCCGCTCATGCCCCGTATCTATCTCCCCTTCCCTACACCCCCCGCTCATGCCCTGTGTGTCTCTCTCCTTCCCCCGCACCCCTGCTCATGCCCTGTGTGTCTCTCTCCCTCACCCCACCCCACTCATGCCCCGTATGTCTCTCTCCCTCCCCTCCACCCCAGCTCATGCCCCGTGTCTCTCTCCCCTTCCCCCCACCCCCTGCTCATGCCCCGTGTGTCTCTCTCCCCCCCACACCCACTCATGCCCTGTGTGTCTCTCTCCCTCCCCCCACCCCCGCTCAAGCCCCGTGTGTCTCTCCCCCTCCCGCCCACGCCCGCACATGCCCCGTGTGTCTCTCCCCCTCCCGCCCACCCCCCGCTCATGCCCCGTGTGTCTCTCCCCCTCACGCCCACCCCCGCTCATGCCCCGTGTGTCTCTCCCCCTCCCGCCCACCCCCCGCTCATGCCACGTGTGTCTCTCTCCCCTTCCCCATGCCCCGTGTGTCCCTCTCCCCTTCCCCCCACCCCCCGCTCATGCCCCGTGTGTCTCTCCCCCTCCCGCCCACCCCCCGCTCATGCCCCGTGTGTGTCTCTCTCCCTCCCCCCAACCCCCGCTCATGCCCCGTGTGTCTCTCCCCTCCCCCCCACTCCCCGCTCATGCCCCGTGTGTCTATTCCTCACGCTGCCCACCCCCCGCTCATGCCCTGTGTCTCTATCCCTCCTGCCACCCACCCCCCGCTCATGCCCCATGTCTCTTTCCCTCCTGCCGCCCACCCCCCGCTCATGCCCGGTGTCTCTATCCCTCCCACCGCCCACCCCCCGCTCATGCCCCGTGTGCCTCTCTCCTTCCCCCCACCCCCGCTCATTCCCCGTGTGTCTATCCCTCCCGCCGCCCACCCTCCGCTCATGCCCCTTGTGTCTATCCCTCCCGCCGCCCACCCCCGCTCATGCCCCGTGTGTCTATTCCTCCCGCCCACCCCCCGCTCATGCCCCGTGTGTCTATCCCTCCCGCTGCCCACCCCCCGCTCATGCCCCGTGTGTCTATCCCTCCCGCCGCCCACCCCCTGCTCATGCCCCGTGTGTCTATCCCTCCCCCCGCTCATGCCCCGTGACTCTATCCCTCCCCCGCTCATGCCCCGTGTGTCTATTCCTCCCGCCCAACCCCCGCTCATGCCCTGTGTGTCTATCCCTTGCCGCCCACCCCCGCTCATGCCCCATGTGTCTATCCCTCCACCCGCCCACCCCCCGATCATGCCCCATGTCTCTATCCCTCCCGCCGCTCACCCCCCGCTCATGCCCCGTGTCTCTATCCCTCCCGCCGCCCACCCCCCGCTTATGCCCTGTGTCTCTATCCCTCCCACCGCCCACCCCCCGCTCATGCCCCGTGTCTCTATCCCTCCTGCCGCCCACCCCCCGCTCATGGCCCGTGTCTGCATCCCTCCCGCCGCCCACCCCCCGCTCATGCCCTGTGTGTCTATCCCTCCCGCACACCCCCGCTCATTCCCTGTGTGTCTATCCCTCCCGGCGCCCACCCCCCGCTCATGCCCCGTCTGTCTATCCCTCCCGCCGCCCACCCCCCGCTCATGCTCTGTGTGTCTATCCCTATCGCTGCCCACCCCCCGCTCATGCCCCGTGTGTCTATCCCTCCCACCCACCCCCCGCTCATGCCCCAAGTGTCTATCCCTCCCGCCCACCCCCGCTCATGCCCCGTGTGTCTATCCCTCCCGCCCACCCACCACTCATGCCCCGTGTGTCTATCCCTCCCGCCGCCCACCCCCCCGCTCATGCCCCGTGTGTCTATCCCTCCCGCCGCCCACTCCCCGCTCATGCACCGTGTCTCTATCCCTCCCACCGCCCACCCCCGCTCATGTTATGTTATGTTATGTTATGTAATGTTAAGAAATTTATAATGCGCACCTGGTACCCAGAGGCTGATGGGTGCAGACTAACAAACATGAAACAGAACTACATATACATCAAGAGCTAAAGCAGTCCATGGTTAATACTGACACGGGTCTACACGAAGAGCAGTGTATTCAGCTTTTTAAAAAAAAGTTCTGTTGAAACCAGAGTTCTTATGTGAGTAGGGAGGGCATTCCAAACTGTAGGAGCCGCAACTTCAAAGGACCCTTGTCTTGTCTTATTGGTCTTGTGCCGAGGAACCATGAGTATGTTCGAGTTGTCTGATCTCAATGACCTTCCCTTGTCTTTCATGATTATGGCTTCCTTCAGATACGATGGCATTGGACCAACAATGCATTTTGGAGTAATCAGAAGGAGCCTGAACTAAATTCTTGCTCCAACTGGTAACCAGTGGAGACTCCTTCTGGCCTCCGAGACATGATCTCTTTTTCTCAATCACTTTACTACTCTTACTGCCCCATTTTGGATGACCTGAAGGCGATGAATCTCCGACTGAGGAATGCCCACCAAGAGACCATAGCCATAGTCTAATTTTGAGCCAATAATGGCTCTAGCCAAGGTTTCTGAGTGTTTTTCAGAAATAAATGGGCGAAGATGGTGGAAGAGTTTGAGGAAATAGGAGGCTGAAAAGACAAGACTATTCACCTGCGCCTTCATTTTTAAGTGTCTATCCAGACATACGCCCAGCGTCTTAACCTTGGACAGTGTATTATTGACACAATTGTCCAGGTTAATGTTCTTATATTCCTTGCCTAGTTTGTCCATTTTGTTTGGCGACCCTACCAGAAGGAGCTCCGTTTTGGCACTATTCAGGGCCAGTCCGTTAGCTACCATCCAATTTTGGATCTTCGCATAGATTCTATTAATGGAGGGATCATGCCCCATGTCTCTATCCCTCCCGCCGCCCACCCCCCGCTCATGCCCCGTGTGTCTCTCCCCTCCCTCCCACCCCTGACCTCCCGCTCAAGCCCCGTGTGTCTATCCCTCCCGCCGCCCACCCCCGGCTCATAGCCCGTGTGTCTATCCCTCCCACCGCCCACCCCCCGCTCATGCGCCCCGTGTGTCTATCCCTCCCACCCACCCCCGCTCATGCCCCGTGTGTCTATCCCTCCCGCCCATCCCCGCTGATGCACCGTGTGTCTATCCCTCCCGCCCACCCCCGCTCATGCCCCGTGTGTCTATCCCTCTCCCTGCTCATGCCCCGTGTCTCTATCTCTCCCACCGCCCACCCCCTGCTCATGCCCCATGTGTCTCTCCCCACCCCCCCTCCCCTGCACCCCACCCCCAGACCCCCGCTCATGCCCCATGTTTCTATCCCTCCCGCCGCCCACCCCCCGCTCATGCCCCGTGTGTCTCTCCCATCCCCCCCACCCCCAACCCCCCGCTCATGCTCCGTGTGTCTATCCCTCCCGCCGCCAACCCCCCGCTCATGCCCCGCGTGTCTATCCCTCCCGCCGCCCACCCCCCGCTCATGCCCCATGTGTCTATCCCTCCTGCCGCCCATCCCCCGCTCACGCCCCGTGTGTCTCTCCCATCCCCCCACCCCCAACCCCCCGCTCATGCCCCGTGTGTCTATCCCTCCCGCCGCCCACCCCCCGCTCATGCCCCGTGTGTCTATCCCTCCCACCGCCCACCCCCCGCTCATGCCCCGTGTGTCTGTCCCTCCCGCCGCCCACCCCCGCTCATGCCCCATGTCTCTATCCCTCCTGCCGCCCACCCCCCGCTCATGCCCCATGTCTCTATCCCTCCCGCTGCCCACCCCCCCGCTCATGCCCTGTGTCTCTATCCCTCCCGCCGCACACCCCCCGCTCATTCCCTGTGTGTCTATCCCTCCCCCCGCCCACCCCCCGCTCATGCCCCGTGTCTCTATTCCGCCCGCCGCCCACCCCCCACTCATGCCCTGTGTCTCTATCCCTCCTGCCGCCCACCCCCCGCTCATGCCCCGTGTCTCTATCCCTCCCTCCCACCCACCCCCCGCTCATGCCCCGTGTCTGTCTCCTGTTTCCCCCCACCCGCTCATGACCCGTGTCTGTCTCCTGTTTCCCCCCACCCGCTCATGCCCCGTGTCTGTCTCCTGTTTCCCCCACCCGCTCATGCCCCATCGGTACACCCCATTTCGGCGTCGCCGGTTTGGCGACGGGATGTTTTGGCGCGCCGCACACCAGTGCACATCGCCTGCTGTTTAGGGAAACGTTCAGTGCCGTGCACTGAAAATGCGAGTTTCAACTTCACCCCACACTATTTTAAAATGAAACTGTTCTAGAGCGGTGGAGGACACTATGCCTGTCCGTATTTTTCATTGGCAAGTTGAAACCGTTCTCAGAACACACGTGGTGTCCTGATATGTTCGTAAATAAACAAAATGGGGGTGTCCTGAGGACACTATACCTGTCCATACTGTTCATAGGCAAGTTGCAACTGTTCTAAGAACACATCAAGTGTCCTGGGATGTTCGTAAATAAACAAAATGGGGGTGTCCTGAGGACGCTATGCCTGTCCGTATTATTCGTAGGCAAGTTGAAATTATTCTAAGAACACATCAAGTGTCCTGGGATGTTCGTAAGTAAACAAAATAGGGGTGCCCTGAAGACACTATGCCTGTCGGTATTGTTCGTAAGCAAGTTGAAACTGTTCTAAGAACACACGCGGTGTCCTGAAATGTTCGATAATAACTGAAATGGGAATGACCTAAGGACACTATACCTGTCCGTACTGTTCGTAGGCAAGTTGAAACTGTTCTAAGAACACTCATATTGTTCGCGGACACAAAAAGTGCCCATATGGCATAGTTAAAATGTTTGATTCTATGGGTGTGATCTATGGGTGTGATATGCTGCGGTGGTTGTGGCCTAATGTTCTATCTGTTGGCTTGTTGCAGATTTTTGGTGCAGTTAGATACCTGTTGGCATATTCTATCTATTTTTTGTTATGATGTAGTGGTATTGATTTATCTGTTTGGTTATTGCAAAATCTTGGGGCAGTTAGATACCAGTTGGCGTATTCTGTCTATTTTTTGTTATAATGTAGTGGTATTGATTTATCTGTTTGGTTATTGCAAAATCTTGGGGCAGTTAGATACCAGTTGGTGCATTCTAACTGTTTGTTTTTTTATATGATTTAGTGGTATTCATTTATCTGTTTAGTTGTTGTAGAATCTTGGGGCAGTTAGATACTTGTTAGCATATTCTAACAGTTTATAGTTTTTTAATTGAAGGTTTGTTAATGTTTAAGTACAGATTAGTTATTAAATTTTGGTTTTAAGAAGATTAAATAAGCATTTGTAAGATTTGCTGGTAATCTCTGCTTTAGAGTAATGGTACTATCATTGCATTCGAACCATCCACATTTTTTTATATATGCAGTATAGTGACCTGCATTGGTTGTGGCTCCTGTGTGGTAGATTGTACCTATTGTTGTGAAGGTTTCCGCACCAAGTGATACTTGACCATGTGTGAATCCAGTCAGCTTGCAGTTGTTTTTGGTACCATCTGCATTGTAACGTAGAAGCATTAGTATTACGTATTTACTATGTGTTTATATTAGTAAGGTGGAGCGATTATCCGAATTGCAGGTAGTACATAATATACCATGGTTTGCATTTTGTACAAGTTGCTGAAATGGAACGGATTCACAATTAGGTATGGATACATACACGAAGCGCTCATTAGGGATTTGTTCCTGTGTCACATTGTTGCAGAGAGTGTATGTATGTTTCCACATGTATGAAATTTGGAAGATTTCATTTATAGGTATGTTTTTGTTTTCCAGTACTTGTAGTAAGTACATTAGAAATTCGTGTTAATCTTCCTGTGAGTTAATAGCGAATTTCACCATTCCAGCAAAGTAGTCCAATTCTTGCCTTATTCCATGGACACTATACGTGTTGTCAGGATTGTTTGTTGCGTTTCTATGAAGTACTAACATTTGCAAACACAATTGGTCTGCACTGTGTAAGTAAATGTTGTCAACAATTGGTGGCAATTGAAATAGAATATTCATTGCTACATTCGCGTAGCAACTTACACCAGTTATATTTGAAAATTTAAATGGACCAGATAGGTCTGTGTCCAAGTCATTTTTTTGGAATGTGTGTTGTTTCTTTGAAGAAGTACCCAAGATACTTTGAGTAATAGGTTCTTCTTTGGTTGTGGTAATTGACGAAGTATTGGCTTCTTTTACTCTCTTTGGAGGATTTGCAGTGACATCCTGTTGCATTTCTATTTGATTTAGTTTTCTTTTACAACGTTTTACTTTTTGTGGAACAGGATATGTTTTTAGATGGGGGGTGTATAGTGAACAAAGTCTATTGTATTCTAAAATGCAAGGAATATCAGGGTTTACTTTACTTGCATCAAAGTTGATTAGAAATAGACCGTCAAGTGTACGTAAGCATGATAGTGCTATGTAGCTCATGCCTTCTTTAAAGACAGTGTTACCAATATCTATCAATTTATTTATTTATTTGCATTTTTAAAGTGCACAGATGCCCACGGGCATCGTGGCGCTGTTACAAGAAGGTTTACTTAACACAGGCGATGACATGAAAGGCAGTGGACATGGTTACAGACATGGTTGAAGGTATGAGGTTACATGGGACAGTGCAGTTTGGTATAGCAGTATACAGAAATGATTTGCATTGCAGTAGAGTTCACTTAAACAAGTTGGTTTTCAGAGCTTTTCTAAAGGCACTTAGGGATGTTTCCGCTCTCAGCTTGGGTGGTAGGGAGTTCCATGCTTTTGGTGCTAGGACTTCGAAGCTCGAGCCGCCAGCTTTAACTCTGTTGAAGTTATGGACTAAGAGTTGTTTCGCGTACAGGTCCCTTTTGGGCCTGATTGTTTGGACTGGTTGTATCCGATCAGTGAGGTAGCTAGGGGCAGAATGGGATATGCATCTGTAGGCAATGGTTAGGGTCTTGAACTGGATGCGCTCTTTGACTGGGAGCCAGTGGGCATTTTGTCTTGCTAGGGAGATATGTTCCCTCTTCGGAATATTCAGGGCAGCTCTCAAGGCATTGTTCTGTGTGATTTGGAGTCTATTAATGTTTTTAGCAGAGGTGCCTAATAGGAGGACGTTGCAATAGTCCAATTTGGCACATATGGTGGCCCTGGCTATGTTGAGGCAGTTTGTAGTGGATAGGTGAGGTTTTACTGCATTAATTATTTTGGTTGTTAAGGCTGCTGAGGATGAGATGTAGCTGACATGTCTATCCATGGAGAGGGTGGAATCTAAATAGAC
This sequence comes from Ambystoma mexicanum, assembly GCF_040938575.1. Classification (NCBI taxonomy): domain Eukaryota; kingdom Metazoa; phylum Chordata; class Amphibia; order Caudata; family Ambystomatidae; genus Ambystoma; species Ambystoma mexicanum. The sequence goes on from NC_090928.1 coordinate 571,751,601, forward strand.
TCCCAGAGATTTTACAGCAGAAGAGACCGGGATGACCGAGTTCTCAATTAGGAAGGTGCTATATTTGCCGTCAAGTTTGCTAAGGGATTCTTTGGGGCCCACCTGTAGGATCTCTGTCTTGTCTCCATTGAGACAGAGGCCATTGGCTGCCATCCAGGCCTGGATGATGGCATATGTGTGTTGTAGGGCTTTTAGATCTTGGTTGTAATCGCCAGTTAGAGGGAGAAGAATTTGAGTGTCGTCCGCATAATTGGTGAACGTTATGCCGAATTCTTCTAAGTTGTTGAATAGAGGGAGTGTAAATAGGTTATATAGTGTGGGGGAGGTGCAGGAGCCTTGTGGTACTCCGCAGTTGATGGGGGAGGGGGTGGCTGATGCTTGGTCTGGGTAGACTCGCATAGCTCTGCCTTCCAGGAAGGATGAGATCCATGTTGTGGCTTCGGTAGAGAAGTGAGCTGTATTGGTGAGGTGTGTCTTTAGAGTTTTGTGGTCGACTAGGTTGAACGCAGCCGACAGGTCAAGGAGTAAGGGGATGGCACATTTGCCTTTGTCCATATATTTTAGGAGTTGGTTTTTCAGGTCGAGTAGCGCAGACTGTGCCGTGGCGTGGGCGAAAACCGGACTCTCTCTTGCCTAGGATGTTATGGGATTCGAGGTAGGCTTGTATCTGTAGATAGGCAGCCTTATCCAGGATTGTCAGCAGAAATGGCACTGTTGTAATGGTCCTGTAGTTGTTAGGGGAGTCGGGATCTAGTGAGGGCTTTTTCAACAGTGGGCGAACCCAGGCTTCTTTAAGTGAGGAGGGAACTGAGCCAGTGGCAAATGATGCATTGATGAAGGTTGCAATTAACAGCGCTAGGGACTCAGCGCAGTCTTTGATTATGTTTGCTGGACAGATGTCTCCTTTGCAGAGTGATGGTTTTATTTGTTTCATAATGTTTAAGACCTCAGGTGAATGGCGGTGGAAGGTTGCTATTGTGTTGTGTAGGAGATTTAGAGTTCGGGGTGGCTAGCGTTTTGTGAGGGGGCTTGGGTAGATTGTCAAGGTTGGTTTTGATTTTCTTTTGGAGTAAATCTAGTTTGTCGAGCATGGCTTTCTAGATGTCATTACACCATTTCTCCTCTTTGACTGTTTGATGTTTGGATGTGGGAGGTACGACCAGCTCGTTGAAGATGGCGAATAGCTCTTTTGAGTGCGATTGGGCATTGTCGATTCTAGTATTGTATGTGGCTGCTTTTGCTTTGGCTATGGCATTTTTGTATTGTTTGACAATCGTTAGGTAGGAATCGCGTGATGGGGCGGAGGGGATTGATTGCCATTTTTTGAGCGCTTGTCTTTTAAGTGATTTTAGGTCTTGTAGGTCTTGATCAAACCAAGAGTTGGTGTGGAAGAGTTTTTTTGCTTTTTTTGTCTCTAGTGGGGCAACTGTGTCTATGACTTCTTTGATGGTGGTGTTATAGAGATTGACTAGTTCTTCGGGGTTATTAGAGATGGGTGATGTTAGTGCTGAGACTTCTAGGAGTGGGCAGATACTCTCTTTGGTGAGTAGTTCTTTAGATCTAGCTAGGGTGGCTGGCATGGGAGGGTCTTGATTGGTGGCTGCATTTGTAGGGATGAAGAAGTGGATGAGGTGGTGATCAGTCCAAGGTTGAGGCGTGTTTGAGCTGATATCTACCTTGCAGTTGTGGTCGACTAACCAATCTAGTATGCGGCCTTTAGTGTGAGTGGCAGAATCAATTCTCTGGACGAATTGAAGGTCTAGGAGAGCTTTGGCAAAGGTTTTGCTGTGTTTGTCTTTTATGTCGTTGAGTCCGAGTTTCATATCTCCTAGGAGAATGGCTTTGGTGTTTGGTTTGAGGTTGTTACCTATGAGGTGTAGGATGTCGGCTTGGAAGTTCAGGAGTGGGCCAGGGGGCCTGTAGATGAGGTGTCATGGTGTCGTTAGGTGAGAAAGAGATTTTAACTGATAAGGCATCAATGTCTTCGGATATGATGGGTTTAATTTGTCTAGCCTTTAGTGTCTCTTTAACTATGAGAGGCACACCACCGCCTTTGTGTGTTGGTCTATCTTGGCGGAGGATGATGTACCCAGGGGGGAGGGACTGGCATACGGCTGGTCCAGAAGCTTCGTGGAGCCAGGTTTCTGTGATGGCTAGAGCGTCTAGCTCGAGGTCAGAGATTAGGTCATGTATTTCTGTGGCGTGGGCTTGTAAAGATCTGCCATTAATGAGAGCAAATTGGATTGGGGGGGATTGTGTGTGCTTGGTTTGGTGTTATTGGTGTGGTGTTTAGTGGCAGGATGTTGGGCTTTGGGAGGAGTGGTGGGTGGCTGGGGTGGCTGCAGTGTGGGTTTGCGAGTTTTGATGTGGGCTGTGCGGGCTCCTAGTCTAGAGTTTCTTATGTGCACTGGTAGTGTGTGGGGTGTGTTTCTGGCAGTGGATTTGGACTTGGGTGCAGCGTTAGTGAGGGGGGTGGCTGAGGATTGGTGATTAAGGAGCTCGTGGCTGAGTAAGGCTGGAAGGAATGGGGTAGGAGGAATGGAATTCGAGTGTGGGAGCCTGTTGGAGTGGTTGGTGTCCATGTTGACTGTAGTGGATGTGGCCTGGGGCAGGGGTACAAGGTGGGCAAATTCGACTTAGACTAGATGCATAAAGCAGGCAGATGCGACTTGACTGTTAGACTTAGTTAACTTAATGAGCTGGAGGTAGCAACTAGATTCAGACTGGCACAGTTAGGACATAATCAGTGGTTCTGGGGGCAGATCAATGTAGTGGTGGTAAAACGAATTGGAAATGTCACAGTTAGGCAGAAATCCACAATGCAGAAAGGCAGATTAGACTCAGTGGTGGTAACATCTAAAATCGAATTATCACAATTGCGCAAAAATCAGCAGTACCAGGGGGCAATTAGAGGCAGTAGTGGCAACATCTAAATTCGAATTATCACAATTGCGCGAAAATCAGCAGTACCAGGAGGCAATTAGAGGAAGTAGTGCCAACATCTAAATTCGCAATATCACAATTGTGCAAAAATCAGCAGTACCAGGAGACAATTAGAGGCAGTAGTGGCAACATCTAAATTCGAATGATCACAATTGTGCAAAAATCAGCAGTGCCAGGAGGCAATTAGAGGCAGTTCGATGGTACAGGCGGTGCCTAAATTTGACTCACAGCAACGGTACAGGCAACGACTAGGATGCAAAGCTATATGCAATGAGTAACTGCAGTGACACATACTGTACACATATCTATACTGTCTAGTTGTAGATGCGGTATTGCAGAGAAGTGGGAGCTATTATCACGTGGTGGAAGATTCTAGGAAGCGTCTGATGGAAGTCTGGGTGGAATGCTGTGCTTGCCATACACTGCGGGTGCGCTAGTTGAGTCTGTGCGGGTGAAGAGCGTATTACGTGGCAGTAAGCATTGAGGTACAGCTAAGAGTTACAGTACCTTTAGGGGAGACGGTCAGGAACATGGTACACCTTGGTGGTCAGGGGCAGCGTTTCTGGCAGTTGGCAGGGATCGGCAGGACAGGCACAGGACAGGCGCCTTAGTGTGCGCCTTGTTGTGGGCCGGCTCATGCCTGCCGGTCCCCCAAGATCGGTGAAGTGGATAGGCTGGGAGGGATGGACCAATCAGGTCGGCGATCACCATCCTGGCCGAGGTGTGATCATGGCGGCCATGTTGGCGTTGTGTACTCTTCGTGCACACAGAGAGGCAGCAGAATGCTGAGGCATGCAGGCACTCAGCAGTGCGGATAGCATAGGCTTGAGGAGTGGAGCCTTGCTAGGAGTGAAGGGGCCACCCTCGTAGGTATCGGTGAAAGATCTCCCGCTCACCTCTGGGAACGGGATGCAGGACATTGGCTGTGGGCTGCTCCGGCAGCCAGGAGAAAGGAGCTCCTTCTCCTGTGGACGCTGCTAACTCTATCCCTCAGGCACAGGACAGGCGCCTTAGTGTGCGCCTTGTTGTGGGCTGGCTCACGCCTGCCGGTCCCCCAAGATCGGTGAAGTGGATAGGCTGGGCGGGGTGGACCAATCAGGTCGGCGATCACCATCCGGGCCGAGGTGCAATCATGGCAGCCATGTTGGCGTTGTGTACTCTTCGTGCACACAGAGCGGCAGCAGAATGCTGAGACATGCAGGCACTCAGCAGTGCGGATAGCATAGGCTTGAGGAGTGGAGCCTTGCTAGGAGTGAAGGGGCCACCCTCGTAGGTATCGGTGAAAGATCTCCCGCACACCTCTGGGAACTGGATGCAGGACGTTGGTTGTGGGCTGCTCCGGCAGCCAGGAGAAAGGAGCTCCTGCTCCTGTGGACGCTGCTAACTCTGCTTTGTCTAGGGTAAGACCTTGTGATTTATGAATGGTGACTGCGTATGCAAGTGTTAGAGAAAATTGTTTTCGGCGTACATACGTCTTTGAAGAGAAGGAATCGAGCTGTTGAGCATCCTATCCTTTTCACTTCTGAAAGTTTGTCAAAGAGAATATTGACAAACTGAATGTTGCTGTCACGTGGGTATGTTTGAAAGACAACAACTGTACCCAGTGCTCCATTGACTAGTCTTTCATCCACGTCAAGGTTACGTTTAAGCATTACTCTACAATTTAAGGATAATTTTAATATTTTTTCCAACCCAGCTGTGTTAGAGAATTTTCTAAACTATTTAGTCTTGTTGTGGTATTTCTTTTTTCAACATTGCTTCATTGAATTTGGAACAGCTTGCAAGAGTTGACATTAAGGCCATACAATTGACATTTTTGTGCGCTAATTGTTCCATGACATCAGTAGCACATGCATTATCACCATAAAGTGCATGAATGTGCCAGGTTTTCAATATCGCTTGTGCTTCTTGAGGTAGTATACCAACTCTAATACTTTTTAAGATGTTGGCATAAGTGAGATCTGCAGATTGCCGCATGTTTTCTGTTAATTCTCTGTATTGGAAATGTTGCCAAATGTTGACATTTCCTATGTGTCAACAGTTTTACGGCAGAGTTTGTGTCCTAAGGTTTTAAAAATAGGTTCACCTTTTACTGGTGTCAATTGAAGAAGATCTCTGAAAACAATAATGTTTGTTCCTCCAAAGAGCTCTTCGTAGTTTGTTTTGAGTACTTCTTGTAATCTGAGGTGAATCAAAGCCAACATTAGGTTGGAGACCATGCTCACTTCATCTATTAGTAGCATTTTCATTTGTTTTAACACTCTGCATAGTTCCATTGCAGCTTCTGTAGAAAGTTTGTAATAGTCTAATTTGTTTTGGTGTTCTATTGGCAGGAGTAGTAATCGGTGTAAAGTGACACCGTCTATGTTGTAGGCAGCTAAACCTGTGGAGCAGTGACAACAGCTGACAGTTTGTTGTTTGTCAATTGTTGAAGGAACTTGCTGATGATTTTGATTAAGGATGTTTTGCCTGAACCAGCTTCACCACTGACGTACAGTAGTATAGGTTTGTAATTTTGCCAGGTGCATTCTTTATTTTCATGTTGTACACCATGTGCAATTTCTTTTGTTACTTCTTGAAAATGCTACACAGCTCATTGTTTAGTTTTGATTGTAGTATAGTTAAGTCTTCTTTATCTTCATACTGACACATGGGGCCTCATTACGAGGTGGGCGGTAAGGGATTACCGGCACTGGTAAGGGCACCGGTGCTGGTAAACCCTTACCACCCTACTACGAGTTCCCTTTGCGGGTCCTTCATTAACACCAGGTTTTTTCAGGCGTTCAGGACGGGACCTGCAAAGGGACTCTAGAGCTAATAACGGTACCGCAATTCGCGGTACCGTTATTAGCGCCTTCGCCATTCCCATTTGAGCCCTATGGGGGCTCAAATGGGAATGTGGAATGGCCCTGGTGAATGGGAAATTACCAGTCCCGCCAACCTTGGAATGGACCGGTAATTGCTCCATTCACCAGGGCGGAGTCGGAACGACTTTGGAGGCAGCCATGGCGCTAATAGCGCCATGGCTACCTCCAACCTCGTAATGAGGCACATGTTGTTTTCTACTTCTGTCATAGCTAATTCTGCCTCATTTGCTATTTGTGACTGTCCCAGTGGTTCTTGGCTTCCTGTCACAAGACATGCAGACATGCTAATAGCGGCATGGAGCAGGCCCAAAAAGGCCATACCGGCATGGCAGAAATACCGGCATCGCGAACCACCCGTTAAGGGTCATGTGCAGTGTTCCCAACTGCCACAGGTGGCCACAATCAGCACAGGTGGAGGCAATGGAGACTGGGCCAGCACAAAAGGAGCACACCATACCCCTTCCCACACCCATTCACACACTAAAATGATTCCAATACTAGCAGCATTACATGGGCTGGAGGACATGATTGCATTGCAGCAGCAACAACAGGCAGCACAGAGGAGATGCAGGAGGGGGAGGAGGGCGAGACAGGCCCAGCAAGCCCCACCAGTGCACCTAGTCACACCACAGAGGCAGCAGCCAATCCCCAGGATCAGAGCCAGACCATTCAACCTAACCCCTGAGCAGATACACACCCTGTACCGTCTGGACTGGGATACCATCACCACCATTGTGGACACGATACACAACAACATCGTCAGCCTCATAGACATCCGTACTGCCATCCCCCCTCTACTGAAGGTGGTTACTGTGCTCCACTTCCTGGTCACAGGCACCTACCAGCATACGGTAGGGCAGATGCATGGCATATCACAACCAGTATTCTCACGCACGCTGAACCAGGTGCTCAATGCCCTCCTGAAGCACACAAGTGAACACAATCCCTGCCACGGACTGCCCAGGAGATCTCCAACACCAACGTTGGCTTCCATTCACTGGCAGGCATCCCAAGTTGCATCAGGTCCATCGACTGTACCCATGTGGAATTGGTGGTCCCACATGCCAATGAGGCAGTCTACCGAAACAGAAAGCAATACCACTACATCAACGTCCAACGTCCAAATGGTATGTGACTCTAATAAGATAATCACATTTTGTTGTGCCCGATATCCCGGATCAACCCATGATTCAATGGTCCTGCGGAACTCAACAATACCACGCTGCATGGAGCGACATGCTGGCCAACGGTTGTGGCTACTTGGTGAGTAGCAGGGCAAGCACATGGCAGTGTGATGTGGGATGTGATTGGGGGGGGGAGAGATCCATACTCCAACTGGGTATGATTGGGAGGGGGAGAGATGCATACTCCAACTGGGTGTGATTGGGGGGGAGAGATGCATACTCCAACTGGGTATGATTGGGGGAGAGATGCATACTCCAACTGGGTGTGATTGGGGGGGGATGCATACTCCAACTGGGTTTGATTGGGGGGGGGGATGCAAACTCCAACTGGGTGTGAATAGTTGTCAGGATAAACAATGGACATACAGATTTACACCGCTGTCCACCGAGGCAACCCACAATGGACCTGACACATTAAAACCACATGCTGCACAACAATGAAATGAATCCATTACCTCAAACATGCCATATCCATTCACATGCACATTGCACATCAGACCATACCCTCTATAACACAATGCAGCTACATGCAGCCAAAATGGACATTGGAAATGTACGCTGAACAGAATCACAACGGATATGCGCCCTTGAGTGCATACAAAGGGATCTCCTGTAGCCATTATACTGATCCACACCCGTACACCACTACTGAAGTGCCGCATGACAGCATGGGGACATCAACTTCGGAATGGCAGTACACTAGCAGTGTGGTACAAACGGTGCCAGGACCAAAAGACGCGAATGACTTGACCTCACCCAGTACATGGCAATAACTGCCGTAGGCATGCATGGTGCATGTCCACTTGCAAGCACTACCTCAACTTACCACATTGCAGTTACTTTGATTGCCTCCATGCATGTCATTCACAATGCAAAGTTGATTTGTGTGATATGTACAGGTTCCACTTGATGTACACACTTACACATACCCCTTGTTGCACCCATGCATTTGATGCTGGCTATCCCCTGAAGAGGGGGCTCCTTACCTCTGTACGGAACCCACAGAACAGGCACGAAGCGGAATACAATTGTGCACATACCCGTACCCGTGTGGTAATTGAGCAGACATTTGGCCTTTTGAAGACATGGTTCCGGTGCCTCAGCAGGTCGGGTGGGGCACTCCTGTACGGGCATGAGAAGGTGGCCAAGATCACCATGGCATGTGTCATGCTGCACAATATGTGTATCAGACGGAATGTTCCAATGTCCCCTGACATTGAACTGCAACCACCTGCTGAGGATGATGATGGGGATGAGGAGGGAGACGGGGCTGCAAGTCATGCAGGTGGCGATGCCCAGGAGGGACGTGCTGTGTGCCAGCATCTGATCGACCAAAATTTCTAATACACATGGATGAACATTGTTCAATGGATGTTGGTATTTGGGCACTGGGTTTTGTGGTGAAATGTACACTGTGCCCTGTCCACCAGTAAAGCACACATACACAATGAAATTGTCCACTCCTGTGATTTCTCATGTCACCAGTGTGTATTATTTATTTTAAGTAAAAGAAATGCATGGACCCAACTACGCAAACACCCTTTACCCCCTCCCCCCACAACACTCCCAAAACACCCTTTCCCCCATCCCCCCACAACACTCCCAAAACACCCTTTCCCCCTCCCTCCACAAAACTCCAATAAATGGCTTGTACATCAGTGCTGCATAGCTGTACATGTGTCAGCAACATCTGGCTGGCCCTAGTTCCCATCCCCACTGCCACCATTGGGTGGTTGAGAGGTTGTGCACTGCATAGCCCGCAAGGACCTGCGCCGGGGGCTGGTCTGCCTTGAGCTGGCAGAGGAGGAGGTGCACGGTTGGTCCAGTGCCGGTGGGGGGTCCTGCCTGTCCATTGCGTCTGCTATGCGTGTGAGGACCTGCCTCACAAGTAACATTTCCTCACATAGCCTGTTGGTGCTGGCTTCTATGGCTTGTCTGATGTCCTTTGCATGCTCCCTGCACTCCTCCCTCGCAAGTGCAGCCTCATCCACATGCTCCTCCTCCTGCTGCTGTCTGATGATGGCCATGTCATGGCCACTGTGTCTGCGTTGTGTGGTGAGTGCCGCACCTTGTTGTATTGGTCCAGCATCAGGTGATGACACCGGTGGACTCCAGCACCCTGCCACGATTTCATCCCCAGACTGGCCACAGCTGCTGAAATGTGATGTGGGGTGTGGGCTCGGTTGTTTTGACTGCTGGGGGCTGGGTGTATGTTGTTGAATGGGTGAGTTACAAGTGTCCTCCACGTCGGACATGGGTGCCGTGGCAGCTGCCTCGCCGATAGAGCTATTGGCAGCAGACAGTGTCCCTTCCACGGGTGGATCGTGCATGGGGGGGATTTCTGGAGTGGTTGCTGCAATTGGTTCAGGCGTACGTTCATATCTTGGTGACGTGGGTGGCTTTGTGGGTTTGGCCCTCTGCGGGACAGTACTCTTTCCTGTGCCCCTCGATGTGCTGGCCATGTTGCCTGATTCCTTTCCCCTGGGTTGTTTCTTAGTGGGTGAGGCCTACGTCGCAGTGTCCTGCTCATCGCTGTTGAGCAGGACACTGCGACTGTCCCAGTGGTTCTTGGCTTCCTGTTACAGAAGGTTGACTACTGTCAGGAGTGTCCTTATCTAGTTGGGCCTGGAGTTCTTCTTCGTGTTGCTGTTTATTGTGCAACATTGTTTTGTAGTGTGTAAAGTTTACATTGGTTATAGTGCTTTCATTTGCTTTGAAAGCGTCTTCGTAGGAGTCATAGTTATCTAGTATTTCTTCTTCTTTTCTACATGGCTTAAAGAGTTGTAGTAGGGACATGTAATATAGTTCTTTATGTTGAGGAGTCTTTAATGACAATTTGATATGATTAATTCAATTTGGTTTGGTGAGTTTTACTAAGCTGCCTTCACAATTTGTCACTCTGTATCTACCTTTTTTTTCATCTGGTTTTATATTATTTTTGTATGTGAAGTTTTGGGCTATGTGGTATAGACACATGGTTTCCAAAGTGGTACTTCTGTTTGGGTAGTATGTGTCCAGCAAATTGTTTTTCAAAATGTCTTGGCTGTTGGGATCATTTTTGGCTATTGTTTCTACGCGGTCATATGATTTGAGAACTCTTTTTCTAGATTTAGCAGGACCAAGACTTAGCCATACTATATTTTCAGATTGTCCATACAAAGCAGTACCCGTTAAACTATCTTCCGCTTCATAGGAGCCACATTCTCTATGGGAGCGCATTATTATGCCCAAGCTGTACAATTTCTGAGACAGTGTTTTGTCTGATGACAGGTCATTCCAGGGGTCTTGAAGCTCTGATTTTTCTGCTTTGGATAAGTATGCTGTAACATATCGTGCAACTGCAGTGGAATTGTCTGCAATGTACTGCACATCTATGTGTGCATTCAATAAGAGGGCAATGATTGCATTGTAATCATTGATATATTTTTCTTCTTCTGTTCTTGTTATGTAATATGTATTTTTAGGTGATTTACCTTTAACACTATGTCTGAAGACAGTGAGTTGTTCATTTGACCTGTTTTTGTAACTGGTCTAGGAAAACCAAAGCGACATTTGGTGTAGTATTTCCCTTTGTTTTTGTATTTGCGACGACAATATTTGCCACATTTGTGTCTTTGAAATTGTAAAATTTGAGCATGAAGATCACTATTTGTTGCTTCCGATGGAATTTCACAAGTGACATATTTTTCAATTAACTGTAACACAGTGGCATCATTGTCTTGACCACATTTAGGAGCATCTTTAATCCATAAAAGCATGTGGATATGTGGTGCTCCTCTGCCTTGGTATTCTTTTCTCCAAAAGAAATGTTGCACTTCTCCGAGGGGAGGAACAGTTTTATTACAAATAAAGTGTAGCATAGCAATGAAGCGATGATGAAAATATCTTGAAACATTAACAGGATCTAGAGAACAAAGTTCTCCAGGTGTTAGTATATCTATGTTTGTTTCGTTTTTGTTTGATATGCGTAGGAAATCATGTAAATCTTCCCATGCATATTCTGCACAACTTAATGTAACAAACCAAGTGGGTGGGCCAAGGTTTCTTATCATACAACGTACATCTCCATGACGTCGGAAGAGTACTCTTTAGTACCACGCATGTTTGCTAATAGATTTGTAATACTTGATTGTAAAACCTCATCTTTTTCTTGCACTTTTTGTAATAATTGAGTAGCTGACATATTTTGAAAGTGGGTTCCTGATTTTATTGTGTGTGCAACTCCGTAACATAGAGTTGCTAGTTCACTTTCAAAGTGTAGGTGGAATATTTATTCCACATTTTGTCTAAATCTGTGATCTTCAGAATACATCCGTAACGAGCGGTATTCTGATGCTGTTATTTGAATAGGTCTATCATCGTACCTTCCTCCTTTGCCTGTAGGAAAGAGTAGAGGAAAAGCACGTGCTTCTATACTTTTTTCCCATATGCTGATTGATGATCCTTTTGTTTGTCGCATTTGGTACATTTATAGTGCATCTTCTACGGTGTCATTAGAGTGCAATGGATGAATTGTATAACGGTCTAAAGTCGTGGATACTGTAGCAGGATCTAGAAGCTCAAATTGACCAGTTTCTTGTGACTCTTGAATTATTTCAGTGGTTTTCTTCAATATTAATTTCTTTGTGGTATTCATTATTGTCTTTTAGATATTGCAAGGTTGTCTAACTTTATGTAAGTCTACCAGTTGTTGCCAAATTATTTTGTCTTTTGTAGTTACACCATTTACTAAGATAATTAAAGATTGCTCTATTGGCGTTGCACTCCAAGAATGTGCACATTTTGTTTTAGATCTAATGGTAAATAGACTACTTTGCCACGATTGCCTTTCACCAATTCAGAGGGAGGTAATTTTGCTGTTGTTTTTGGTTGAAGGCGTATTATTGCTTGAAAGGGGTGCACTGTTTGAATTATGATGCTCTCATATAAATTGAGTTGCTGTAGGGATTTTGGTAGTGGGAATAATTCCAAAATATTTGTAATAGCACGTGAAGGAGTTTGGTTGTTGTCAAGTTTTATAGTGCAGTAACTGCAAAGTATTAAGGGGTCAGTTATTTCGTATTTGTTTTCTGCTATAAGGTAGAGAGCTAATTCAAACCATTAAGAATCTTCATTGTCTTCTATTTCGTATGTTAGGTCTACAGTTTTTGTGTTACTTTTATAAAAAGTTCTGCGGCAACACACACACACATGGTTTGGTACTTCAGCAGATGTACTTTTAAATTTCAGTATTTCTTTTTTGTATGTGTGTAGTAGAAGGTTGCCATGCGTAGAATTGTTGCTAGTCTGTTGTAAAGCTATTGCATTTTGTAAGTGGCTTTCACTTCCAAAATATTTATTCTGGATATAGTCGATTTCTTCAAGTAGGTCTTTGGCTGTATCATGTAGCAGAATGTTATTTAAATTGGCTAGTGCTAAAGCAGGACTTTTAGCATAGTACAGTTTATAGACTAGATGTCTTATAGTTGAATGATGTGTTGATATCATTATGATATGATGGAAGGTGGTTTTGCAAATAGGTCCTGAAATGCAGGCTAATGAATGTCCTTGTAGTCCTGTGTACTTGCGCACTGGACAGGTATCCATATTTTGCAGTAGTTTCATTTTGATTTTGTCTTTGCCTTTCACATACTGATTGAGGAATTGACGTAAAGACTTGAAAGATTTTTGAGGAATCTTACACATTGACGTGCATGGCCATTTGTATACTAGACGTTCTGGTTCAGTCGAATGGAGAGGTAATTCTGAGTTTTCTGGGGATATTTTTGTAAGCAGTATTTCTTGTTCCATTATGGTATTATTAACATTTTCATAACCTCGTCCACTGCTATGTATGGCAATTGTATTTGTTTGCTTTTGTTTGTATGCTTCTTCATTAAAATATGGTTCTGTGCTTGCGGTGTGACTCCATTCACATCCACAGATATTTAAGAAGCTATTTTTGTTGACATTTCGTTTATTGAGAAGTCTTTTTTGTAATGTAGTCATTGGTTTTGTTAGTGGTTTCATTTTGTTTAACACTAAAATAAATAACTTTCTTTTGAGAAGGATTGCACTGTCTATCAAAGCTTCTAAGATTAATTTTCTACGGTAGGTTTTAAGGGTTGTGCATGATTTCTCTCCTGTTTTTATAAGATTTTGAAGGACTCTGTGGTGGAAAATCTTTGCTAAAATACTTTTTTTGGTATGCTTACTTGGCACTATATCAAGATTTATAGGAGCAGTTTTAGCAGTAGTGGTAGCTGAATTCTTGTTAATTGTTTTCTGTTTCGTTTTACATTTTGATAGAGGAGGCAACGTTTCTGTACTTGAAGCTTGTTTTGTTTCGCTAAATGACTGTATTAGCTGTTTTGTTTGAACTTTTTGTACAAATTCTGCTAGAGATGGATGCTTATTTTGGACACTTCTATTTTCATTTGCTCTACTTCTACGTTGCTTTCTATGGACTTGCTTTTTGGTAGGCATTCTTTAGGGTCTGTTGAAAAGAATAAAGAAGGTATGGGTTTGGCTGTTCTGCAATGTATATATGCTGTGTGCATGAGTGTCCGAGCATGATAGTAAAGATGTATGTGATGGTGTGTGATTGTGCATTGGGCAACTACAATTAGTTGGGATGGCTATTCTTGAATTTGTGTGTTACTATACTGGGATTCAGATGACAGTAGAAAGTAAGCTAGTGGTGAGGAGAAGCACAAATAGTAAATCTAATGGTATAGAATTAAAACAGTTCTTTGTTCTACAATACTAACATTCTAGGGGCTGAGTTATGTCATTTGTGCACCGAAAAACTGGGATTTGTGTGCCATTCTGCCTGCAAATCCCTGTTTAACAAATGGGGATTTGTGGCAGAATGGTGCACAATCTCTGTTTTTTGGCGCAGAAATACCATGAATGAACCCCACAGTGTGTTTGAGTAACAGTAAAAATAGTATGGTGGTATTTAACTTACTTTTTGTGTGGAATGAGCAGGTTTCTTCTGAGTTGTTGTTTGTACTTCAGATTCTGCTGCTGCTTTTCAGGAGAGTGGTCTTCACTGCAATTGTAAAGGAAAGAAGTTAGTAATTGTGTGTGTTTATAGCACTGATGTTAATTTAGACATTGATTTTTATGTTTTTGTAGAAGTATTCTTGTTTGATATCTAAACATAGTGTGTGCATGCAATTTTGTTTGACTATGTGCACTCTTTATATTTTACTTTAAATATTTTAGTTCAACATGCTTTGCAAATGTGTGTGTAAAAAGAAATTAAATAGCAAATAGGTTTGGAAGTGATAGTTGATTATAGCAGATTGGAAAAATGACAGTAAGTTCATTTTATAGTTTATACAGGTGAAAAGGCAGTTAATCTGTTTATATGCATTTATAAGAATTGTACATGTACTATACACAAAATATGCATACCTGTAGTTTGTGTTCATGCTTATGGATATGCATGCAGCTGCAAGTAGAAATCTTAGAGACTTGTACAGTAGTTCTTGTAGTAGGTGCTTTCCAATGATATGACACTTGTACTCAGAGTGATTAACAGTACATTTGAAGTGCTGATCTATGATGATGGAGTTAGATGTAGAGGTCTTGGATCTGATTGGTGGATGGTTGTGTGACTGCTTAGCTGCATCCAATCAGGGAATGGCACAGAGATTGAAGTAGAAATGGTAGAAGGGCTGTCCATGTTACGATATGTCCGCAGACATGGTGATAGTACGCGGACATCGCGTGTTACATACAGGGATTTTGGGGTGGGGAGGTATGCAAATGAAAATGAGCAGAGCAAGGGATTGGTCAGTAAAGCGTAGTGGGTGGGTTGTGTCAGGAGAGAGTTTGTCAGAAAGTCATTTTCCTGAGAGAAGAACAGATAGCTATTACTGTGTGTTTCAGAAAACAGATTGTCTGGATTTTGGGAGATTCGTGGATACATTGGTTGAAGGTGCATGCAGAAAGCTGTGGAGTAGCTGTAGATCTTGCATTCCCACATGTGGAAGTGCACTGGCATGGAGTGCGTGGAATGAAGTGGCTGGACTTGGTACTGCTCTGTGCTACTTTGGAGACAGAGCATCATCCAGACATAATGATAATTCATTGTGGAGGGAATAGTTTAGGACATGTGTCTGGAATTTCTTTGCAATTTGCAATGAAAGAAGGACTTGGGAAGGTCATGGACATGTTTCCAAATTCTCAAGTAATTTTTTCGCAGATTGCGTAGAGACAAATGTGGCTGTGTTCTTCTTCATTTGGTCCACAAATGGAGACAGCGAGGCGCAATATCAATAAGGCTGTTTGTGCCTCTTTTCACAATGAAAATATTATGTTTCGTAGCACATACATTTTTCGCAGAGATGGAGTCCATCTTACTTATGCTGGCAATCAGATTTTTCTGAGAAATGAACAAAATCCATTGCGACTTTTTTTGGAATTACAGCCGTCCATTTTGCAGTAGGTGTTGAGCATTTCAAGTTTTTCAAACACAAACAAACACCACCAAAATGCTACTTCAGATCCACCACTTCCTCCCAGAGAAAAGTGCAATGGTTATGATAAGGCAGCACCCCAAAATTTTAGATGTCCGCGAAATGTCCGCGGACTTCTAAAAAATACAGAGGGTCCTGCTCCATTTATTTGCCACTTCTATTTTTAAACTGTGAAAGGCGGCTCTGAATAGAGCCTTTTTTTTGTTGATTTTTGTTGTTTTATATTTTTGTTGGTTTTTTACACACGGCACACTAGGAGAGGAGGGGAAAGGAGGGTAAGGGGGGACACCAGCCACGGGGATAAGAAAGGGCCGGTGGAGAGAAGAAAATGTAGGGTGGGCCTTACTTAGTTAGTGGGCAGGTCTTCTCTTTTTCTGAGACCGTAGTCTCAAAAGCACTACGAAGTCTCTCCCCCCTGCAGAGTACTGTGTCACAGTACATACACACAACTGTGACCCTCGAAAGGTAAGGGTCATCAGCATTGCGAATGGCTTGTGAGGCAGCTGGAGGGATACGCTCTCCCACAGGAGTGTTCCTTGTGGTGACAGGATCGGAAACAGAAGATGTAGTAGAGGAAGTCAACCTACTACGCTCCTCGCAAGGTACAACCTCGCGAATGGCCCCACCGTGGAACGACGTTAGGTGTCGCTTCATAGTTGTCGTACCAAAGCTGTACGAACCAAGTCTCCCGCGACCGAGCACCATTTTGCACTCTTTGCAGGTGACTTTGTCTGCACGTGCCTTGGGTACTTTACCATGAATGGTAAATAACCGCCACACCTAAGAGTCACTGCGAGTGCTGGTAGTAGGGACTTCCACTACCTCATCCTCTTCATGCTCGTCATCCTCCTCTACATCCTCGATCCTGTTCCCCTCTTCAGGCCCTTGAGGAGGTGGTGGTGGTGGAGGGGGTGGGGGTGGTGCTGAGACAGATGTAGCACCAGGTGGAAGCAGAGGATCCATGGTTGCCATCAGGTTTCTGAAAAATCAGGAAGATTGTCAGCCAAAGTACAGTGTTCTGTCAGGTAGCCAGAAACACCATGAGGATGAGCTCTGGGGTGTGGCCTTTGATAAGGGTGCTGGTGCGTGCCTCGCGGACACTCGTGCTGTCCGTGGACAGATCGGACACCAAAAAAAGGCTCAAAAAGTCCCAAAAAGTATGTAGAAAGTCAGGATCATTGTCTGGGACATGTGCTATGGTGATTTATTATTATAAATTATTGTAGATTGCCAGAAAAGGTACTTTTAAATTGTTCGGGGGCACGAACAGTATCCGCAATCAGAACACACGCTTAACGTGGGCGCGGTCACATGATGGTGTCGCGAACATGTCTGCGAAGGGAACGGGTGTCCGCAGGACACCAAATGCCCGGGAACTGTTTTGCGCATGCGCGTTGGTGTTCTACGGACAGTGTTCCGGTCCTCAAACTGATTAAAAGTGTGACAGAAGTGTGCCAGACAGCTACGGACAGGCGCAATGTTTGTAGGACTTATGGGTGTGGTGCACATGTGCGTAGATGGTCTACGGACAGTGTTCGGGTCCTGAAACTAATTAAAAGTGTGACACAAGTGAAACTGACAGGCGGTTGCTCTTAGAACAGTTTCAACTTGCCTACGAACAATACGGACAGGCATAGCGTCCTCAAAACACCCCCATTTTGTTTATTTATGAACATCCAAGGACACTTGATGTGTTCTTGGAATAGTTTCAACCTGCCTACGAACAGTACGGACAGGTATAGTGTCCTCAGGACACCCCCATTTTGTTTACTTACGAACATTTCAGGACACCGCGTGAGTTCTTAGAACAGTTTCGACTTACCTGCGAACACTACGGACAGGCGTAGTGTTCTCAGGAGACCCCTATTTTGTTTATTTACGAACATTCCGGACACCCGTGTTATTCGTGGACACCAAAACTGACTTTTTTTTTAAAAAGCACAAAGGACTAAATTAACACACACATGACATTTATTTTTCATTATATTATATATATGTACAATTTATGATAGAGAAGGGGAAGCAGAAACTGACACAAACACAGGGGAATTGGGGTTTTCAAGAGGATGGACAGGAGAAGATGAAGGGATGGAAGTCTCATCAAAACATTTCTCTATGTGGGGAGGGTTTGGGGATAACTGACTGGGATATGGAGAGGGGGGGCAGGTACATGTTGCACAATGGTCCTCCACAACATCTTTCAAAAGGTGGAAATTTGTCATGAGCTTGTTCATTTTTTCTTCCATGCACTGGAGAGTTTGTTCTAAAGTATCTTGTTGTGTATTGTTTTCAATGTTTGTATGGTCTGTTAAAATATTCGGTCGGGTTACATAAAGTAAACTTATTAGTAATGTAAAGTAATAAAGTAATGCTTATTAATTTGGTTATATAGAGAAGTGTCTACCATTAGTTTTACTATCTTCAGACATTTCACCATGTGGGAAATTCTCCTCAAGCCATTCTAAAGTATTTGACATTTCTGTGAGGAAAAAATATATATATATTACTTTTATTGTATCTGATATAGACATTTTAGAAATATATAAGAAAAAAGAAGTTACTTTCTAGATTGTGGTTTGTTGTCTTCTCACTGTTCTGTAGGTCTTCTGTTGCTCCTAGTCCTGCAGTTTCTGTGAGGTAATTATGTTAGAAGCATATCTTTCTTGTTTTGGTATATTCCATTTTAGTATATATGGTATTTAAATGGATGGTTGATGTGTTATATATATATATCACTTCTACTTCTTATTTATTACTACATATAATGTGTTTGTGTGTTGGTTTTTCAACTTGTGCAGTGTTCATATGGCATGATATAACAATTTAAGATACCCCTGAGTTTTTGGGTAGTTTTGCTGTTGTCCGCGTCCGCCGCGGACATTCGCACAGTCCGCGGACATCAAAATCTCTAGCTGGGGGTTCAGTATGTTCTATGTTACATATATATAAAGTCAGGGATATTATGGTTGCACTTCTAAAAACCTATGAAATTCAGTAAAAAAAACTTTGTTAAAGGGATGTTATCGTTAAGTTGCGCTACTAAAAACCTATCAAATTCAGTAAAAAAAAACTTTGTTAAAGGGACGTTATGGTTCAAAGTAAAATCGAAAAACCCTTGAAATTCGGCAGTTATGTTAAGCTAAGCAACCATAACTCGCACCACCGTGCACTGCTAAGACTAACACCCAGGACATCAAAGATGACATCACAAATGTCATTGATGACATCGCTTGGCATGAAGCGTCAGATTTTTGGAACCCCCCGCCATCTTGGATTTGCAGACATCGGCCGGTGTCCGCAGACATCGCGGTAAAAACATATTAAAAAACACAACATTGCACTTGTCAAATTTATCAAATAATCTCTGGGGTGATGTGGATGGGGTGGAATATGGCTGCAAGAAGCAAAATATCAGTGATGTCATCAATCATATGTGTGATGTCATCTTTGATGTCATGCATGTAATTTTTAGCAGTGCACAGTGGTGGCTATAAATAGAGCACACAAATATTAGATATAGCCTACAAAATAGAGAACAATGAAGAATCCCAATGGTTCCAATTAGCTTTTTATGTAACAGCAGAAACTAAATACAAAATAACTGACCTGTCAACAGTTTGCACATACTACAACACAAAGCTTGACATAAACCAAATGCCATCACTTGCTATCAAGTATTCGCACTTCCCAAAGCTCTCCAACAACTTAACTTGTATGAGAGCATTATAATCCAAACAGTACACGCATTTCAAGCTATAATACGCCTTCAACCGAAATCGGGCAAATTAGCTTCATCCAAGTTACTAAAAGGCATCCGTGGCAAAGTAGTATATTTGCCATTAGATCTCAAAGAAAATGGAGAAATGCTAGGAGTACAACAACCAGTGGACCAGTCTTTGATTGTACTAGTTATTGGTGCACCGACAAAAGACAAAACATTTGGCAACAACTAACCGACTTAAACAAAGTAAGACAAGCACTACAATATCTAAAAGAAAACAATGAATACTACAAAGATATAAACTTGGAGGAAAATGTAAGAGAAACCCCCCAAATAATACAAGACTCACCAGCAAATGGCCAATTTGAATGCTTAGATCCTATCAGTGGAGGCATCGTTTTAAACCAGTATTCAGTTCACTGACTACACTCCAAAGACACCATTCAAGATGCATTAGAAACATATCACATGCATCAAACCAAAGGATCCCCAATGAGCATATGGGGAAAAAGTGTCAAAGCACGTTATTTTCCTTTACTCGTTCCTACAGAAAAAAGAGGAAGATATGATGAAAGGTCCACACAAATAAGTGCATCAGAATATTGCTCTTTAAGAATGTATTCTGAGATTCAGACAAAATGTGTAATACAGTTTCCACATTCTCTTTGAAAGTGAACTAGCAACTCTATGTTATGGAGTTACACACACATTAAAAAAAGGCTCTAACCTTCAATGTCGGCTATCCAACCACACATCCACATGCTGTTGTGGATAAAAAATGCTCCTAACTTTGGCCATGATAGTGACGCCACTGTTTAACAGTTTATTGAAAAATACATTACCTGCAACAGCCCTACAGAAAACACAGATAGTGACCTACATACACAAATCTTACGCTTCCAAAAACATATGTGTGGCAAATACTGCCAATGTAGATATAAAAACAAAGGTAAATACTATACCAAGTGTCGATTTGGCTTCCGTAGACCAGTTTGCAAAAAAGGAAAAGTAAATAACTTGATGTCTTCTGTTAGACACAGCGTAAAAAGCAAATCCCTGAAAAATACATACAACATTAAAAGGGATGAAGCATCCAAGTACATAAATGATTACAATCCAATAATTGCCCTCTTGTGGCAAGCAAACATAGACATACAGTACATTGCAGACAATTCCACTGCAGTTGCAAGATGTTACAGCCAAAGCTTAAAAAGAACAAAAAGAACTCTGGGATGACATAGAATATGACAACACACTATCCCAAAACGTGTACATCTTCGGTATACAAATGCTCTCCCAAAGAGAATGTGGGTGCTACGAATCTGCAGTCCCTTTTCTTTTTTTAGGTGCAGCCGTATATGGCAAATCTGAACACATTTTCTGGCTGAAACTTGATCCAGCTTCATCCCAAAAAAAGAGTACTAGAACCCTACCAAGAAGTAAAAACCAAAAGAACAAATGATCCCAACAGCCAGGACATTTTAACATTTTAAAAAAATAATGTAATTGACATATACTACCCAAACAGAAGTAATGCTTTGGAAAACATATGTCTGCACGACATGGCAAAACTACACCTACACCGAATGATACAACTGGCAAATATTCAGTTTCAACTTGTGAAGGAAGCCTAGTGGAACTCGCCAAACCCAGTATAAAAATCATAGCAAGTTATCATTTAAATATCTACAACAGAGAACTGTATTACAAGGACCTACTCCACCTTTTTAAACCTTGGAGAAAAGAAGAAGAATTCTTAGATGACTATGACTCATTTGAAGCTGCATTCAAAGCAAATGAAAGCAGCATAACAAAAACAATTAAAAAAAATAGAAAGAAATGTTGGACAATGAACACCAACAAGAGGAAAACATTAAAGCTCAACTAGATAAAGACACTTACAGGAAGCCAAGAACCAATTGGAGAACCACTAATTCTAAATTGTGCAGAAATAGCCATGAGTGAGGTAGAAAATACCATGTATCAATATATACAAACTGAGAAGACTTGTCAGTGCTCGAATCACAGTTAAATGATGAACAACTCACCATTTATCTAGAAGTCACTCAAAACATTGAACATGGTTTTAAACATGAAACTAAAACCTGTAGCTGTAAAAATTATAAACCTCTGCTCCTGTATGAAATTGAAGAAGCTTGTTCTGGTAAAACATTCTTAAATTAAAATAAATAGCAGATTTCTACAAACCCTAACAAACAGCAACCTTTCAGCTGCAATAACAGCCCCCCCCCCAGGTTTAGCTGCCTACAACATAGGAGGTGTAACTTTACACCGACTATTGCTACTCCCCGTAGAACACCAAAACAAAGTAGAATACTACAAATTATCAGCAGAAGCTGCTACTGAAGTACACAGGATTCTGAAACAAATGAACAAATGATAGTGCTCCTGATAGATGAGGTAAGCATGGTTTCCAAATTCATGTTGGCTTTAATTCATCTCAGAATGCAAGAAGTCCTAAAAGCCAACTCAACTACGAAGAACTGTGTGGAAGAAAACATGTTATCATTTTCAGAGACATCCTACAGTTAACACCAGTAAAAGGTTAACCTATTTTGAAAATGTTAAGACACAAACAGTGCCACAATACACTCCACAGCATTTGAAATGTAAATCTCAGGCAACATTTTCACTACAAAGAAGTAATTCAAAATATGTGTCAATCTGCAGACCTCACCTATGCTAACATTTTAAAAAACATTAGAACTGGTCTGCTTACTAAAGCCGCAAAATTCATCTTAAATAGAAGACTAATCCATGAGCTATATGGATGAAACACATCTGCTCCTAATGTCATCGAACAATAAGCTCAACAAAATCTAAAACACATGTCCTTAATTCCAACCCTTGCAAGCTGTAGTCAATTGAGCAAGACAATGTTGAAAAAAGAAATACAACCCATACGCATATCAGCTCCACAGACAAATTAGAAGTGCACGGCATGACACTTCCTATGTGTCAACAAGCAACATGACTAAATAGCTTAGAAAAATGTATCTCCAACACAGCTGGATTGGAGAAAATGTTGACTTTGTGTCTAAACTAATTAATAATTCTAAAACATAACCTTGATGTAGAACAAGGTTTAGTCAATGGAGCAATTGGTGCAGTTGTTGGCTTCCAAACATATCCACATGACAACAACATTCAGTTTGTTAACATCCACTTGGACAAACTTGCAGAAGTTAAACAAAATGGCAGCACAATAGCACATTTCCTTCTTTTCAAAGACACGTTTGTACGCAGAGAACAATTTCTCCATCTCTTGCATATGCTGTCACTATTCACAAATCACAAGGTCTAAACCTAGTTCAAGCATTGATTGCAATCGGCAGCACAGTCTTTTTAAAGAAGGTATGAGTTATGTAGCGTTTTCATGTCTGCGTACACTCAATGGTCAATTCCTAGTTAACTTTGATGCAAACAAAGTCAATGCTGACATTCCCTGCATCCTGCAATACACCATGTTACATGCACTATACATCCCCATCTAGATTTGTACTGTGTACCTTGTTAGGCAGAATTATATGCAGTACACTTTGGGAACATTACACACAATTAGGACTACAAGTGCCAGCACAAATTCACCTTTGGTACAAGCCCGTACTACACAGTACAGTAGTAGCAATGGCTGAGCAAAAGCAAGTGAGCAGTATCAAATAGTTACACAAAGGAAAGCAGTTACTATGATTCAAGCAAACACTGACTCAAGTTTTCCAAGTAAAAGAATATACATTTATTTACTCTTCAGTTGTATAACATTTCACTAAAGTAAAGCAGTTCAAAGATTACACTCTTAATACACCACACCACTCCCAATAGTTTCCAGACAAATTAAGCTCACAAAATGAAGTGGGAGCAAAATATCACTCTGTTAATTAAAAAGGGAGGGAAAGACAACATTAGGTAGAAAGGGAGCAGTACCAACAGGTAAGTAAGCAGGGCAATCTAGAAGGAGGAACTACAGTGATGGAATCAAGTCAAATAGGCTTAGGGCCAAAGTCAATAGGACAAACGTCTTTTGCTTAAGATCACACAGTTCAGGGTAGTTCGCAGTTAAGTCCAGAACGAAGTTGGTCGGCAGAAAAGTTAGCTTAAAGAGGAGAGAAGGACAAGCCCTCGGATTGGCGAAAGGTTTCACACCATTCCACTGCGGCTGGATGAAACGAACAACCAGATGTTGAACAGGACCTTAAGTGGAGAAGAAGCTGTAGCTGCGGCAGGCGTTCCTGGTAGTTCCAGCAGGTTCACGGTTCCTGAAGCGACTGTCGGACTGGCACAAAGTAGGAAGACTGGAGGATCATGCACTACCCAGGGAAGAAACCAGCAGCAGAGCAAAGCAACAAAGAAAAGGTGTGCTCTATAAAACCCAAGAACGGTCGGACCTTCTTGGCTATCCGGCCCACTGTAGCTCTGTACAGCGAATTCGACCAGAAGAGGGGGTCCTGGCTTGCAGTTTGGGTGAACTGGTTGGTCCCACCAGCTCAAGGGAAGAAGATTCTTGGAAGATCCTCTCTGTCATTGGAGTCTGAAGATTCGGACCTGCAGCAGGGCTTCACTGGGCGGTTCAGTCGTGGTAGGGGTCCTCTTCTGTCAGCTCCTCTTCGGTTCTCTCATTCTAGTGGTGACTCTGCTCTTCCAGACCCAGAGACATGCGTTTTATGCATGTTTCCCTCATTCACTCAGCCTGGCTGTCAATAACACAGCAGGGTGTCTGTCCTGGCGGGGACAATCACCCAGCCAATCAAACAGGAGTGTGACTTGGGTTACCAAGGGAACCCATGGCAGGGGTTCTATAACCCCTCCCTCACATCCTGCCTACCCAGACTTTCAGGCGCCTAAAGGAGAGCTTCTGTGCAGAAGCCCGCAAAAAGACGTTGAACAAAGGAGCCAAACCTTGTTTGGCGCATTGAGACGAACACGAGAAAGACTTTTCCAAAAAGAAATGATGACTAAACCCAGCCGGAACAATATTAATAACAATATGGTCAAGCGGTAATAAGTTTGAGGCTACCAAGATAGCCAAAACAATTCCATGGTTATTTAAGATATCCGCGGTAGGAAAAATAGGGTAGTTACCACAGCCACCAGCCAACTCTTAATGGAAAGGGAGCAAAACAATGCTCCAAGAGAAACAGACAAAAAGGGATAAGTATTAACCCTTTCCAGTACTCCATGTGAGATGGTTTGTACTGGGTCTGTGGATTTAAAAGAGACTAGTAAAGTGAATGGCAACTTTACATGTTCTGGGGGACAGTAGTCAGCCCCAGAAAATGAAGTCTGAGTTGGGATGTCTAAAAGACAACCCTGTGTCACTGCTTGAGGGTGCTGTGTAACGCATAGTAAAAAGATGATGCCTGTGGAGTAGGTGAGGCTGCACAGTCCATGGACACAAAAATGTTAAACACACACAGCACAGCAAAACACATGTAAGAGTGGGAAAAAAAGGCTCACACTCTTACCAGGTTAAAACAAATAAATCCTAGAAATCCAGCAAAGCTGCTGAGGGACTTACTAGGTAGGGGACATTAGCCATACTTGAGAATTCTCCCTAACACACCTTGAAAAAGGAAACTGTTAAAAAGACAACTGATACAAACAGAATCTATAATAGATCTCCCAACAATACCACTAAAGAAACAAAGACCAACTCCTTCTGTATCAAAGAATATAACCACAAAACTGTCCAGTACAAAGTCTACTACACATCCATCAGAAAACAAAGACACACATGTCTCTTCTCCAGAAGAGTCTGAAAGACCCATCAAACGATCCACAAACAGAACTCCCTGGTACATTTAAATTCAGCAACACAACTGGAGTAAATTGTTATGCTAATTTAACAATATTCTTTTTCAATTGCCACCAATTGCTCCCAACATTTACTTAAACGGCTAAGACCAGTTGTGTTTGCAAATGCACATCCTTCATAGAAATGCCACAAATAATCCTGACAACAATTACAGTGTTCCAGGTATAAGACAAGAATTGGACTACTGTGCAGAATTGGTCAAATTCACCATAGACACACAGGAAGATCCACAAGAATTCCTAATGTACTTACTACAAGTACTGGAAACCAAAAGCATCCTTATAAGTGACATGTTCCAAATTTCATACACGTGCACACATACAGACACTCTCTGCAACCATTTTTCACAAGAGCACATCCATACTGAACAATTTGTATATGTGTCCATACCACATTCTGAATCCATTGCAATTCACCAACATCTGCAGAATGAAAATCAAGGCATATTATGCCCTTTTTGAAATTCAGACAATCATACCACCATACACATGAAATCACAGAGCCAATATGTCATACTAATGCTTCTAAGGTACAATCCAGATGGTACCAAAAATAACTGTAAAAGTACAGGCTTCACATACGGCCAAGTATTTCGTGGAAAGAAAACCTTCACACCAGTAGGTATAATATACCACACTGGTGTCACAACCACTTTAGGACACTGTCCTGCATATGTTAAAAGGAGAAATGGTTGGTTTGAATGCACCACCACCTCTGTTACTCCAAAGCATAGGTTACAAGCAAATCTAACAAATGCCTACCTAATATTCCTTCAACTCAAATGTATTCACTAAACTGTACCACAATTAACAATTAGAATATTCCAATTACTTTACTTAAAAAATACCCTCCATTGCAAAACACTTCAAATACGCCTTCACAACTCTGACAAAACATCTGCTAAACTCTAATGTAGTTAGAATATTGATATTCTATAAGCAGTATCCTCAATTGTACTACAATCGTAAGTACCAAATACAGTTCAATTCCACCATTCCACCATATTACAAGCACTTTGTACTCCGACTACATTACCTATAATCACTATACACATATTACTACTGTGGTGGTTGTGGCCAGTCGACATATTCTTGGGGCCATGGCCGACGGCCATGCCCCCCAGAATCTGGCCTCTGGCCGCAACCACGACAATAGAATTAAACATACAACAAGTATGTACCATACAACGTCAACTAATAAAATTCCCCCTGAACCCCTTGCAATTGAAATGAAGTCCACGGACACCGAAATTGACTGCAGACTTAGCGGCATCTGCAAACCCTTTTTTCCACCTACAGAAACAGCTCCATATCATTTTTATTCAACTCTCCTACCCTTTCCAAGCCCTCTTTAATCCACCAAATAACTCTAAATGTGTTTCTCATGCGTCTGTTCATTGTGCTGTCCACGTACTACTGTGGTGTCCACGGACAACTACGACACAAGCCCAACCTTTTTCCAACAGCAATAATAGCCCCACACCATCTTTTTTCCACTCCTCCACCCTTCCCAGCCCCTCTTTCCACCATCAAATAACCCAAAATGTGTTTTCCAGAGTTTTTCCCTACAGCGATGTCCGCTCTCAGCTGCAACTGTCTGCAGATACAACTGAAAATATGACACACCTCACGCTTTTCACCATCCAATCAGTGGGCACGTCTGATGTCTGTGGACTTCATGCCACCCTTTGGACCAATCGGAGGCTTGTCCGCGGACCAAACTGGGAAGTGAGTCCACAGACCGAACCCAGATATCACTAATTGTGTTTGCCAACTTTTTGGCTGTTTTAAAAAATGCTACTTGATGGATTTACACCAAATTTATAAAAGCACGCATTTGGGTCCAAGCCACCGCTCCTGGTGCAAATTTGGTGAAAATATGTCCAAAGGTTTGGGCTGTAGGCTAGAGCAAAGTTCTGTGATGATTCATCCAGGGGGGAGGGGGTGAAGTTATAAACCACCCAAAAGTGCTCTTCCTATGGGCTGAGCAACTTAACCATATCTACAGGGCTGCTACCACAAGCCGTGTAGTTATGGTTAAGTTGCTAAACTCATAGGAAGACCAGTTTTTCAGCGGCTTATAACTTCGCTCCCCCTGGAGGAATCCTCACCAATCTTTGTAAAAAAAAGTATATGGCCGGGTCTGATATTTTTTGGCCAAGTTGGGTGTGGTTTTTTGCAGGGGGGCATAGTTATAGGGGGTGCCCATTTTCTTTTTCCATAGACTCAATGGGAAAAACTTTGCTTACAGCTACAGACTGAATGGCTGGATGGATCTTCACCAAATCTGACCAGTAAAAAAGAGTACTAGAACCCTACCAAGAAGTAGAAACCAAAAGAACAAATGATCCCAACAGCCAGGACATTTTAAAAAAACAATGTAATTGACATATACTACCCAAACAGAAGTAATGCTTTGGAAAACATATGTCTGCACGACATGGCAAAACTACACCTACACCGAATGATACAACTGGCAAATATTCAGTTTCAACTTGTGAAGGAAGCCTAGTGGAACTCGCCAAACCCAGTATAAAAATCATAGCAAGTTATCATTTAAATATCTACAACAGAGAACTGTATTACAAGGACCTACTCCACCTTTTTAAACCTTGGAGAAAAGAAGAAGAATTCTTAGATGACTATGACTCATTTGAAGCTGCATTCAAAGCAAATGAAAGCAGCATAACAAAAACAATTTAAAAAAATAGAAAGAAATGTTGGACAATGAACACCAACAAGAGGAAAACATTAAAGCTCAACTAGATAAAGACACTTACAGGAAGCCAAGAACCAATTGGAGAACCACTAATTCTAAATTGTGCAGAAATAGCCATGAGTGAGGTAGAAAATACCATGTATCAATATATACAAACTGAGAAGACTTGTCAGTGCTCGAATCACAGTTAAATGATGAACAACTCACCATTTATCTAGAAGTCACTCAAAACATTGAACATGGTTTTAAACATGAAACTAAAACCTGTAGCTGTAAAAATTATAAACCTCTGCTCCTGTATGAAATTGAAGAAGCTTGTTCTGGTAAAACATTCTTAAATTAATATAATCAGCAGATTTCTACAAACCCTAACAAACAGCAACCTTTCGGCTGCAATAACAGCGCCCCCAGGTTTAGCTGCCTACAACATAGGAGGTTTAACTTTACACCGACTATTGCTCCTCCCCGTAGAACACCAAAACAAAGTAGAATACTACAAATTATCAGCAGAAGCTGCTACTGAAGTACACAGGATTCTGAAACAAATGAACAAATGATAGTGCTCCTGATAGATGAGGTAAGCATGGTTTCCAAATTCATAGTGGCTTTAATTCATCTCAGAATGCAAGAAGTCCTAAAAGCCAACTCAACTACGAAGAACTGTGTGGAAGAAAACATGTTATCATTTTCAGAGACATCCTACAGTTAACACCAGTAAAAAGTTAACCTATTTTGAAAATGTTAAGACACAAACAGTGCCACAATACACTCCACAGCATTTGAAATGTAAATCTCAGGCAACATTTTCACTACAAAGAAGTAATTCAAAATATGTGTCAGTCTGCAGACCTCACCTATGCTAACATTTTAAAAAACATTAGAACTGGTCTGCTTACTAAAGCCGCAAAATTCATCTTAAATAGAAGACTAATCCATGAGCTATATGGATGAAACACATCTGCTCCTAATGTCATCGAACAATTAGCTCAACAAAATCTAAAACACATGTCCTTAATGCCAACCCTTGCAAGCTGTATTCAATTGAGCAAGACAATGTTGAAAAAAGAAATGCAACCCATACGCATATCAGCTCCACAGACAAATTAGAAGTGCACGGCATGACACTTCCTATGTGTCAACAAGCAACATGACTAAATAGCTTAGAAAAATGTATCTCCAACACAACTGGATTGGAGAAAATGTTGACTTTGTGTCTAAACTAATTAATAATTCTAAAACATAACCTTGATGTAGAACAAGGTTTAGTCAATGGAGCAATTGGTGCAGTTGTTGGCTTCCAAACATATCCACATGACAACAACATTCAGTTTGTTAACATCCACTTGGACAAACTTGCAGAAGTTAAAAAAAATGGCAGCACAATAGCACATTTCCTTCTTTTCAAAGACACGTTTGTACGCAGAGAACAATTTCTCCATCTCTTGCATATGCTGTCACTATTCACAAATCACAAGTGTCTAAACCTAGTTCAAGCATTGATTGCAATCGGCAGCACAGTCTTTTTAAAGAAGGTATGAGTTATGTAGCGTTTTCATGTCTGCGTACACTCAATGGTCAATTCCTAGTTAACTTTGATCCAAACAAAGTCAATGCTGACATTCCCTGCATCCTGCAATACACCATGTTACATGCACTATACACCCCCATCTAGATTTGTACTGTGTACCTTGTTAGGCAGAATAATATGCAGTACACTTTGGGAACATTACACACAATTAGGACTACAAGTGGCAGCACAAATTCACCTTTGGTACAAGCCCGTACTACACAGTACAGGAGTAGCAATGGCTGAGCAAAAGCAAGTGAGCAGTATCAAATAGTTACACAAAGGACAGCAGTTACTATGATTCAAGCAAACACTGACTCAAGGTTTCCAAGTAAAAGAATATACATTTATTTACTCTTCAGTTGTATAACATTTCACTAAAGTAAAGCAGTTCAAAGATTACACTCTTAATACACCACACCACTCCCAATAGTTTCCAGACAAATTAAGCTCACAAAATGAAGTGGGAGCAAAATGGCACTCTGTTAATTAAATAGGGAGGGAAAGACAACATTAGGTAGAAAGGGAGCAGTACCAACAGGTAAGTAAGCAGGGCAATCTAGAAGGAGGAACTACAGTGATGGAATCAAGTCAAATAGGCTTAGGGCCAAAGTCAATAGGACAAACGTCTTTTGCTTAAGATCACACAGTTCAGGGTAGTTCGCAGTTAAGTCCAGAACGAAGTTGGTCGGCAGAAAAGTTAGCTTAAAGAGGAGAGAAGGACAAGCCCTCGGATTGGCGAAAGGTTTCACACCATTCCACTGCGGCTGGATGAAACGAACAACCAGATGTTGAACAAGACCTTAAATGGAGAAGAAGCTGTAGCTGCGGCAGACGTTCCTGGTAGTTCCAGCAGGTTCACGGTTCCTGAAGCGACTGTCGGACTGGCACAAAGTAGGAAGACTGGAGGATCATGCACTACCCAGGGAAGAAACCAGCAGCAGAGCAAAGCAACAAAGAAAAGGTGTGCTCTATAAAACCCAAGAACGGTCCGACCTTCTTGGCTATCCGGCCCACTGTAGCTCTGTACAGAGAATTCGACCAGAAGAGGGGGTCCTGGCTTGCAGTTTGGGTGAACTGGTTGGTCCCACCAGCTCAAGGGAAGAAGATTCTTGGAAGATCCTCTCTGTCATTGGAGTCTGAAGATTCGGACCTGCAGCAGGGCTTCACTGGGCGGTTCAGTCGTGGTAGGGGTCCTCTTCTGTCAGCTCCTCTTCGGTTCTCTCATTCCAGTGGTGACTCTGCTCTTCCAGACCCACAGACATGCGTTTTATGCATGTTTCCCTCATTCACTCAGCCTGGCTGTCAATAACACAGCAGGGTGTATGTCCTGGCGGGGACAATCACCCAGCCAATCAAACAGGAGTGTGACTTGGGTTACCAAGGGAACCCATGGCAGGGGTTCTATAACCCCTCCCTCACATCCTGCCTACCCAGACTTTCAGGCGCCTAAAGGAGAGCTTCTGTGCAGAAGCCCGCAAAAAGACGTTGAACAAAGGAGCCAAACCTTGTTTGGCGCATTGAGACGAACACGAGAAAGACTTTTCCAAAAAGAAATGATGACTAAACCCAGCCGGAACAATATTAATAACAATATGGTCAAGCGGTAATAAGTTTGAGGCTACCAAGATAGCCAAAACAATTCCATGGTTATTTAAGATATCCACGGTAGGAAAAATAGGGTAGTTACCACAGCCACCAGCCAACTCTTAATGGAAAGGGAGCAAAACAATGCTCCAAGAGAAACAGACAAAAAGGGATAAGTATTAACCCTTTCCAGTACTCCATGTGAGATGGTTTGTACTGGGTCTGTGGATTTAAAAGAGACTAGTAAAGTGAATGGCAACTTTACATGTTCTGGGGGACAGTAGTCAGCCCCAGAAAATGAAGTCTGAGTTGGGATGTCTAAAAGACAACCCTGTGTCACTGCACTGAGGGTGCTGTGTAACGCATAGTAAAAAGATGATGCCTGTGGAGTAGGTGAGGCTGCACAGTCCATGGACACAAAAATGTTAAACACACACAGCACAGCAAAACACATGTAAGAGTGGGAAAAAAAGACTCACACTCTTACCAGGTTAAAACAAATAAATCCTAGAAATCCAGCAAAGCTGCTGAGGGACTTACTAGGTAGGGGACATTAGCCATACTTGAGAATTCTCCCTAACACACCTTGAAAAAGGAAACTGTTAAAAAGACAACTGATACAAACAGAATCTATAATAGATCTCCCAACAATACCACTAAAGAAACAAAGACCAACTCCTTCTGTATCAAAGAATGTAACCACAAAACTGTCCAGTACAAAGTCTACTACACATCCATCAGAAAACAAAGACACAAATGTCTCTTCTCCAGAAGAGTCTGAAAGACCCATCAAACGATCCACAAACAGAACTCACTGGTACATTTAAATTAAGCAACACAACTGGAGTAAATTGTTATGCTAATTTAACAATCTTCTTTTTCAATTGCCACCAATTGCTCACAACATTTACTTAAACGGCTAAGACCAGTTGTGTTTGCAAATGCACATCCTTCATAGAAATGCCACAAATAATCCTGACAACAATTACAGTGTTTCAGGTATAAGACAAGAATTGGACTACTGTGCAGAATTGGTCAAATTCACCATAGACACACAGGAAGATCCACAAGAATTCCTAATGTACTTACTACAAGTACTGGAAACCAAAAGCATCCTTATAAGTGACATGTTCCAAATTTCATACACGTGCACACATACAGACACTCCCTGCAACCATTTTTCACAAGAGCACATCCATAATGAACAATTTGTATATGTGTCCATACCACATTCTGAATCCATTGCAATTCACCAACATCTGCAGAATGAAAATCATGGCATATTATGCCCTTTTTGAAATTCAGACAATCATACCACCATACACATGAAATCACATAGCCAATATGTCATACTAATGCTTCTAAGGTACAATCCAGATGGTACCAAAAATAACTGTAAAAGTACAGGCTTCACATACGGCCAAGTATTTCGTGGAAAGAAAACCTTCACACCAGTAGGTATAATATACCACACTGGTGTCACAACCACTTTAGGACACTGTCTTGCATATGTTAAATTGAGAAATGGTTGGTTTGAATGCACCACCACCTCTGTTACTCCAAAGCATAGGTTACAAGCAAATCTAACAAATGCCTACCTAATATTCCTTCAACTCAAATGTATTCACTAAACTGTACCACAATTAACAATTAGAATATTCCAACTACTTTACTTAAAAAATACCCTTCATTGCAAAACACTTCAAATACGCCTTCACAACTCTGACAAAACATCTGATAAACTCTAATGTAGTTAGAATATTGATATTCTATAAGCAGTATCCTCAATTGTACTACAATCTTAAGTACCAAATACAGTTCAATTCCACCATTCCACCATATTACAAGCACTTTGTACTCCGACTACATTACCTATAATCACTATACACATATTACTACTGTGGTGGTTGTGGCCAGTGGACATATTCTTGGGGCCATGGCCGACGGCCATGCCCCCCAGAATCTGGCCTCTGGCCGCAACCACGACAATAGAATTAAACATACAACAAGTATGTACCATACAACGTCAACTAATAAAATTCCCCCTGAACCCCTTGCAATTGAAATGAAGTCCACGGACACCAAAATTGACTGCAGACTTAGCGGCATCTGCAAACCCTTTTTTCCACCTACAGAAACAGCTCCATATCATTTTTATTCAACTCTCCTACCCTTTCCAAGCCCTCTTTCATCCACCAAATAACTCTAAATGTGTTTCTCAAGCGTCTGTTCACGGTGCTGTCCACGTACTACTGTGGTGTCCACGGACAACTACGACACAAGCCCAACCTTTTTCCAACAGCAATAATAGCCCCACACCATCTTTTTTCCACTCCTCCACCCTTCCCAGCCCCTCTTTCCACCATCAAATAACCCAAAATGTGTTTTCCAGAGTTTTTCCCTACAGCGATGTCTGCTCTCAGCTGCAACTGTCTGCAGATACAACTGAAAATATGACACACCTCACGCTTTTCACCATCCAATCAGTGGGTACGTCTGATGTCTGTGGACTTCATGCCACCCTTTGGACCAATCGGAGGCTTGTCCGCGGACCAAACTGGGAAGTGAGTCCACAGACCGAACCCAGATATCACTAATTGTGTTTGCCAACTTTTTGGCTGTTTTAAAAAATGCTACTTGATGGATTTACACCAAATTTATAAAAGCACGCATTCGGGTCCAAGCCACCGCTCCTGGTGCAAATTTGGTGAAAATATGTCCAAAGGTTTGGGCTGTAGGCTAGAGCAAAGTTCTGTGATGATTCATCCAGGGGGGAGGGGGTGAAGTTATAAACCACCCAAAAGTGCTCTTCCTATGGGCTGAGCAACTTAACCATATCTACAGGGCTGCTACCACAAGCCGTGTAGTTATGGTTAAGTTGCTAAACTCATAGGAAGACCAGTTTTTCAGCGGCTTATAAGTTCGCTCCCCCTGGAGGAATCCTCACCAATCTTTGTAAAAAAAAGTATATGGCCGGCTCTGATATTTTTTGGCCAAGTTGGGTGTGGTTTTTTGCAGGGGGGCATAGTTATAGGGGGTGGCCATTTTCTTTTTCCATAGACTCAATGGGAAAAACTTTGCTTACAGCTACAGACTGAATGGCTGGATGGATCTTCACCAAATCTGACCAGTACTTTTGTTGCAAAGAACTGAAATGTACATCCCAAAAAATGAGTGAAATCTGGGTCCGCTTTGGAAAGCTGCCATGGTCTAGCAGAGGATAGTGTTGTGGTGTGTGTGCCAAGGCTGTAAGCCATTGTTTGCATGGCTGGGCCTCTTGTACGTAGCAGTGTGCCCACTAAAATTAGTCATATCTAGCTCTGCTCTGGCGTCCTATTTCCTTGTTCGCCGCGCAGTGGAAATTTTGATTGCCATGCAATGTGCGGTGATGTGATGTGCGTCAAAAGTTGTCCATAATGGCGGCATGTTGTGTCAGAGGAAAATGCGGCGTAAACTATGAAAAACATAGTTCACGGCATCTGGTGGTGGGAAGAAGGGATGAAAAGGGTAGGTGAGTGAGAAGTGCTTCAAGTGATATACCTAATTAGATGAAGATGGTGGTGTGCCAGTGGTATCCGTGCATACTACGACAATTTGCGGTTACCTCAACAGGCAACAATCTTGTGTGGTCATTGCATGCAGCCTTCGTTATGGCATGCCAGCTGCAGCAGCAATGTCTTTCGGTGATGAGTGGTGGCAGGCAAATTTGCAGAAGGGGAGTGCATTACACAAGACATGAACATTTACAGATAGGGTGTACCACGGTGTGATGTGTGTGGTTGGTCCGTAGCCCCTTTATTGCATGGCTGCTGCCCTTCCACTGGTTGAAGGGCAGCACCACATTGTCGCTTTGTGTGTGTGGTTTTGCTGCATTGCTCACATTGTTAGTTGCATGGGTGTGGTGATTGGTAGAACAGCCTACAGTTGTCGGTGTATGGGTGGTGATGTGAGGAGATGCTGCAGTGACTAATGGTGTAGTATGGCCACTGGGTGCACTAATGGAATAGTGTACATATGGAAGACATTACGGTGCAACATGTTCTTATATGTGCTTGCGTAGTGTGCATTGCACAGTTAAGTAAGTGTTGCAGTGCACTATGTAGTATTGCTTGTATGCACATAGTAGAGTGTGGAGAGCAAGACCAATGCTGTGAAGATTGTGTTCTTTGGTTGGCATTTTTACAATGGTTTCTGAATGGAAGTGGGTAGCGATGCCAAACACTGTGGTATGTTTGTGCATTACGGTAAGTGGAACAGGTGTGCTTGCATTTTTGCTTTAGGGTGCACAGGTTGGGTAGAAGTGCTGGTGCCTATGTTACCTTTCTGAATTGTGGCACATGCCTACATATTCGCCTGAATGGCTTTGTTATGTTGTGGTGGGTGTGGACAAGGCCTAGACTGTTGGGTGCATGGCCAAAGGCCATAGGCCATAGGCCATGCTCCCAACAGGCTAGGCCTTCATCACAGCCACCACAATATAACATAGACATGCACTTGTCAGTCTGCATGCATGTCAGGTTGGTGACATTTATGCAATGATTGTGGAGGACATTGTAGACTTGGTAGAGCAGCAGAAGTGTGCTGCTATGCATACATTAGCATACTGTGTACATCATTGCCCTTGTTGTACAATCGGGAGCCACATGTCATCATTTCTGTTTTCTATGGTTAGGCCCTTATAAGAGCCTTGCTTTAGGAAGTGCTGTAAGATATTGCAGCATGAAAGGACGTGCTCAGCAGCACACATGTAAAATATGGCCAATGTACACAGCCTCCTACATACCGTTCACCACACCTGCACCCAACAGCCTAGGCCATCATTACAGGCACCACAACATAATGCAGCCATGAAGTTGTCACTCTGCATGCATTTGAAGTTGGTGACTTTTACACAATGGTTGTGGAGGACATTGTACACATGGAAGACCAGCAGAAGAGAGCTGCTATACGTAAATTAGCATATGGTGTACATCATTGCCCCTGTTGTACAATAGGGCGCCACATGCCACTATGTGAATTTTATATGGTTTGCCCAAGCCCCTTGCTTTAGAGAGTGCTTTAAGATATTGCAGCATGAAAGGACGTGCTCAGCAGCACACATGTAAACAATGTCTAATGTACACATACCATTCAGCACACCCAATGGAACGTTATGCAGCATGCATGCAAATATGTGGCCAGGGTGAAAGCTGGCAGGCTCAATTGCAGATGGGGAGTGCAGTGCACATGCCATGAGTATTTAAACAGCATGTACGATGGTGTCTGCATGCATTTGACATTGGTGACTTTTACACAATGGTTGGGGAGGACATTGTAGATTTGGTAGAAGTGAGCTGGTATGCGTACAGTAGCATACAGTGTACATCATTGCCCCTGTTGAACAATAGGGAGCCACATACCACCATGTGCATTCCCTACGGTTTGGCCCGTACAAGCCCCTTGATTTTGGGAGTGCTTTGAGATGTTGCAGCATGAAAGGCCGTGCTCAGCAGCACACATGTAAACTATAGCTAACGTACATTGCCTCCTACATACCGTTCAACACACCCAATCCAATGTTATGCAGCCATGCATGCAAATATGTGCCTAGGGTGAAAGCTGGTAGGCTCAATTGAAGATAAGGAGTGCAGCATTTAACCATATTGTGTACTATGGTGTGTTTTCTGTGGTGACGGCCTAGTGCCTTGCATGCATGATGTCAAATTGCATGATATGCCATTTACAGTGCAGTTATACACTAGCCGTGCAAGGTGCAACGAGGCAAGGGAGGGGGAACAGAGGAGAGACAGAGACAACAAACCTGCTAGGCTAGTTGGCACTGGCATCGCCCAAGTGCATGGGAAGGGGGAGGCGAAAGTGCACTACATGAAAAGAATAAAAAAGATAAAGAAGTCAAAATACGGCCCGATGGTGGCAAGTGCAAGGATAAGTGCAGACATCTGGTGGTGGTAGAACTATTAGGGATACGGCAAACAGTCCCCAAGCGAGGGATTTGCCAGAAAGGCAGTGCAGGGGTGCAACTGGCAGGGGGGAGAGGTGGACCTGGCCCGACATCAGAGGGTGGCTAGGTTACCAGTGCAGCATCAGTTTCAGGCAGTAAATCAGCAGGGGAGAGGATGAGGAAAAGCAGAGGCAAAGAGAAAGATTTTCAGTTGCTTCTGGAACCGGCGATGGCTCTCCTCAAGTTTC
Source organism: Ambystoma mexicanum (assembly GCF_040938575.1). Lineage (NCBI taxonomy): Eukaryota > Metazoa > Chordata > Amphibia > Caudata > Ambystomatidae > Ambystoma > Ambystoma mexicanum. The sequence goes on from NC_090928.1 coordinate 571,788,678, forward strand.
AGGGAGGCAGGGAAGCTATTGCAGAGGAAGGCCCCAGCCAAAGAAAGATATCTACCACCAAGTGGTTGCTTGTAGAAGCGAGTGACCCTGAAGGAGTTGGAAGCAGATGAAGGAATAGCTGGAGCATGCACACATTTAAGCAGTGACAGTTGTAGGTATTGAAGCCCCAGGGCCCAGAAGGCCTTGTGCATTATGAAGAGGGTTTTCACCTTCTTGCTCACAGATACTAGGAGCCAGTGCAGACGTTTCAGTCCCGGAGAGATACCATCCCTGGCCTTGAGGCCAAGGACAACCTGCACAGTCCTCTCCTTGATGAGTTGCACAGGGTGTGGAATGGAAGGAGGCAAATTTCGACCAAGGCTGTTGTAATAGTGCAGCCTACAGAGAACCACAGCTGTGGAAACAGTCAGGTTTTTGGACCTTGCTTTACGTTGCCACTATACTATATGCTGGTTTTGAAGCCACATGTTCACAATTTCTGTAAGACATGGGCTAGTGGTGAAATAAATGTCTACTATTATTGAAAGGAAGGAAGAGAGTTCATGTTGCAATATAACAATGAGTGGTATGGGTAAATGGAAACGTTGCAAGCACATGCAATTGATGTGTGTCTTCATGGCAGTGGATGTGAGAAAAAAACAGTAACATATTTACTATCGTAATGGATGCTCAGTGGCACATACCACGTACACAGGTACTTATAACTGAGTTCTACACATTTCACAGAAATAATATTCATAACTTATGAAGTGTTGTACAGAAGTGACAGTGTACGATGCATAGATCTTCAATGTCATTGGTGGATGCATGTGTGACTACTCAACAGTCCCCAATGAGGTAGTGATGGACAAGAAATAGTGCACAGGGAAAAAAGGAGTCCTTTTCCTTTACTGGAGTGCAGCCTCGTGGTACTTGGGGAAGCATACCTGCCACATTACGCGCTTCTCACCATGATGGGCCAATGGAAATGAGACTGTAGCCATTATCCAGTGAGGTGCTCAGGGTGTGCGTCACAGGCAAGGGCACCAATAGGGAGAAGGACTCCTCCTGTTTCACTGGGGCGTGGCCCTCACAGTACTTGGGGAAGGGCACGTACCACATTCCGTGATTCTCACCATGGTGGCCAATGGAAATGGGAATGTGGGGAATTTCCTTTCATGCGCTCAGGGTGTGCATCACAGGAAAGGGTGGTAACCATTTTTTCATTACTTTGTTTAGTGTGGCTGGCAAACATGGCAAGACTCACAGTTTCCGTCGTGGGTGATGCCTTTGTGGAAGATCTGTTTGTTTATGCCCTCCAAGAAGGCTTTTGTGGCAATTTCGGTTTTGAAGGAGTGGAGGCTTTGTGGTGCAGTGTCAAAGCGTGCTGTTTCGGCAGAGTGCTTGTAGAATGCCGACGCATGGCCACTTTCGCAACTGTACATGTTATGGTTGTGCACTTTCGAGCCATCTTTTTGGGTTCCATGCCTTGTTCCCTTGTGTACCGTCAACTGATGAAGATGATAAAAGCAGTGCATTGCATTTTTCATACTGCCAAGGTGCTTTTCTGTCAGAAGGGGTCTCATCAACAGACGCATGTGTGACTTTAAGTGCTGCTGGGATGTTCTCCTGTGAGAATGAGAACATTGGTAATCGATACATATAAACCTTTTCAAAACAAATGGCATGTCTTTGTCGACCAGTGGCAATGACATTTTGTTTTTTTAAAAAAGGCTCTTACCCCTGGTTGAAAGTTATTCCCCCACTCACGCGCATGCACAGCACAAAAAGTCAGTGAATATCGCGATAGTTGCAGGGTGGCACGTGGTAGATATGCCTCTTTTGCAGATGATGGCCATAGAAATGGGCATGTAGAGCCTATGGGATTGGTCAATAAGGTTTATAGGTGTGGTGTGTACACACAGATTGTGGTACACAGTGTATTTGTTGACAGAAATACAGAGGATGTGGTTATGGCTGTGTGTTTCATGAGCCACAGTGTGCAGGTTTTGGCCAAGTTCGAAATACATTGATTGAAAGTGAATGGAAAACACTGTGCAGTGGCTGCACATTTTGGAATCTATCATGTGGATGTGTAGTGCTATGGAGTGTCTACAACTAAGTGACTGATTTTGGTTTGTCTGTGTGACAATTGGTGACACGCAATCATGCCGACATTATTGTTCATTGTGGAGGGAAAATTGCACAGCATGGTACACGAGTTTCAGTGCCGTTTGCGATGAAGGAGGCACTTGCCCCGGTCATGTGTTTGTTTCCGATCTCCTGCATAACTTTGTATCACATTATGCATACATTGATAAGGCTGCATCATTTTTTATTTGTTCCGCAAATGGAGAAAGTGTGGTACATTGCGAAGAAGTGTATTTGGGCCTTTCTACGACATGTGCCAATGGCGTACTTCACACATGGGAATATGGCGTTTCACAGCACGAACAGTTTTCCCCAGCTATAACGTTGATTTTACTATGCCTGCCATCCAGATTTCTGTATAAGCTACCTAAATTGCCCTGGTGCCCTTCTTGAAAGTAGTGGAAGAATGTTTGTAGTGTGTTGTGCACTGAAACTCTTCAAAGCGCTCTGCAACACATAAAGAATCCTCTTTCTACAGCGACCCCCTTTCCAACCGATTCAACTACAGTGTATTGCACAGTGCCACGCCTGCCACCCTGCATCCGTTCATTGGCAATTCCATTGTTCTGAAAGGTGCTTTCTTTATTTCTCATTTTTCCTTTCGCAGTTCATTTCCATTTATTATGGTCTTCTGACACACGCCACAGAAGGAACGGCAGGAAAAGCCAGGAAAGTCATCTTTGAGGTCATGGTTGTTAGTCCTTGCAGTGCACAGTGGTGGCGCGAGTTATGGTTGCGAGTTATGAGATTGTGTACCTTACCATGACTGGCGAATTTCTGGGGGTTTTTGGTTTTGCCTGTAACCATAACGTCCCTGAAGCAACATTTTTCCATTGAATTTCAATTTTTTTAGTAGTGCAACTTAACCATAACATCCCTTTAACATCATTTATGTCAGTGAAATATATATGTATATTCCCCAGAAATATATATATTCAGTGAAAAAAACTCTTTTAAAGGACATTATGGTTCAGTTGCCCTAAGAAAACCTATCAAATTCAGTGCAAAAACTTTTTAAAGGGACATTATAGTTACTTTGCACTAATAACAACCTATCCATATTATGGTTATAAGTAAAACAGAAAAAACCCAGAAATTCACCAGTTATGGTAAGCTAAGCAACCATAACTCGCTCCACCACCGTGCACGGCTAAGACTAACATCCATGACATCAAAAATGACATCACAAATGTCATTGATGACATCACATGTCTGGCTCCCTCTTTTTTTCTTTACTGACATATCTTTTCTTCAGTAACACTCAGGAACAAAAAAATCAAAAGGTAGTATATTTGTAGACTTACCCTTCAAATATGTTCTTACACTACTTTCCTTAGGGTCCAGTCGCATATGATACATATACATAGGGTAAGAAGGAGGCTTGAAACACAGCAATCATTTCTGTTCATTGTTAGGGAGAATTCTCCAGAATGGCTTATTTTCCCTTACCTACTGAGTCCCTCAGCAGCTTTGCTGGATTTCTAGGATTTATTTTTTTCACCTACTAAGAGTGTGAGCCTTTTTTTCCACTATTACATGTGCTTTGCTGTTTGTGTTTAACATTTTTGTGTTCATAGACTGTGGAGGCTCACCGACTCCATATCCATCATTGTTTTACTATGTTTCACACAGCACCTTTATTGCAGTGACACAGGGTTGTCTTTTTCAGACTTCCCACTTTAAACTCAATTTTAAGGGACTGACTACTGTCTCCCAGAACATGTAAAGTTGCCATTGACTTTATTAGTCTTTATAAATTCACAGACCCAGTACAAACTATCTTACATAGAGTTCTGGAAAGGGTTAATAGTTATCCCTTTTTGTCTGTTTCTCATGGAACATTGTTTTGTTCCCCTTTCTTTAAGATTTGGTTGTAGCAGTGGTATCTACCCTATTTTTCCTACCACAGTCTATTTTAATAGCTTGGTACTGTTTGAGGCTAAGTTAGTAGCCTCGAACTTAAATCTGCTGTACCCCATTTACTTTTATTTGGTTCCGGCTGGGTTTATTCACCATTTCTTTTTGTAAAGGTCATTCTCGTGTTTTACTCGGCGCACCAAACCAGGTTTGGTTCCTTTGTTCACCGCCCTTTGGCGGGCTTCTGCACAGAAGCCCTCCTTAGGTGCCTGAATGTCTGAGGGGGACAGGATGTGACGGAGGGGTTTGAGACTCCCAGGGCAGGGGCTCCTTGGAGACCCATGTCACTCTCTCTGTGATTGGCTGTGGTGACTGTCCCGCCGAGACAGCCACCCTGCTGTGTGGTTGACAGCCAGGCTGTGTGAATGGGGGAAAACTGCATAAAAAGCAGGTCTCTGGGACTGAGAAGGCAGAGTCGCCACTGAATCGAGAGAACCGAAGAGAAGCTGATAGAAGAGGACCTCTACCATGACTGAACCTCCCTGTGAAGCCATGCTGCGGGTACGAATCTCCAAACTTCGACGACAGGGAAGATCTGCAAGGAATCTTCTCCCCTTGAGCCGGAGGGACCAACCAGTTCGCCAAACTTCAAGCCAGGCCTCCCTCCTCTGGCCGAATTTGCTGTGCACAGCTACAGTGAACTGGATAGCCAGGAGGACCTGACCCTGCTTGGGTTTTAAGGATCGCACCTTTTATTCGTTGCTTTGCTCTGCTGCTGGTTTTTTCCCTGGGCAGTGCAGGATCCTCCAATCTTCCTACTTTGTGTCAGTCCGACAGTCTCTTTAGGAACCGTGAGCCTGCAGGTCCTGCCAGGAACGTCTGCCTCAACTACAGTCTTCTTCATTTAAGGTACTGTTCAAACCCGGTTATCGTTCCCTGCAACCAGGGTGAAAGTGTTTGAAATCTTTTGCCAATGTGAGGGCTTGTCCTTCTCTATTCTTTAAAGTAACTTTTCGTCTGACCATCTTCGTTCTGAACTCTTAGCAAAGACTTAACCGCAAACTACCCTGAACTGTGTGATCCTCTGCAAAGACTTTGGTCCATTGACTTTGGTCCCGGCCTCTTGATTTGATTTCCTCACCTTAGTTACTTTTTCTAGATTGCCCTGCTTACTTACTTGTTGATGCTGCTCAACTTTTGTCTAACCTTGTCTTTCCCTCCCTTTTAAATAGCTGGAGTGCCATTTTGTTCACACTTCATTTTGAGCTTAACTTGTCCAGAATCTATTGGGTGGGGTGTACTATATTTAGAGTGTGATTTTTCTACTGCTTTACTTTGGTGAATTGTTTTACAACTGATGTGTAAATAAATGTATATTCTTTTACTCAGAAAACTTGAGTCAGTGTTTGTTTGAACCATAGTAATCTCTGTCCTTTGTGTAACTATTGGTACTGCTCACTTTACTCTTGAGATAAGTCTGGCTGCTCAGCCATTGTTACCACTTTACTGTGTAGTACAGGCTTGTACCAAAGGTGAATTTGTACTGTCACTTGTAGTCTTAATTGTGTGTGGTGTTTCCAAAGGGTACTGCATATGATTCTGCCTAACACTGGTGTACAGCGGTGAGGATCAAGTATAGTAATTACACTTAGAGTGCTGCTATTAACTTGGATCAACTAACCACAAAGCTAAACATCACGAAAACGCAATATTAATCATGTCTGATATGGAAAGCTACAGTCAGGAGACCCTCCTTAGTTACACTTTGGATTATCTGAAAAATCGGTGTTGAGATAGGAATCTCTATGTGAAACGCAAAAAGTCAAAGGTGATTGAAAGGTTGTTAGAGAAACAAAGTCTGGGGGGTGGGTCTGAAATGCCTAACCCCTCAGCAAATGCGGAAAATTGTGAGGATGATAATGTGTCTGTTATTGATGAGTTAGATGAGGCAGATGTGTCTCACAATGTAGTCCTCACTGCTCCTTTACCTGCTCAACAACCTCAACCTTTGTCCACTGGAACCCCTACAGGTCCTACACTCAGTTATTAATTCATTGCTCTAGAAAAGATGAGGCTTCTATTGGAATTTAAACATCTAAATGCTCAAACTGAATAAAAGCATCAAGAACTTAAGCTCAGAGAAATGGACATGAATCATGCCTTAGAAATTAAAAAGTTGTCTTTGGAAAATGCTTCTCTCCCAGAGTCTTCTATGTCTTCTAGTCCTAAGAGACCCTGTATGCCTAAAGAAATTGTTGGTATGTATGAGGCTGAGCTTGATATTTTGGATTGGTTGGCAATTTTTGAATATAACCATGGGATTCAAGACATTAGAGGGAATCAGTTGCTTCCTTGGCTCTTCTCTAAGCAACTCACTGTCGCGTCTGATGTTGTGATGGATTTGGGGGAGGTGGATAGGATGGATTATGAGTGTGCAAAGCTAGCTTTAATTGCTAGATTTGGGAAGACCCCTTCCCAGTACCTTAAGAGGTTTAGGACCCTCAAAAAGCATGATGGTACCCCTTGGTCTGCCTGGGCATGTGAATGTTTGAACAACTTAGATGGTTGGGTTAAGGGTTCCAGAGTAAACACTTATGAAGGTATGAGAAATCTTGTTATGTTGGAGTCAATTTATGATGCCTACTCTCCTGAGCTCAGACAGCACTTGGCTGATTCTAAGGAGATAGATAAAAAGAAGTTAGCTAAGGCTGCTGACTTGTGGGTTGCTGTTATAGGTAATACGTGCACGAGTCTCCTTAGAATCTCGTGCACGTATGGTTCTTTTTCCGAGTGCCTCAACAGTGTGTCCTTGACTGTTGAAACCCCGGGGGCCGCGAATAAAGCTCTTGTGTGTTTTCATATGGTGTGCCTCTTTATTTCACATGGCGATGAGGCACCGTACCCCGAGGCCCCCGGGAGCGTATCCTGCCACCTGACTGCGAGCTCAGCACCCTCCTCCCGCTGCCGCCGACTTCTGCCGCCAGCGCCTGCAGCGGGCTGCCTGTCAGCTGTGGACACGCGAGAGAGGCCTCGCCATCCTTCCCCCCACCTTTCAGCGCTCCACTGTGAAGGGCGCCGCTCCTCCCCGCCGGGAGTTTAGAGCGGCGCACAATCCACACCTGCCCTGCTCCAACAGTGCTCCAGACAGCAGGAGCTGTTCACCTACCAGGTCTGAGGAGGGGGAGGACGAATTGCCAAGCCTTTTTAAAGCTTCATTAGCAAAACATACGCTTCCCTTTCATTGGTATTTTATGAGCCTTCCTTCTCAGCTCATAAAAAGGCACACCACCGCCCTGATTGGAACCCCGCATCACTTTCAAAAGCTGCCACCTGTTGCACAGCAACACGCACACGGCTAAGAGTAACTTTCATTCTCTAAATGGCCACTCTGACCTTCCGGGACTAATCACTTAGCATCTTGGTCCATTGTGACATCACAATTGAACATTCCATCAAGGTCTTCCCAGGACCAGCCACCCTGCGTTTCCAGCCCATTGTGAGGCCACAATCTGTACTGAAGGCCATCCATGTACTGATGCTTAAAGACTCTGCAGTACAGGTCCACCTAGGCACTCTCTGAGTCAGGTTCTAGACAACCCCTTCAGGCACTCCAATACAGGCTGAATCCCAGCGCCTCCTTGCCAACTCACCTGATTGGCTGCCAACAATGCTGCAAGCTTCTGTCTGTTAGCCGATCACCACAGCAACAGCCGCCATTGAACAGCTGCCATACATCATATTGACATACATAGTCCCCACTATAACAACTGCTGATCTCCTTCAGCGTTGCATCCAGACTGTATCAAGTCAGTCCACTGCAGCAGACGAGCTACCTTCTCATAGGTGCTCGTTGTCTCCTTGTCAAACACAACTAAGAACCATGCACACCCACCATGCAGGGCGTTCCGCCTCCCACCAAGTTTCTTCCATGCCCTGGGAGCCCAACCTGCCCATGGGAACAATGGATCGATGGCTTTCACGTCTACCTCAGAGCCATTGGGGGCAGTAAGTTCAATGATGACCTTAATGAGGCGACCCTCTTGAACTGCTTTGGGGCAGAAGCACTGAGACTCTTCAGAACTTTTCCCGAACCTGGCAACATGGGAGGAGATGGCAACCGCACGTTTGACATATCATTGGCCAAACTCACCAGTCATTTTGGCAACAAGACCAACGTAGTTCTGGAAAGATACAGGTTTTTTTCCAGAAAGCAGCTCAAAGGCAAATCTATTGATTCATACATAGCGTCCCTCAGGGCGCTTATGTCAACCTGCAGCTTCACATGTGTCAGTGATGAGTGTTGGAGAGACCAACTTGTGCTGAATGTGGCAGATCCACGCATCCAACAGAAACTGTGGCAAACCAAAAATCCCTCCCTGGACCAAGCCACAGAGATAGCAAGGAGCATGGAATTGGGAGATCGTTGTGTGAAGGAAAGACTTGATCACACGACCAGTGTAGAGATAAAATCTGTCAGCCCTGAGTTCGAGCCTTATGAGCCTTTAGTAGCAGCAGTGAGAAAGGCTCCCCCATCAAGAGGTTCGAAATTCGGCTCAAACAGAGGGAAGCCGTACAACTCCCAGAATCCAACACGCTGCCAGAGGTGCGGATGGTATAAGCATGGGAATCCCGACAAAGAATGCCCTGCCATGGCTGTCGAGTGTTATAAGTGCGGCCAGATTGGACATTTTGCCAAAGTCTGCAAGAACTCACGGGGAAGGTCAACCAGATATGGCAATTTCACCAGGCGACCTTTCATCAGAGCATCCTCTGTGAGAGTCATTGAAAGTGACCAAGGGCACGATGACATGTTATCCATCAATCAAGTGCAACCAACGGTACAAATACTCACCGTAAAATCCCTACAACAGAGCAACGGTCCCTGGGTCAACATGCAAATCAACGGCATATCATTACCCGTAATGATAGACACCGGCTCCCCCTACACCATGGTGGATCTCAACACCTTCCTGAGTGTACTCTCTGGCAAGGTACACGACTTGCGGAGCACTTGTGTAAGAGCTACCGGTTATGGAAAAACACCCATCGATATAATGGGACACGTGTGGGTGAACCTCAAGTTCCATGACAGAGAATCATATTGCAAACTCTTTGTAGCCAAGGATGGCTCCTCTGTTGTGGGATGGGAAGAACAAGCTGCCCTTCGAGTGAGGATACACCCTGGAGAAGAAATCCCTGTGCTGAGTGTGCTCAATACCGATGCGGACATCAAGTCTAATCTAGCAAAGCAATTCCCCAAGGTGTTCTGCGACAAGATCGGACTCCTAAAAGGTTTCCAACACAGAATCATCCTCAAAAGAGGTGCTGTCCCAGTGGCCCACCGAGTCCGCGGAATTCCCTTTGGAACAAAAGAGGCGTTGAAGAAAGAACTTACGCGCCTCTGCAATCAAAATATCATACAGCCCATCGAGAGTTCAGAATGGCTTGGCCCAATTGTCTTATTAAAAAAACCTGACGACTCCACAAGAATGTGTGTTGACCTGAGAGACCTAAACAAAAACATATGGGTTGACAGACACCCACTTCCCAACATATCTGAACTCCTATCTACCATGAAACCTGCAAAGTACTTTACAACTCTGGACCTCTCCTCAGCCTATCACCAGATTGCTTTACAAGAGGGCTCAAGGAACTTAACATCTTTTGTCACACCTCTGGGTGCATTCATGTTCAACAGAATGCCATTCGGACTCGCTTCAGCCGTGGCAGTTTTCAGAGGCTAATGTCACATCTATTTGGAGGACTTGATGGCATACACTGTTTCCAAGATGATATCCGCATCTCAGCCAGTACGGAAGAAGAGCACAACGCAAAACTTGTGGGTGTCTTACAGGTTATACAAAAAAGGGGTCTCACACTTAAATTAGAGAAGTGCAACATAAAATGCGACCGAGTTTCATACCTGGGTCATTCCATTGACGCCAACGGCATCAGCCCCAAGAGGAAACTCATGGACACCATATTGAACATTGCAGAGCCTCAAAATAAAGATCAATTAAGGAGTTTCCTCTGGATGACAGAATACTACTCCAAATTAAAAAGCAACTATGCTGATAAGACCAAAAGCATGAGGAACCTCTTGAAGAAGGCAGCCAAAATGTATATGTTCCGCTGAATGCAAGAACGAATTCGAAGAAGTCAAATCCCAAATTAACCAAGCCCCAGCTTTAGGAATGTTCGACTGTAAAGCCAAAACCATCATATCCGTAGATGCAAGTAAAACCGGGCTTGGTGGTGTCCTGGAACAGCAACAAAATAAGAACACTGTGACGATCGCATTTGCATCGAGAGTACTGAGGGGAGCTGAACTAAACTATTCCACCATTGAGAGAGAAGCTCTGGGTGTGAGGTGGATTCTTCAGCACTTCAGGAACCTAATTTGGGGTTTACCCATCCTACTGAAAACAGATCATAAACCTCTAGTAAATCTACTTCAGTCGAAAACCCCTCACCTTATATCACCAAGAATCAGACATTGGTTCCTTGACATCATGCAATACAACCTCCAACTATGCTATACTCCTGGTCCACTAAACCAAGTAGCAGATTGCCTTTCCAGATTATCGACCAACCTCGACGCTGAGATTGCATCCTCAGAGGGGACATCATAGCTGTCGTAAACCCTGCTATCTGGAGGGATGAATGGAAAATTAGTGCCAGTACTGATGCAGAGCAGCGAGAAATCAGGGAGGCAATAGCCAATGACTGGGAGGAAACGGGAGAGGCTTTAACAAGTGTCATTCCTTTCAAGGAAGAAATATCCATGGACGATGAGCATATCTTTAGAGGCGACCGGGTGATCCCACCCACCCAACTCAGAAAAAAACTACTCCAACAGGCACATGAAGGTCACCTAGGAAGGAGCTTGACAAAAAACAAGTTGAGGAACAACTATTGGTGGCCAAGAATGTGGAAAGAAGCAGAAGAACTGGTCAAAAATTGCTCCACGTGTGCCATGAGTGACAAGTCTAAGATCTTAAGAAAGACCCCTCTACAGCCTATTGAACCTCCCAAACATGTGTGGTCTAAACTGGCAATAGACATCATGGGTCCATTCGAGAACCTCGAAACAGTGAAAATATATATCATAGTGCTTGTCGATTACACCTCAAAATGGACATAATGGGGAATTGCTGAGGACAATGTGACCCCAAAGAAAGTTGTGGACTTCCTGACAGAGATCTTGAACAGGGAGGGAGACCCCAAAGAATTGGTCTCGGACAACGGGTCTCAATTTATGTCTATGGAATTTGGTGATTTCCTCACGAAAAGGTCCATCAGCCACATAACAACATCTTTATACCATCCAATTTCTAACGGACTTGTGGAACGCATGAACAGGCTCGTGAAGAGTGTGGTTCAACTAGCCACGGCCAACAACCTCCCGTGGAGAGAAAGCCTCAAAGAGGCCTTGCATGCGTACAGAACAACCCCACATACCACCACAAACATAGAGCCCTTCACCCTTATGCGAGGTAGGGTTGCAACTAGCCGATTTAGGCCGGCGTGGATGTTCTTAAACACGGCAGAAGCAAAGGTGAACATGGATTTACATCAGAAGACAATAAGAGAAAAACAAGCAAAATACAAAAAACAATATGACTCCAGACATGGAGTAAAAGAGATGCTGGTTCGTGAAGGGGACTGGGTTTGTGTCAAGGAACCGAAGAAAACTCTCAAGGGTGAATCCACCTTCAGACCTCCACAGAGACTTGTGAGTTGCCATGGGAAGTCTGTCATCCTGGATGATGGCAAGAGATGGTCTGGAGATGATCTCATAAAAGTAACAAAAGACATCCACAGAAACCGCAAAATCATCCAAAACATCAACAACGACTATGTCTATTATTAATTTACCCCGGTTTACCTACCTTCCTTCTGTAATCCCCTATTTGTCCTTTTCCTTTTCCCCTTAAGCACTCCCCCCCCTCCTTCCCCTTTTTTTTCCCTCTCTTTTTTTTTGCCTTATGTAAGGGAGATGTTATAGGTAATACATGCACGAGTCTCCTTAGAATCTCGTGCACGTATGGTTCTTTTTCCGAGTGCCTCGACAGTTTGTCCTTGACTGTTGAAACCCCGGGGCCTCGAATAAAGCTCTTGTGTGTTTTCATACGGTGTGCCTCTTTATTTCAGTTGCCAACAGGGATACTCACAAGGATTCTGGGGCAACTCAGAAGAAGGATGAGGGAAAGCAGCCAAAGAAAGATAACTAGGAGAATTCTAATACCTCCAATCCAAAAGAGGAACCCAAACAGAACAATAAGGGTAAGCCACAAGGGAAACTGAATCAGGCTAGTGTACCATCTGGACCCAAACCAGATGGAGGTCAGAACAAGCCCCCATTGTTAGGGAGAATTCTCTGTAAGGCTAATTTCCCAAACCTAGTGAGTCCCCCAGCAGCTTTTCTGGATTTTTGGGGTTTATTTTTTTTCTCTCTTGCTAAGAGTGAGATTCTTTTGCTCCCACTCTTAGACATGATTTGAGGTGTTCCTTTCACTTTCCATGTGTTTTATGGGCTATGGGGTCTTTTACTCTATAGGGTCTCATGTGTTTTTTTATGTGGGTTACACTGAACCCTCCGTTCTGTAACCCAGGGGTGTCGTAGCGACCCCCCAACATAGACTCCATACCCTGGGACTGACTACTGTCTCCCAGGGCATGTAAAGTCACCATTGGCTTTGCTAGTCCCAAATTATGAACAGAAACCAGTACAAACCATCATATTGTGGACGTACTGGTCGGGGCAATTCGTTTGCCCCGGGGTCTGTTGTTCGAGGGGGCACGTCTCCGTCCCCCCTGATTGAGTTTTGTCTGGTGGCAGTGGATACTACTTTTTATATTCGACCGCAAATAGATCTCTATGGGATTTTCCCATTGTTCGAGGCTACCAACATTAATTATTTCATTCTTATAGCCTCGAACATACCGCTGGTTTATTTATTTAATATTAATTCACTGGTTGGTATTTTTTGCCAGAACTCGATTCTAAAATGGCGTTTGTGTTCTCTTCTGTGACTCCAACCCAAGTCGAGCCCTTTGTTCCACTTTTTGGCGGGCTTCTCCACAGAAGCCTCCAAAAGTGGTGCCACTCTGTCTGGGTACCACAAGGGGTGTGGGAGAGGGTTTAGGCACCCTGGACTTAGTTACCTTGGTAACTCAAGTCGCACTCTTGTGTGATTGGCCCAAGTGGTGAGCCGGCCGGCTCACCACTTAGCATGTTTGATTGACAGCTAGGCTGAGTGAATGGGGGTGTGCTGCATAAAAGCAGGGCTTTGGGGACTGGAACTTCACAAGTCGCCACAGGACCTAAGAATCCAAGGAGGGATAAGCTGAGCCAACCTGCAACAACGACACCACCGGTGGAGCCCTGCTGAACCGTCTCACCACTTTTCCCGACGACAGAGGAGATCTCCAGTCCGGAGAGTCTTCTTCCTTTGACTGGTGGGGATAGCCAGTTTTGCCTTCTTTTCCCCTTCCTGGGGCATCTCGTGGCCGCCTTGCCCGTGCCAAGGACCCTGGCAACCGGAATACCACGGTTTACCACTACCGCAAAGAGAAGGGTAGTACCTTTTAACCGGAGGACTCCGCGGCTGGTTTGTTCCCTGGCAGTGCAACGACCTTCATCTTTCCTCCAAGGCGAGACCTCTTCTTCCTCTGGACGAAATACCGACTTGCACCTGCTGCAAGGAACAACTGCCCGCGCTGGAGCTCGCTTCCCACTTAAGGTACTGTGTCCCGCCTGGCTTCCCTTGCGACAGATCGTTCGGGGTGACAGTAAAGCCTCGACTTTCTAACCTGGGCTAGCCTGGGAAAACCTAGCTAACTTTGCCTGACTTGAATTTCATCCTTTTTGTGTGAACTATCTACAAGACTCTTTGGGCATAACCCCACTGTGTGAACCTGGACCCCTTCTGCTTGCTCTCTCCAAGAGTGGGCCTGGCAATTGACTTCCTTGCTCTCCAGTAGAACTCTGCCTATCCTGCCTTACTGTGGTTCTTTGAGAAAGCATTGAAACTTGTGTGCTTCTTTAACTCTGCCTTTTTCCCTCCCTTTCTTTACAACTTATTAGAGTGTCATCTTATGTTAAGTGCTCACCTCTGTCTGAAAATAAGTGGTGTTTCTCACTAAGACTTGTCTAATAACTGAATAGGGTTGTATATATATGATAGTGACTGTGTGTTGAATTTACTTGCCTCGTTTTTGCTAGTGTAAACTACAAGTGTGTTTTTAAATAAATAATTATATACTTTTACACAAAAGCTCTGGTCAGTGTTTGTTTGTACTACTGTGTCTCTGTACCTATTGTGTATACTCTGCATACTGCCTAACTCTTCTTGAGGGAAGTCTAACTGCTCAGCCACAGCTACCAAGTGAATCTGTGTGGTACAGACTGCTACCAAGTGGGTTTACTGCCAAACACCTGTCGTCTTAAATCTTTTGCAGTGGTCCCTAAGGGAACTGCACAGGTTTCTGCCTAACACCCATTCATCAAAACATTTGGGAAATGTTATGTTTGTGGGTCGACTGACCATGTGAAAGGGGATCCCAGATGTAATGATAAACCTTCAGGGGTCCACACTGTCTCCTTAGCCTTCTCCCCAGAGGAAGAAGTACCTATGGAAAGTGAAAACTTTCACCTACTGGCTGATGAACCCATGAGGGTCTCAGCTAGTGTTTCTTTAGTGTCCCTGGATTTGTGGGAACAAGAGAATTTAGATGTCTATAATTCCATCCCAGATAATACTAAAGAGTATTATAAAGATAGTGTTCTTGTGAATGGCCAGGGGACTCCTGCCATCAGAGACACTGGAGCCAGCATAACTGTGGTTGATGAATCATTTTTAAAGGTGGAGGATGTTGTTAAGTCACCCAAATGCCTAACCATGTTAGCTGGAGGCCCTGTGCAAATGCTTCCCCAGTTACCAGCTCTCATCCAGTGTAATGATATGACTGTCAAGATACCTGTTAGTGTGCAGAGTGAAGTGCCTTGGAGGTCCTGTCGGGTAATGACCTGAAAACTCTTAGAGTTGTATCTAGTACCCCCAGGCCTCCCAGTAAAAGGAAACATGCGCTCACTAGGCCTGCAAGGGAGAGGAGCTTGAGAGGCTCTCCAGAGGAGTTGGTAGAGGACATTATCACTCCCATTCCACAGGAGTTGCTCACTGCTATTTCTGGAAAGAAAGAGGCAAAGGGGAAACCCAAGACTTCCAAGAAGAAGACAGATAGCACCCCTGTCCTACCAACAAGAACACCCCAAGATTGTGCAAAGTCACACCTGTGACTCCTCCACCTGCTGAGGTAGAGTGTGAGGTGCAATCCTGTGTGGTTGATCCAGTTTCTGAAGAGTCAGAACTGAAGGAAAACATTGTTTTAGTTGGAGATCTAGACCCTGTTGACCACCCTAAGCTGCAGTCTTTACTGGCAGAAGGTGGACCCAACAGGGAAGACTTCAGCAAAGGACAAAGAGAGTGTCCTACTCTTGAAGGTCTTCACCTACAGGCAGCATCTCAGCTCGATGAGCAAGAGCCTGGGAAGCATAGGTTGCACTGGGTAGATGGCCTCTTCTACAGTGAACTCTGAGTCTATCCCTGGGGACTGCAAACAACTTCTAGTACCCCTAGCAAACAGACTCCAGTTTCTACAGTTGGCCCATGAGATACCTTTGGCTGGTCATTTGAGTTTCAAAAAGACGAAGGAAAGTCTCTCCTTATACTTATACTTATACTCCTGGTGCCTCTCCCAGTGGCGCGAGTTCCTTTTGAGAGGATGGGCATCAACATTATTGGTCCCCTTGACCCTCCCACATCTTCAGGGAACAGGTTTATCTTGGTTGTAGTAGACCATGCTACTAGATACCCTGAAGCAATACCTACGAGGACTGTTACGGCTCAGGCTGTGGCTAAGGCTCTACTTGGTATTTTTACCAGAGTAGGGTTTCCTAAGGAAGTGATATCCGACAGGGCATCCAATTTTATGTCCCACTACATACAAACCATGTGGAAAAACTGTGGTGTCACTTACAGGTTCTCTACAGCCTACCATCCACAGACAAATGGACTGGTAGAAAGGTGTAATCGTACTATGAAGAGCATGATAGGTGCTTTAGAGGAACTCCTTAAAAGAAAGTGGGACCTTCTACTGCCATGCCTTCTCTTTGCTTATAGAGAAGTCCCTCAGGAGGGAGTTGGTTACAGTCCCTTTGAACTTCTCTATAGCCATCCAGTCAGAGGTCCATTGGCCATGATTAAGGAGGGGTTGGAGAGTGCTCCTTCCCTCAAGCTAGTCAGAGTGACTGACTATGTGATAGGTCTCCGGAGGAGAATGTCACACACGATGGCAGAAGCTAGTGATAACTTAAAAGCAGGTCAGGCTCTGGTCAAACATTGGCACGACCAGAAGGCCAGCATGGTTGAGTTTACTCAAGACCAGCTTGTACTAGTTTTGGTGCTTTTTTGCTTACGTTACTTTCCCTGTATATGCTCATATTTGTATGCATTGTGGTTTCTTTATATTATGTCTGTAGTAATTCAATTATGTAGTAAGTTGGGCTTTATTAGGTACTTATTATATGTTTCACAATATGCAAAACTCTAATACGAACGCATTTATCATTTCACTATTCAACATGGCAAGATTATGAATATTACACCCCCATCATGTATGCTGCACTCAATGCAATGCTTCTACATGAGTAGGTTCCTATACTGGAAATAACTCCATAATACAATGCTTTTTATAGCAATGCATTCCTTAATGAACTACATAGCTCATGATATTTATCCCAATGACACCAGACACTTTTTTCTGCCAATGTTACAATTAGAATTCCTTGTACAGACTTTTCATAAAAAGTAAATGCACATGTGATGTCATCAGTGATGTCATCAATGACATCTGTGATATCATCGGTGTTAGTCTTAGCAGAGCACGATGGTGGTGCGAGTTATGGTTGCTTGACTTACCATGACTGGCGAATTTCTCTGGATTTTCGGTTTTACTTGTAACCGTAATATAGATAGGTCCCTTTAACAAAGATTTTTCAATTAATGTATTAAGAAGATTACAACTACCACTAGTGCTAAAACTGCACCTACCAATGTTAATGTAGCCACAAGTAAACATTCAAAAAAATTAATTTTACAAAAAATGTTTCACCATAGGATCCTTCAGAATCTTATAAAAACAGGGGAGAAATCACGCTCCACCCTTGCAATCCTTCTCAAAAGGAAATTATTTAGATTAGTTTTAAACTGAATGAAACCACTAGCAAAATGAATGACTAAACTACAACAAGTATTTCGTAACAGACCTAATATCACCATAGATACCTTTGGAAACGTCTGTCCAGTGAGTGGAGTCAAACCACTAGCACAGAGCCATATTTCAATGAAGAGGCATACAAACAAGAGCAAACAAACCCAATTGTAATACATAGTAGTGGGCGAGGGTATTAAAAGGTAGAAAATACCATTACGGAAGATGAAACGTTGCTTGTAAGAATATCCCCAGCAAACTTACAATCAACTCTCCATTCCACCGAACCAATACGTCAAATGGCCGTGCACATCAATGTGTAACAAACAAAAACAGTCTTTGAAATCTTTACAGCAGTTCACAAATCAGTATGTGAAAGGTAAAGACAAATTAAAAAATTAAATATTACAAACTATGGACTCTTGTCCAGTGCGCAAATACACAGGACTATGAGGACATTCATTAGCCTGCATTTCTGGACCTGCTTGCAAAAGCACCTTCCACCAAATCAAAATGTTAGTAACACACCAATCCACTGTATGACATCTCATTGACAAACTGTACTATGCAAAACGTCCTGCTTTAGCACTGGACCTATATGGTGCAGCCAAACAACTGCTCTAAGAAATAGACAACATCCAAATCAAATATTTTGGAACTGAAGAGCACTTACAAAACCCAATAACTTTAGAAAAGAGGAGCAACAACCTTGCAGGTGTCAACCTTCTATTACACACATACAGAAAATAAATACTAATGTTTAAAAGCACATCTGCTGAAGTACCAAACCAAGGTGTGTGTTGCCTCAGAACTTCTTATACAAAGAGTACCAAAACGGTAGATATAATGAACAAAACAGAAGACAATGAGGAATCCTAATGGCACCAATTAGCTCTCTATCTTACTGCATAAAACAAATACGAAATTACTAAACCCTCAATACTGTGCACATACTGCACTGCAAAACTTGACAATAACCAAATGCCTTCACAGGCTATCACTAATAACTTGGAAATATTCCTACTGCCAAAACCACCCAAACAGCTTAATTTGTATGACAGCTTTACAATCCAAACAATACATCAATTTCAAGCGATAATATGCCTTCTACCGAAAACAGCGAAGTTGCCTCCGTCTGAATTACAGAAAGGCATTTGTGGCAAAGTAGTTTATTTACCATTAGATCTCAAAGAAAATGTAGATACTCTAGGATTGCAACGGTCAATAGATCAATCTTTGATTATCCTAGTGGATGGTGTACCTACAAAATACAACAGAAATTTGGCAGTAACTTGTGAACTTAAAGTTAGAGAAGCTGTGCAATATCAAAGACAACAATGAATGCTGCAAAGAAATAAACATTGAATAAAACCTGAGAGTACACACTGAAATAATTCAGGATTCCTCAGTAACTGGCCAATTTGAACTTCTTGATTGTACTACAGCCTCCAATATTTTAGAGTAGTATACAATTCACCCACTGCACTCCAAAGACACGATACACGATGCACTGGCAACACATCAAATGCAGCAAGCTAAAGGATCTCCAATCAGCAATTGGGAAAAAAAGTGTAGAAGCACAGGCTTTTCTCTGCTGTTTCCTACTGGAAAAGGTGGAAGGTACGAAGAAAGATTCACACAAATAACAGCACCAGAATACCACTCTTTACGAACGTATTCTGAAGACCACAGATTCAGACAAAACGTGGAATACATATTCCACCTCCTCTTTGAAAGTGAACTAGAAACTGTTATGGAGTTGAACACACATTGAAAATAGGTTCCGATTTTCTAGACATGTCTTCTACGCAGCTACTTCCAAAGGTGAAAGAGAAAGTTGAAGTTTTACAGTCAAGTATTTTTTTATATTTTTTTATTAATAGTTGTTTATTAGTTTGATCAACAAACTTTTACAACACCGACAATAACTTGAACAAGGAAGATTATATATACAGTCTCCTCAGAGTTACTTTCACATGTTTGCCATACATAGGTTACAGCACAAAAAACAATATTTTATAGATCACAGTCTTCATTGTTTAGCGTGAAACCCAACTCTAAATGATATATGACGTGCCTGACTATTTCCAGTCAAGGCGTTCACTATGGTGTTGCTATGATTACAGCCTTCCTTGTAAGTTCCTTCTTACATAAATTCCAGCATCAAAGTACATTTAAAAACCACTTAGTATAGGTGGATGACCAGCAAACACCTATTCAAAGATCCAATCCACATCAAAGTTTTTCTCATCGACAATAATCCATAACTATATATAGAACAGCACACAACATTAGATGGTTTGAGTGTAAAACAATATAACTTGCATACTTCATCCTATGGATATCATTTTTTCCAGTTCTATATTTAGTATTACCAGAAATGTTGACACAGCTAGAATAATTTTTGTGGAATAACCCCACATGCATAACATCCATAACCATTCCCAGGTTAGCGCTGGTGTGCAAAGATCTCAACTCCCATAGTTGTATAAGTATGCTATCAAAGTGTTTACAGTAAATTACAAGATGCTTGAGTGTTTCCTTCTGAGTCAGGTTATCACAAAAGCGGCATCCTTGGAAAGCCTTGTTTGCATATGTATTTCCCCATTTCATGGTCCGTTCATAAGTGTGCATCAAATTTAACTTGAAGCAAATATATGTACCCCGCAATATACAACAGGGACATTTTAAAAGATACATCCTGCGAGGTATACGTTTTACCACAAACCTAGCTGCTTCACTGTAAAGCCTCCTTGTGGAGATTGATTTGAAGGTTTTACTCCAGTCGACCTGATACAAACGCCTCTTAACATATAAAATACGATACTGGAGATCGGCCGGGGTAAGCCGAAGTTCATTTAAGAGTTCCACCAAGGTCTTATAGTGTTTTGCTACTGAGCTGGGATTTCTCTCTAGAACCATTCTTCGGAAATCCTCATATAAAGAATTTGAAGGAGGATACAACATTTTTGCCAGGTTTGTCAATAACCGCCAATGGAATCTTGTGGAAAGAGAAGTTAAATCCTGCTCCTGGTGCAGTCCAGAGTTGAGAAGAGACTTAGACAATCGCAGTGTACCTTTCAAAGATATCCCTGTAACTGGTCGAGGATAATGTCGATCTTTGCTAAACACATATCCAAATCATACAAGATAATAGCCTCAACTTTTAAAGTATAGAATTCCAGAAGAGGGACCATTGAAAATTTACAAAATTTAGCATATACAATGAGCATTTGGATAAATGTGACACAACCTTGCTCCTAAGCCCATCATTCCACATTTTCACCGAGTTCGAATCGACCACAACATACCCCAAGTATTTAATCGATGTGGCACTGGGAATAAACATGCGATCAATAGTCCACTTTCTCATTGGAGTTTTCCTCTTGTTGTTATGCAGTATGAATACCCTTGATTTTGTGGCATTACATTGCAAGTTGTGGTTGTATAAATAGGCTTCAAATAAGTCAAGCTTAAGTTGTAAGCCATAGGGAGTGCGATTGAAGACGAGAATATCGTCTGCGATTCCAAGCCTTTGAAGCTTGAGATGTCCCAACCTTGCGGGGTAGGTGATTTCCTGTGACCAGATCTCATCAATATCACAGAGGTAGAGGTTAAACAGGGTGGCAGCCAAGGTGCAGCCCTGTTTAACCCCCACCTCCTTTGGTATGGGGTGCGATGTTGCACCCGAGGAGTTAATCCTGATCAAATATGCCGTATTGTGATGTAACTTAGCAATAAGAGAAATAAGATATTCAGCAATACGGATTAGTTCCAATTTCTCTCACTATTTGGCACGTACAACACAGTCAAAAGCTGCATTAAGGTCCACATATGCCAAGTATAAAGGACCAGAGTCAGTAACTTTAGATCTTGCCAAGAGATGAGCCAAAATAGATGCATTCAAGCTGTTACCCATTTCAGCTCGAAATCCAATTTGGAAGTGAGACAGTATGTTAAGTCAAGTATGACAAATCTCTTGGCAAACATGCGTGGTACAAAAGAATACTAGTTCCGACGTCAAGCAGATGTACGGTGTATGTTACGCAACCTTGTCCCACCCACATGGTTTGTCACTTTAAATTGTGCAGAGTATGCATGGGAAGACTTGCATGATTTCCTACGTACAGCAAACCAAAATAAAGCAGGAATAGACATGAAAACACCAGGAGAACTCTGCTCTCTTGATCCTGTAAATGTATCGAGATACTTCCATCATCACTTTATTGCCATGGTGCACTTCATTTGTAATGAAACAATTCCTCCCTTCAGAGAAGTGGAACACTTCTTTTGGAGGAAAGAATATCAAGCCGGAGGAGCACCACAAATCCACATGCTGTGTGGATTAAAGATGGTCCTAAATTTGGTCAGAACAGTGATGCCACCATTTTGCAGTTCATTCACAAATATATTACTTGCAAAATCCCTTCAGAAAGTACAATTAGTGACCTACATACACACATTTTGCAGTTTCAAAGACACAAATGTTGCAAGTATTGTCGATGGAAATATAAAAAGAAAGGCAAATACAACACCAAATGCTGCTTTGGTTTCCCTAGACAAGTTTCAGCTACATGACAAGTAAACAGCTTAATGTTTTCTGTTAAACACAGTGTGAAAGTGTGTCAAGCAAATCACCTAAGAACACACACTACATAAAAAGACCTGAAGCATCGAAGTACATCAATGATTATAATGCAATCATTGCCCTCCTATGGAATTCAAATATGGATGTGCAGAACATTGTAGACAATTCCACTGCAATTGCACAATATGGCATGGTCTACTTAAACGAAGCAGAGAAAACAGAGCTCAAAGATCTCTGGGATGGCATATCATCTGACAAAACACTTTCACAAACATTGTACAGCTTTGGCATAAAAATGTTCTCCCATACAGAATGTGGCTGCTACGAAGCCGCAGACCGTTTAACCGGCACCGTCTGTTATGGGAAATCTGAAAACATTGTCTGGCTAAACCTTGGTACTGCTGCATCCAGAAAAAGAGTTCTCAAATCATACCAGGACATAAAAACAATAGGCAAAACCGACCTCAACAGCCAGGACATTTTGAAATACAGCTTATTGGACACATACTACCCAAACAGGAGTACTGCTTTGGAAACCACCACATAGCTCAAAACTTCTCATACAAAAATAATGTAAAACCCGGTGAGAAAAAAGGTAAATACATAGTCAAAAGTTGTGAGGGCAGCTTGGTTAAACTTACCAAACGCAGCCTGATTTATCATATGAAGCTATCATTAAAAACTACTCAACATAGAGAACTGTACTAAATGTCCCTACTTTTTAAAGCATGGAGAAAAGAAGAATATTTATTGTAAATTTTACGCAATACAAAAACATGTTGGACAATGAACGCCAACAAGAAGAAGAACTTCAAGCACAACTAAATATCGACACTCCTGAGAGCAGTCAACCTCCTCTTACAGGAAGCCAGGAACCACCTGTACAGCCACTCATAGCAAATGAGGCAGAATTAAGCATGATTGAAGTAGAAAACACCATGTATCAATGTGAGCAATCTGCAGAAACTTTGCTTTAATGAAATCAAAACTAAACAATGAGTAGCTTAGCATTTTCCTAGAAGTAACCAAAGAAATTGAACATGGTGTGCAGCACAAAACTCAAACATTTACCTGTCAAACCTATAAACCTGTACTCCTGTATGTAAGTGGTCAAGCTGGTTCAGGCAAAACTTTCATAAAAACCATCAGCAAACTCCTCCAACAATTGACAAGGAAAAAGCTTTCAACTGTTGTAACTGCTCCTGCAGGTTTAGCTGCATACAACATAGGTGGTGTCACTTTACATCGATTGCTACTCCTTCCAGTAGAACACCAAAACAAATTGGACTACTACAAACTTTCCGCAGAAGCTGCTATGGAGCTACGCAGAGTTTGGAAACAAATGAAAATGCTCCTAATAGATGAGGCGAGCATGGTCTCCAACCTAATGTTGGCTTTGATTCACCTCAGATTGCAAGAAGTCCTCAAAACAGACTATGAAGAACTCTTTGGAGGAAAGCATGTTATTGTTTTTCGGAGATCTTCTTCAATTTACACCAGTAAAAGGTGAACCTATTTTTAAAACCTTAGGACACAAACTGTTCCATAAAACTGTTGACAGCATAGTAAATGTAAATCTCTGGCAACATTTCCAATACAGAGAACTAACTGATAACATGCATCACTCTGCACACCTCAACTATGGCAACATTTTGAAAAGCATTCGGATTGGTGTACTTTCCAAGGAAGCACAGTCTATCTCAAATAGCAGGTGCATCCATGAACTATACGGGCATAACACGTGTGCTACTGATGTCATGGAACAATTAGCACGCAAAAATGTAAACTCTATGTCCTTAATGCCAACTCTAGCAAGCTGTGCACAATTCAATCAAGCAATGTTGAAAAAAGAAATGCAACTACTAGTGCAAATTTTACTCCACAGACAAACTAGACATGCACGGTATGACAGTACCTATGTGTTAACATGCCACAGCATGACTAAATACCTTCGAGAATGCTATCGCTAACACAGGTGGTTTGGAAAAAATGTTAACATTGTGTTCTAACATTTTTTTATTATTATGTATTTATTTTTCTTTGACACAAGTATCTTTACAAATATTACTTCATGATACATAAAATACAGTTCAAGATCCAATAAATCCTTTAAAACATAGCCACTAAAACAACTTGCATATTTACATATTTACATACAAAAACCATATATCTACTTCATAAGATGTTACATATCGGATACACTTTCATTAAAACATACAAGTGTTATCCTAAATTCATCTTCTGGTGTGCTATTACAAAACAAAGAGCAAAAGATGTCTCTTTTGATTCATTTCCATGTCCTTATAATCATACTTTTAATTCTCTTTTAAATGATTTTGTTCCATTTCACTTAAATGAACCTGCAAAGCTGTTAATAAACATTGTGTTTAAACTGTAGAGTTATGCTAAAGCATAACCTTGACATGGAGCAAGGTTTAGTTAATGGAGGACTTGGTACAGTTGTTGGCTTCTAGGCATACCCACGTGACAACAGCATTCAGTTTGTCAATATTCACTTTGACAAACTTTCAGAAGTTAAAAGGATAAGACACTAAACAGCCTGAGTCCTTCTTTTCAAAGTCATGTATGTTCCTCTGTCTCTAGCATACACAGTCACCATTCATAAATCGCAAGGTCTAACCCTAGATCAAGCATGGATTGATATTGGCAGCACAGTCTTTAAAGAAGGCATGAGTTACGTAGCACTGTCACACCTATGCACACTTGAAGGAATATTTCTAGTCAATTTTTATGCAAGTAAAGTCACTGCTGACATTCCTTGCATTGTAGAGTACAATAGACTACATGCTCTCTACACACCCCATCTCCAAATGTACCCTGTTCCTCAAAAAGGCAAACTTTGTAAGAGCAAACTAGTGCAAACTCAACTAATACATGATCTCACAACAGTACCACCAAATAAATTGAAAACAGCTGGTACTTCATCAATTGCCACAACCAAAGAAGGATGTACTGAAAAGACACATGCATACCCAACTGCACAAACAAAGACAACTACCTCTTCAGAGAAACTACATGCACTTCCATCAAATGAGTCATACACAGAAATGTCTGGCCATTCACATTTTCCAATACAACTGGTGTAAATTGCTATGCAAATGTAGCAATCAATCTTCTATTCCAATTGCCACCAATTGTGGAAAACATTTACTTAAACGGCGCGGACCAATTGTGTTTGCAAATGTTACTCCTTCATAGAAGTGCAACAAACAATCCTGATCACACTTCCAGTGTTTCTGGAATAAGGCAGCAATTGGACTACTGTGCAGGAATGGTGAGATTCACTATAAACACACAAGAAGATCCACACCAATGTCTAATGTACTTACTACAAGTACTGGAAAACAAACACATACCTATAAGTAAAATCTTCCAGATTTCATACATGTGGAAACATGCACACACTCTCTGCAGCCATGTGATGCGGGAACAAGTCCCAAGCGCTTTGTCTATGTATCTATACCTAACTGTGACTCCATTCCATTTCAGCAGCTCCTACAAAATGCAAACCATGGCATAAAATGTACTACTTTCAATTCCGTTAATCGCACCACCTTACAGATAGAATTGGCCTCATTACAAGGTTGCCGTTCTGATAAAATCGATGCCCGTACCGGCATCGTTTACTAGACTGGAGTATTATGAGCCGTGATGCTGGTGTCACCAGTAGGGACCCGCCATGACTAGCCTCACCCTTGCTGGTATAAGCATCAACACGCGACAGCCGTGCCAGTGACAACGGCATGTCGCAGTTAAGTGCACATTAAGAGGTGCTCGGACATGCAATTACTGGCAATGACATGCCGGTAATAATGGATACAATGATGCCGTTAACACCGGCATCGCAGTGCAGGTGTTAATAGGAATCTTGTGTGTAGAAAACTGCCACAGTTGCACACAATTAACACAGGTGGAGGCAATGGAGTCTGACACAGCACAAAAGGAACACTCCCACACACCACACCCTTCCCAAATCCGCAATGCTACCATTAGCACTTGCAGAACTGGAGCTGTAGGACATGCATGCACTGCTACTCTTTGAGGAGGCAGTGAGTCAGAGAATGTAGCAGAGGTGCAGGAGGAGAAGGAGGGCGAGATTGGCCCAGCACATAGCCATTGTGCAGGCAGTTGTTCCCCGCAGGCAGCCACCAATCCCTCGCCTAAGGGCCAGCCCATTCAGCCTAACCCCTGCACAGAGCCACACCCTGTACTGGCTGGTCAGGGACACCATCACCACAATAGTGGACCTCATTCATGATGACCTGGTGAGCCTGATCATTATCCGAACAGCCATCACCCCTTTGCTGAAGGTAGTGTCCTTGCTACACTTTTTTGCCACAGGCACTTATCAGCACACAGTGGGGCAGCTGCATGGAATCTCACAACCCTGTTTCTCCCGTGTGCTCAACGAGGTCCTAGTTGCACTCCTGAAACACGCAAGCAACCACATTAAGTTACCACGGACTGCGGAGGAGATGAATGCTACCAAAATGCTGTGGAGGTAGTGTACTGCAACAGGAAGCTGTACCTTTCCCTGAATGTACAGATGGCATGCGA